>NW_022170250.1:1404525-1471588 GCF_008802855.1 Photinus pyralis
TTCATAGGAAACAAATCATTAAACGCGTATTGTCTGCACAACCGTCTAAGAAACGACTTCAGTAGTGCTTGAAAGATACTTGAACCTGCAGGTGCAGCTTCAGATGCGATCAATTGGGAGCTCAAATTCATAACGGCACGTCTGCAAATCGTCCTTCAAGAATTAAAAAAATTGCAAAATCCATTTACCTGCGCCGGGTAATCCATTAGCGACTTATTTTAATGCAGAAGTTAACCGCACAGAATTGCTTAGTTGCCAATTTATTTAAAGTTTTACGGGATCCCGCAAATACCGGGATTGAGATTTTGCTGCGGAATTGCATTCCCTAGTCACATTCTATAAGAAAAATTATTTTCCGAATCGATCTGAGACAATTTTTTTTTCGGGCCAAAAAAAGAGGCAGTGTTATACCTTCCTTTTTTTTACCAAAAATCGACTGCAATTTTGACGGCGCCAATCGATAGCGCTGGTCGAGACCTTTCCAACGAGAGGTCGGAAGGCATATCTACGACACACCGTTCTCGAGATATTACGGTTTGTCAGAATTTTTGGTCGAAATTTCAAACCGTAATATCTCGAGAACGGTGCGTCGTAGATGTGCCTTCCGACCCCTCGTTGGAAAGGTCTCGACCAGCGCTAACGGTTGGCGCGGTCAGAATTTCGCCAAAAATTCAAAGGGCTGTAACTTTTGATCTAGTAGCCCGATCTTGGAACTGTTTGAAATTATGGATTCTACAGGGCGCATTCTATAAGAAAATATTTTTTTCCGGTCGATCTGAGACAATTTTTTTTTCGGGCCAAAAAAAGAGGCAGTGTTATACCTTCCTTTTTTTTACCAAAAATCGACTGCAATTTTGACGGAGCCAATCGATAGCGCTGGTCGAGACCTTTCCAACGAGGGGTCGGAAGGCATATATCTACGACGCACCGTTCTCGAGATATTACGGTTTGTCAGAATTTTTGGTCGAAATTTCAAACCGTAATATCTCGAGAACGGTGCGTCGTAGATTGCCTTCCGACCCCTCGTTGGAAAGGTCTCGACCAGCGCTATCGGTTGGCGCGGTCAGAATTTCGCCAAAAATTCAAAGGGCTGTTTTGAACTAGTACCCAATCGTGGAACTGTTTGAAATTATGGATTCTACAGGTCACATTCTATCAGAAAATTTTTTTTCCGGGTCGATCTGAGACAATTTTTTTGTCGGGGCTCAAAAAAAGGCAGTGTATAACCTTCCTTTTTTACCAAAAATCGAATACACCAAAATTTCTCGAGAAAACGCTTTTTCTTATTAATTTAGGTGCGTAGAATCCAAATCAATTCGTACTTTTTCGATCACACTTCTCAATCAAAAGTTATGGACTAGAAACCAATTTCGAAAAAAAATTCAAAGGGCTGTAACTTTTGAACTAGTAGCCCAATCTTGGAACTGTTTGAAAATATGGATTCTACAGGCCACATTCTATAAGAAAATTTTTTTTTTTCCGGTCGATCTGAGACAATTTTTTTTTCGGGCCAAAAAAAGAGGCAGTGTTATACCTTCCTTTTTTTACCAAAAATCGACTGCAATTTTGACGGAGCCAATCGATAGCGCTGGTCGAGACCTTTCCAACGAGGGGTCGGAAGGCATATATCTACGACGCACCGTTCTCGAGATATTACGGTTTGTCAGAATTTTTGGTCGAAATTTCAAACCGTAATATCTCGAGAACGGTGCGTCGTAGATTGCCTTCCGACCCCTCGTTGGAAAGGTCTCGACCAGCGCTATCGGTTGGCGCGGTCAGAATTTCGCCAAAAATTCAAAGGGCTGTAACTTTTGATCTAGTAGCCCGATCTTGGAACTGTTTGAAATTATGGATTCTACAGGGCACATTCTATAAGAAAATATTTTTTCCGGTCGATCTGAGACAATTTTTTTTTCGGGCCAAAAAAAGAGGCAGTGTTATACCTTCCTTTTTTTACCAAAAATCGACTGCAATTTTGACGGCGCCAATCGATAGCGCTGGTTGAGACCTTTCCAACGAGGGGTCGGAAGGCATATCTACGACGCACCGTTCTCGAGATATTACGGTTTGTCAGAATTTTTGGTCGAAATTTCAAACCGTTCAATGTGGAACGTGGCTTCTCTCGGGTTATTGCGGGGAACACACGCCGTTGGCAATTTTGGTCAAGGACAGGCCGGCGCCAAAGATTAACGGGTCACAGCGAATAAAAAATGATCGCCAAGTACTTGCGGCTATTTAATAATCGAGATGTACCAAATTTTGGAATGATGGACCGTCTAACTTTGGCACCCTGTATACTCTTTACTAGCAAACTGAAGAAAATTTCGAAAAAATCAACTCCCATTACATAGTTTTTAGGAACATTTGAAATCCCCTAAGATTCCTTACGAGTTCGTATCTATCTTTGGGATCTTTAAGAGCATCCTTTGAGAGTTTTTTACGAGCACAGAGGGCGTCTAGTCTCTAGAGCCCGTTAGAGCAACTAGCGAGTTTTTAAGGAGATCCTTCCGGTTCGAATTTAGAGGAATATTAAAGATGTCTGTGTTCATTTAAGGGTTTTCAAAGGCCCAAACAGTCTTCGACAGGCAGTCCATACAGTTTTTAATTGACCTTAGCATTTAAAATCCCTCAATGTGCTGATTCGTTTTTAAAGAGCTTTATGGATCTCTGCAAGCCATTAACTGCAGGAAATAGCTTCCGCGTGCCTCAAAGTCTCGCTTAGAGACTTTCCGAAACATGTAGAGTTCTTGAAACCCCACATTCTCTTCAAGAGTTAAGCATTTAAGAAAGGACGTCGTACGAGCCAATTCCGTTGGTTCCGTTTTGAGCTTTGTATAAATAGCGAAGGACAGAGACAATAATTATTCAAAATCTAAGCATTTTGATTCATAGGAAACAAATCATTAAACGCGTATTGTCTGCACAACCGTCTAAGATACGACTTCAGTAGTGCTTGAAAGATACTTGAACATGCAGGTGCAGCTTCAGATGCGATCAATTGGGAGCTCAAATTCAAAACGGCACGTATTGAGTCTGCAAATCGTCTTTCAAGAATTAAAAAAATTGCAAAATCCATTTACCTGCGCCGGGTAATCCAGTAATATTACTGACTTTGAGATCTTCGATTTTGCAACTTATTTCCAAATTCAATTCGTTGCAAGTCCCTTCCTTGGGCCATTTGATAGAAAAATCGCATGCGACATTCTCGAGACCAATTCTGCCGTAGCCGAGTCCATTGAGTGCCACACCAACCACGTGCCCCTGAGCTTCGAAATTCGCCGACATACCTAGCTCCGATAACATGACCTGGCCCTCAAGTACGCCATCTTTGGGCCGAACACTGGAAGCACGTTTAAGCGTAACATCTCACGCGTAGCGACTTACTCTGCCGTGGTGAATCGGTAGCTGTGCACTTGGTACAGGGTGAAACGTTTAAAAGCGACGTAAACATCGGAAATCGGAGATTCGAGGGTCAAGTTAAAATCGGGGGAGACGAACGAGTCTAACGGACGTAAACCGATTTCCGATATCCCACTTCTGACGTTCTCGTTTAGACTATTGGCAGCGCTTATGAAGCAGTCACTTATGTTCGGATCGTCCTGGTAACATCTTGGAAGGTACCTTGCTAGAATGATCCAATACAACATTATTGATTCAATAATTTACTTACGCAGTTCAGCTGGTTCGATTTGAATAAATAAGTTAGTGGTCAGTAAAATAGATAGGAAGTACATTTTGGAAATGCAGACTGAAGGACGTGAAAGCATTTATATATTTGTATGAAATGTGTGAGAAAAATGTTGATTATAATAATGAAGCCATTTTCTAATAATGTTTCTCATATAAAAAATTCTAAGAACAATATTTTCGATTCAAATAGGAAATATCAAAATATTTCCATTATATAACCATACATATAACATTGTTGTAAGATAAATTTCAAAACCATTTCACATGTCTACGTTTTGACACCTCAACTAAGACGCACAATTGTACCTACCGATCTACGTCTTTTTGTTTGCTCGCGGAGAAATGTATTTTTTTTAAACTCACGCGATATTAACAATGACCGAACATTTGGGTCCGGAGCAATTTTTCTTGCCTGACCTGAACTCGAGGACGCACAAAAACGGAATCTTGACGCATCGGTGGCCCAACGCCGAATGTCTTCCAAAATCTCCTCCTGATTACTCCCTACCTATCTTTACCGATCAATTAAGGCCCCTAAAAGGCTCTTTATTAATGAAATCGACCTCTTTTATTAATGTATTACTCTGATTCGGTTCTGGGCTACCCCCCCACCCCAGAAAACAGAAAAATCGATGAACATCACCGGAAAATTATGCTAAAATCGGCGGGGGTTCAAAACCAACCACCAAAGAAGGACTGGATAACCCTTTCCCCGTAACCTTCAGTACACTTATGGTAGCCTTCTGGAAATGGCACTAGAACTGATCCGTATACTGGAGGGTATTCCATACCCCCCAGAAATACCCTTCCACAGACCGTTTAGACTTCAGAACTGGCTGACAGTTGTTGGAGAAGCATTATGAGAACGTCATCTCCATACTGTAGAGAACGTAGCACCGGGGGGTCTGGGGGGTATGGAATACCCCCCAGCACGGAAAATTCGACGACCATCTCCGGAAAATTATGCTAAAATCGGCGGGGGTTCAAAACCAGCCACTAAAGAAGGACTGGATAACCCTTTCCCCGTAACCTTCAGTACACTTATGGTAGCCTTCTGGAAATGGCACTAGAACTGATTCGTATACTGGGGGGTATTCCATACCCCCCAGACCCCCCGGTAATACTCTTCCACAGACCGTTTAGACTTCAGAACTCGCTTGACAGTTGTTGGAGAACATAAATATCTAAATATAGTAGCATTTCACTTGATTACGTTAGAGAGAGTGAGGAAATAAATCGTTGAGATCGTATTTTGTGCACAACCGTGTAGAAAATGTAGCTAAAGGGGAAATGTAACAGGAATATCTCAAGACGGATGTCGCAGGAGGGCATAAATACTGAAATACAGGAGGATTTATTGATTGCGATATAAGAGAGCGTAAGCAAATCGTTTAAATAACATTTTCTGCACAATCGTGTAAAGAATGTGACAACAGGGGTAATGTAACAGTATTCTCGAGAAGGGTTTAAGAGGAGAGCAGAATTATTGAAATGCAGGAGCATTTCGCTTAACTATGTTAGCCAAAGAGCGGAAATAAGTCGCTGAAATCCTATTTTCTGCGAAACGGTGTAAAAATCTAGCAACAGGAGTTTCTTGAGAAATAGGTATCAGGAGATCAGAAATACTAAACACAGTAGCATTTCAGTTGATGACATTAGAGAGAGTGCGGAAATAACATCATAATTAGTGCACAATCGTGTAAAAAATGTAGCTAAAGAGGAAATGTAACGAAGGATGTCGCAGGAGGGCAGAAATACTGAAATACAGGATGATTTATTGATTGCGCTATAAGAGAGCGTAAGCAAATCTTTGAAATAACATTTTCTGCACAATAGTGTACAAAATGTAGCAAAGTGAGAATGTAGCACGAATTTCTCGAGAAAGGAGTAACAGGAGAGCATAAACACCTAAAAATAGTAGTATTTAACTTAGTTACGTTAGGTATGGAGCGTAAGTAAATGGTTTAAATAATATTTTCTGCACAATCGTGTAAAAAATGTAGAAAGAGGGGACATGTAACAGGAATTCCTCAAGAAAGATGTAACAGGAGAGCATGAATACTAAAATACAATTGCATTTCACATGATTACGTTAGGTACAGAGCGTAAGTAAATCGTGTAAATAATATTTTCTAAACAATCGTGTAAAGAATGTGACAACAGGGGTAATGTAACAGTATTCTCGAGAAGGGTTTAATAGGAGAGCAGAATTATTGAAATGCAGGAGCATTTCGCTTAACTATGTTAGCCAAAGAGCGGAAATAAGTCGCTGAAATCCTATTTTCTGCGAAACGGTGTAAAAATCTAACAACAGCATAACAGGAGTTTCTTGAGAAATAGGTAGCAGGAGATCAGAAATACTAAACACAGTAGCATTTCAGTTGATGACATTAGAGAGAGTGCGGAAATAACATCATAATTAGTGCACAATCGTGTAAAAAATGTAGCTAAAGAGGAAATGTAACAGGAGTTTCTCATGAAGGATGTCGCAGGAGGGCAGAAATACTGAAATACAGGAGGATTTATTGATTGCGATATAAGAGAGCGTAAGCAAATCTTTGAAATAACATTTTCTGCACAATAGTGTGCAATGAGAATGTAACACGAATTTCTCGAGAAAGGAGTAACAGGAGAGCATAAACACCTAAAAACAGTAGTATTTAACTTAATTACGTTAGGTATGGGGCGTAAGTAAATGGTTTAAATAATATTTTCTGCACAATCGTGTAAAAAATGAAGAAAGAGAAGACATGTAACAGGAATTCCTCAAGAAAGATGTAACAGGAGAGCATGAATACTAAAATACAATTGCATTTCACATGATTACGTTAGGTACAGAGCGTAAGTAAATCGTGTAAATAATATTTTCTAAACAATCGTGTAAAGAATGTGACAACAGGGGTAATGTAACAGTATTCTCGAGAAGGGTTTAACAGGAGAGCAGAATTATTGAAATGCAGGAGCATTTCGCTTAACTATGTTAGCCAAAGAGCGGAAATAAGTCGCTGAAATCCTATTTTCTGCGAAACGGTGTAAAAATCTAACAACAGGGAAACATAACAGGAGTTTCTTGAGAAATAGGTAGCAGGAGATCAGAAATACTAAACACAGTAGCATTTCAGTTGATGACATTAGAGAGAGTGCGGAAATAACATCATAATTAGTGCACAATCGTGTAAAAAATGTAGCTAAAGAGGAAATGTAACAGGAGTTTCTCATGAAGGATGTCGCAGGAGGGCAGAAATACTGAAATACAGGAGGATTTATTGATTGCGATATAAGAGAGCGTAAGCAAATCTTTGAAATAACATTTTCTGCACAATAGTGTGCAATGAGAATGTAACACGAATTTCTCGAGAAAGGAGTAACAGGAGAGCATAAACACCTAAAAACAGTAGTATTTAACTTAGTTACGTTAGGTATGGAGCGTAAGTAAATGGTTTAAATAATATTTTCTGCACAATCGTGTAAAAAATGTAGAAAGAGGGGACATGTAACAGGAATTCCTCAAGAAAGATGTAACAGGAGAGCATGAATACTAAAATACAATTGCATTTCACATGATTACGTTAGGTACAGAGCGTAAGTAAATCGTGTAAATAATATTTTCTGCACAATCGTGTAAAGAATGTGACAACAGGGGTAATGTAACAGTATTTCTCGACAAGGGTTTAACAGGAGAGCAGAATTATTGAAATGCAGGAGCATTTCGCTTAACTATGTTAGCCAAAGAGCGGAAATAAGTCGCTGAAATCCTATTTTCTGCGAAACGGTGTAAAAATCTAACAACAGGGGAAACATAACAGGAGTTTCTTGAGAAATAGGTAGCAGGAGATCAGAAATACTAAACACAGTAGCATTTCAGTTGATGACATTAGAGAGAGTGCGGAAATAACATCATAATTAGTGCACAATCGTGTAAAAAATGTAGCTAAAGAGGAAATGTAACAGGAGTTTCTCATGAAGGATGTCGCAGGAGGGCAGAAATACTGAAATACAGGATGATTTATTGATTGCGATATAAGAGAGCGTAAGCAAATCTTTGAAATAACATTTTCTGCACAATAGTGTACAAAATGTAGCAAAGTGAGAATGTAGCACGAATTTCTCGAGAAAGGAGTAACAGGAGAGCATAAACACCTAAAAATAGTAGTATTTAACTTAGTTACGTTAGGTATGGAGCGTAAGTAAATGGTTTAAATAATATTTTCTGCACAATCGTGTAAAAAATGTAGAAAGAGGGGACATGTAACAGGAATTCCTCAAGAAAGATGTAACAGGAGAGCATGAATACTAAAATACAATTGCATTTCACATGATTACGTTAGGTACAGAGCGTAAGTAAATCGTGTAAATAATATTTTCTAAACAATCGTGTAAAGAATGTGACAACAGGGGTAATGTAACAGTATTCTCGAGAAGGGTTTAATAGGAGAGCAGAATTATTGAAATGCAGGAGCATTTCGCTTAACTATGTTAGCCAAAGAGCGGAAATAAGTCGCTGAAATCCTTGGCAAAGTGGGAATGTAACAGGAATTTCACGAGAAAGGTATAACAGGAGAACATCAATACCTAAATACAGTAGCATTTCACTTAATTGCGGTAGGCGGAGTGTAAGTAAGCCGTTTAAACAACATTTTCCGCACAATCGTGTAAAAAATGTAACAACAGAGGTCATGTAACAGTATTTCTCGAAAAGGGTTTAACAGGAGAACAGAAATACTGAAATTGTAATGATGTGAAATTTAATGGGATTAATTCGTAACTTGACTCCTGTAGGAGAGGGTGGTGGTTTCGGAGACGTCGTGTTTGTCGACATTCCCACCAGTAGGTATAATTACCATCACCATTATATTCCCACGTCCTTCCAAACACTAAATAAACAGAAACCGAACCAGAAAGGCGACCACATTCCTGTCCCCTGGTTAGAGTAGCGATTGTAGATCGCGCTCTGACAATAAGTTACCTGTCTTATCAATTAAAGAGGTAGCAGAAGATCAGAGATACTTAAACACAGTAGCATTTCACTTGATTAAGGCACTAGAACTGATCCGTAGTCTGGGGGGTATTCCATACCCCCCAGACCCCCCCGGTAATACTCTTCCACAGACCGTTTAGACTTCAGAACTCGCTTGACAGTTGTTGGAGAAGGATTATGAGAACGTCATCTCCATACCGTAGAGAACGTAGCACCGGGGAGTATGGAATACTGCCCAGCAAACGGAAAAATCCTTGACCATCTTAGGAAAGTTATATTAAAATCGGCTGGGGTTCAAAAGCATCCAGCAAAGAAGGAGTCGGTAACCCTCTCCCTGTAACCCTCCGTACACTTATGGTAGTGTTCTAGAATGGCACGCAAACTGTGTCGTGTAGAAGGGGAGGGGACGGTCATCGACCTTCTCGCCCCGAGATTTCGTACAAAATATTTTGTTAGTGCCTGTGTGTTACTTGTGGTAGCTGATCAGGTGCTTGTGGGGGGTGGTTTAGTGACCGTTGCACGTAGCATTTTTATTTGGCGCGCAACGTGGGGCACATATCAGTATTTATCCGAATTTGATAGTATTTGAGATAAATGAAGAATTGCAAATGCCCGCCTTGCACCGTAAAACAAGGTCACTCCTTAGTTATGCAACCGGGAAGCGCCCTCACCAAGCCACGACTTTTTGGTCGGGGAAATCCCAGACCACGACCTTGCACCGCAAAATCCCCCTTTACCGTGACCGCGAACTTGGTCCAAAAGTTGGCTAATTCTCAGCAAATCAAAGGCGAGGAATAAAAAAAGTTATTAAAAATCATAGTCATGGAGACAGAGGAAATAAATCGTTAAACGCATATTGCCTGCACAACCGTCTAAGAAACAACTTTAGAAGTGTTTGGAAGATTTCGGAATATACAGGTGACCCTTCAGATGCGACCAGCCGAGAGCTCAAATTCAAAATAGTGCGTATCGAGTCTGCAAATTGTCTTTCAAAAATTTCAAAAATCTCAAAACCAATTTACCTGCGTTTGGCAATCCGGTAATATTAGCCACGTGGATGTCTTCGAATTTGCAACTTATTTCCAACATCATATCGTCACAATTCAATTCCTTGGGCCAGTTGATCAAAAAATCGCAAACGACGTTCTCGGCCTCAAATTTGGAGTAACCGCGTCCATTGAGTGGCACATTAATCAAGTGTCCCCGAACATCGAAATCCGCCGACAGACCTAGGTCTGAGAAGATGACCTGACCCCCAAGTACGCCATCTTTGGGTCGAACACTGGAAACACGTTTCAGCGTGACAACTTACGCGTAGCGACTTACTCTGCCGAGGTAAATCGATAGTTGTGCACTTGGTACAGGGTGAAACGTTTAAAGGCGATATAAACGTCGGAGATCGCAGATTCCAGTGTTATGTTGAAATCGGGGGAGACGAACGAGTCTAACGGACGTAAACCGATTTCCGGTATCCCACTTCTGACGTTCTCGTTTAGACTATTCGCAGCGGTTATAAAGCAATCACTTATGTTCGGATCGTCTTGGTAACATCTTGGAAGGTAGCTTGCTAGAAGGACCCAATACAAAGTTATCGATTCAATAATGGACTTACGCAGTTCGGCTGATTCGAGTTGAACAAATAAGCAAGCGGCCAGTAAAATAGACAGGAAGTACATTTTGGAAATGCCGATTGAATTACGTGAAAGCGTTTATATGTTTATATGAAATGTATGAGAAAAATGTAATAGAATAAAAATAATGATAAACAGTAACAGCAAACGAATTATGATAATGAAGTCGTAATTTTCTCATATAAAAAGTTCTAACAACCGATTCAAATCGGAAATTTCAAAATATTTCACATAACATTGCTGTAAGATTAACTTTAAAACACTTACGCATTGTCACCTGAACTAAGACGCCATTGTACCTACCAATCGACCCCTTTTTACTAGCTTAACTTACTAGTAGAATTCTACGACCGACAAAAACAGAATCCCATAAAAAACTCTACTTTGGACCACGAACTTGATGTATCGGAGCCCCAAATCCGAATGCCTTTCAAAATTCTCCCCCGTATTACTCCCTACCTATCATTCCTGATTAATAATGCCCCAAAATGGCGCTTTATTAATGAAATCGGCCATGTTTTTATTAAGTAGTACTCTGATTCGATCAACATCGACCAATTCCGTTAGCTCTAGTCACAATCTCACGCTAGGAATGCGGCTTTTTTCAGGCTCTTCACGCCACGCGGTTCTACGTTGGCAGTTTTTGGTCACGTAGACCTAATTAAAATAAAGTAATTTGCGCTTAACTCCGAACAGACTGGCGCCAAAGAGTTCTGGAGCTAGTTTACAAGACGCCTAAAAAATGATCACCAAGTACTAACGGACTAAATTTTCGAACGATCGCCCTTCTCATTTTGATAAACACACGCACGAAAGTTCGAAAAATCAACCCTGAATAAAAGGCTCCCGTTACATAGTCTTTAAAAACATTTGAAATCCCCTAACATCCTTTAGAAATCCGTTTTTCGGATTTCCAACAGCAATAATAAGCATGTAGAGTTCTTGAAATCCTACCTTTAAAAGTCTAGCATTTAAGAACGGAAGCCGATCGCGCCAATTCCGTTGGTTCCGTTATGAACTTAATATAAATAGCGAAGGACACAGAGAAAGTATACATCTCGTCTTGATGCAAAAGCTGAATTAATGTAAAGGGTGAATTATTAGTTGTATTTAGCCGGAAATGGGGAGCTTGACGCAATTGCGCAGGCGCGATTCTGCCCAAAAGCTTTTCAGCTCTTCCTTTTCTGTCTAAGAATATGTGCAAGTACCAGCATTATTATGTTTCTGTGTTCAATTTAAGGGGGGAAATGTTGCGAAAACCATGTCTTACTTGAATTTATGCATCAGTGTTATTTTTTCTATTAGAATTAGTTGTAATCGTATATTTCTTTTGTTTAAAGTTTGGCGATTTTGTAAATTGTGTATTTAATTTGTAAAGCGTGAAATTGCTTGTTAAAATGTAGATACATCGTGTCGTTTGCGATAAGGAGTTTTTATCGGACTAAATATCATCAACGCGCGTTGAACGTTACAACGAATTTACAGAAAAGATATACAGATGGCGTAAAGATCTGAAATGAATATTTAGATGGTAAAAATGTTGAATACACCCAACAGTTCCACTGACATTCCCAGAACGCAACCATAATAAAGTACTGATATATATATATATATATATATATATATTATATATATTACAACAGGGTGACAATTTGAAAACTTACCACCCCCATATCTTAGTAAATAAACGAGATATTTAAAAAAATCAAAATCCGTTTCGGTAATTCGGAGGGGGAATCACAATGACATAGTTGGCGACGCACCCCCTCCAACCCCCTGCGCCCCAGCCACCCCAACTTTTAAATCTTAAATAGTGACCCCCCATGTGTGATACGTCGTTGGAAAGCTCTGAAAAAATGCTTTCCAACCATACCAAATAGCATTACATTTAGGTTAGTAATTATCGTGCAAATCAAAAAATAAACATGGAAAATCGTATTTAACTTGAACTTCCAAAGCCGACTTGACAGCAACTCATTTTTGATCGCCAGTTATAATCTATTCTCAAACTCTTGTCGAACCTTTTCAAATGTTGGTTTTGCAATATTTCGACATTCTTGAATTATTCTCTGTCTTAGTTCGTCTATGTTCGCCGGTTGCGTTTTAAATACGACAGATTTCAAATGTATCATATTAGTTTATTTTTTGATTTGCACGATAATTACTAACCTAAATGTAATGCTATTTGGTATGGTTGGAAAGCATTTTTTCAGAGCTTTCCAACAACGTATCACACATGGGGGGTCACTATTTAAGATTTAAAAGTTGGGGTGGCTGGGGCGCAGGGAGTTGGAGGGGGTGCGTCGCCAACTATGTCATTGTGATTCCCCCTCCAAATTACCGAAAAGGATTTTGATTTTTTAAAATATCTCGTTTATTTACTAAAATATGGGGGGTGGTAAGTTTTCAAATTGTCACCCTGTATATAAAGTTCAAAGGGCTGTAAGTTGATCTAGTAGTCCAATCTTGGAACTGTTTGAAATTATGGATTCTACGAGCCAAACTCTATAAGAAAACGTTTTTTCCCGGTCGATCTCAGACAATTTTTTTTCCGGCCTCAAAAAAAGGCAGTTATTACCTTCCTTTTTTACCAAAAATCGACTGCACCAAAATTTCTCGGGAAAACACTTTTTCTCACTAATTTTGGTGCGTAGAATCCAAAACGATTCGTACTTTTTCGATCAGACCTCTCAATCAAAATTTATGGACTAAATACAAATTTCTCGATTATATATATATATATATATATATATATATATAAGAAAGGTTTTGAACCACGGCGTTTTTAACATACCGTTCCGGAAATGGATAGCGACTTTAACATTAGATGGGGGGGGGGGGGGTTACCCCCCAGTTGCGCGTCCTGAAAACTCACGGTTTGGGGAGTGTTACCGGAGGATATGTTGTGTATAATGAGGGGTTCAGTTCAGTGCTTCCTCGCCAGTTGCTATTAAGAGTTCCGGATGCTCTTCCTCCCTGGAATGTACTTACTTGGGGGCTTGGGGGAAGGGGAGGGGGTATGGGTATTCCATACCCCCAGACCATCCTGTATTAGATCCTCCACTAACTTGTTTAGCTTTCACTACTCGTGATCACAATGATCACAAAGCGCTGAAAGCCTAACAATTTGGGGTTGAGTGTAACACCGGGACGTCTGGGGGTATGGAAATCCAATACCCTCCCCTAGTATATACAGTCCACAAAAGAAATCTGAAGGTGTAACAATTTGGGGGAGAGTGTAACACCGGGGGATCTGGGGAGTATGGAATCCCCCCCCCCCTCAGGAGTTAAATATTCCGTGAATCTCCCTCGCGAGTCTCTTCCTCTCTAGAATGTACTTATCTGGGGAGGTTGAGGGGGGGGGGGGGACAAGACCGCTTGGTGAATTTGGAAAATCATAGAAATTAATGATATCTCTCATGGTATTCTAATTAAAGGTTTCAACGAAAGGAACCGTTTTCTACCAACTACCGCGCTTAGTTAGAAGGGGGGGGGGGGGGTGGAATTGATTCTATCCTTCATGGAACTCTAATGAGAGGTCTCAACGAAAAAGGAATTAATGTCGACCAACCATGACCCCCCTCCTCGACCTCTTATCGTTATCGAATATATTTCCTAATATCCGAGCTAATATCTCAAGAACGGATTGTCGGAAGAAGGTACTCACAAAGGGCGATTGGGACTTCTGGAAGAAATATATCCATTGGTGACTGGTGTTTTCAATAGAGTGTGCTTAATAAATACGATCACATGCATACATTAACAATTAATGTGACAAAGGCTGTACTTTTACAATTTTACATGTGGGAACGGTATTTTATTGAAAATATTCAAATGCCCTAGACGACTTTAGCACTTTGTTCTCATACCCACGGGTTCCCTAACATTTGTTTACCCAAAAGAGTTAGTATCGCGCTGAATTTACGAAAATGCGACGCATTACTGCTTTACTAGGCGCTTTTTTGGTCGTTTACGTCGAAACAGCTAAACTGCGTAAGTTTCTCAGACTCCATACTGTCCCCGGCGCCAATTCTGTCTGTAATTGGCGATTTTTAAATTTTTCGCCAATACGATCGTTAAAACAACGATTATCGGTTGCGAACGATATTCTATAACTCCTGTTTCAGCAAGCTACTTTCCAATATGTTACCAAGACGACCAGAAAATAAGCGAGTGCTTTATAAACGCCGCGAACAATCTAAATCAACAAGTCAGAAACGGGATACCGGAAATTGGTTTGCGGCCATTGGACCCTTACGTGTGTCCCGATTTTAACATGACAATCGAGTCACCCGTTAGCGATTTTCATGTCATCACAAATAGTTTTACCCTATATCGACTGTACAACTACCAATTTGTTGAGGCGGAGTAAGAGTAATGACAGTTAAACGCGTCTATACTTGACATTGTTTCAGTGTTCGACCAAAAGATGGCGTAATAGGAGGTCGAGTCATTCTACCTGATCTAAGTGTATGGACAAATTTTAAAGTTGAGGGGCACGTGATCAATCTTTCAGTCGCCGGAGGCGGCGAACTGGAAATGAACAATACCGTCACAACTTGTGATTTTCTCCTAAGCGATTGGGACGTAAAGGGCAATTGCAACGGGATTAAGGTGGACGTCACCTGCAAGGTGCATGACCTCAAACTGAACCTTACCGGACTGGTTAATGGAGGTACTGTCTCGGTTCTAAAAGTTTGATTGTTAAAGTAAAATTTCAGACGTGCTCATCCCTATTTTGAACATGAATTCTGAACTAATTGCCTCGGAAATTTCGCCCGCCTATTCGCAACTTTTCCAGGAAATATTGAGGCCGTTCCTTATTCGTTTGTGCAGAAAATATTCGATCGATGAATTGTTTCCTCGGACCTCCTAATTAAGTTGGTCTGTTCTTGAAAGTCACTCTCTACATTGTAATTAACGAACATGTGTACATATAGAAGAAGACATTAAATTTTTAACGTTATTTTTATCGCGAGATTGTATTAAGTTAAAAGACGCACGTGGTAGAGGTGATAAATGGAATTGAAATGAGTGCAGAATTGTTTAGGCAAAGGGTCCATTTTAAATCTGAGGGTGTAGCATGGAAGAGCATTCGGATCATAATTTTTTACCATAAAAGATACCACGGCACCCGCCTAAATAAACTATAGCTGCCGACACTACGTTTTTTCTCAAACAAAAAAGAAAATTTAAATAGCCCGCGACGTGGATAATGATTGGCGTGTTATTTTTCGAGAGGAAACTCGAATTCAGACGAAAAAAGAAAACAATTAAATTATGGGGTCAAATATACTTGTGGTACGCTTTCCGAATAATCCCGCAATTATTTATAAACGTTCTCTATTATCGTGTGTACGAACATATCGACCCAGATCTTTGACCTGGCGAAGATTTAGATCATTATATGTATCAATGGGACGAGTAGAATTTCCACTGATGTTCATTATCTCGAGAAGGAGCTGTAATTACCACAGAACGCTGACCTTATCTAGGGTAATGTACTCATCGCGCAGGAATCTCTGAATAGCTACGAGGTTTTTATTTAGACTTCACTATTTATTCGTAAGAGTGAACAACAAACTCGATTACTGCATACTAGCATACCCTAAAAATGCGTCCACCAAACCAAAAGCTCCGGTTACCCTCTGGTACATATTTATAAAACATTCATTCCTTTTCTCGGTTCCGTTCATCATTCCTTACCAAATTAATGCGTCGTCAAACGGTAAACTTCGAGGAAACATCTTCTTAATTTGAAACTAATTAGCTTAACGCAGCGATAACGAAGTCCTATCGCTCTGACCGGAGATAAACAAAATGCAACACGTAATTTCAATTATTATTTAAACAAAACTAAACATCAAATAAATCTGAAACATAACCACATTGACCTCGAATTCGAATGATATGATCGAATCATTCAATCATAAATAACAACCGCATTAAAACCCTACAAACCGAAATACGCTAAGTGAAAACGCGCCCGTTGTAAAAATATAAACGCCGCGGTTTTATTACGAACGCATACGGGTAAATCAGTATTCAGAATTGTCGCATAAATTACAAACCGACGTTTCCGGTGAATAAATGCCCTTTCGACTAATGAAAGACTAAACCGAAAGCAAAAAATTAACCCGTTTCGGTTAGTGCTCTAATGAGAACTCGGAAATAGAAAGCTAGTTTGAATGCAGTCGAGATAATTAAACAAGTTCATTGCCAGATCAATACCATACACAAAAAGGTACTCGACCAAGGAATGCAAGAAAAACAAACTGGCTTGTTTTAGCTACTGATTCCCCCTTAGAGATCCAATATTGTCCGTTGGTAAGGCGCCGTCTGTTCAAAAAAAAAAGGGCAGTACCACGTTTGTACCGTACAGAAATCACTTATTTTCGAAAACAACAAGGGTAACGTCATCGCTTTTGATTTGTATAAAAAATAATGATCGGTTTTCTCTAAGAAATTGGCATAAAATTTCCAAAATCTGCGGATCATGAGTTGGGGATTACTCCCCTGAGCCCTCCGTTCTACACTTTTCTTGAAAGCGTATAGTGCCTATAACCTTTAAACCATAATTTTGAGAAAGAGACCATTAAACGTCGGAATCTTCGTCAAAAAAGCAAGATTCAATGACCATTTAAGAGAACCATCACGATAGTCCTTAGTGCTGTACGTTTTGAAAATTCGGTTACAATTTTTGCCCGGACGATGATTATCAGAATGTCTCCGGACGTTCCTTAGGTATTTAAGAACAAAATTGCGTGGACTATCTTTACCCTTTCAGAGTCGTTACCCCTCTTCTGCTTTTCTTTTTGCGCTTCGCTATTTATATCAACGCAAAAACGCAACCAACGAAATTTCTGCGATCAACGTCCTCTTTTAACCAATCGTAGATCAGCGTCTTTTGTTTACAATGCAATTTTGTCTCGGCTAAGACGGAACCACCGAAGCGTAAAATGCCTAAGTTTATCGATAATAGCTTGACCCGCGCCTGCCGTCCGTACGAAACGGTATATGTACATGCAATGTTACTCAAAAATAAAATTTGGGAAAAAACCGCGTATCAGAACATTATTGCAAACGATAGAAAGGCACAGTCTATACAAAATCCGGGGGCTCGCAAAATGAACGTCTGCTTTTGATTTGCGTACATTCGACCACTGCAGAAGTGCGACTATTTACATGTTTTATTTTTGAGTCTTTAGAATTTTCGCGCGTCTAGCTTCACGCCGTTATCCGCAGTCGCAATTAATTTCCTGTCTCGCAATCCAACATTACTTAAAGTCACGCAACTTTAACCTTTGTGGTTTAAAACTTCCACTATTGTTCGTATTTCCTGTGATAGTTTCGAAACCGGAAATGATCCCTTTTAAGGTCACCAAATCACAACTTTGATTTGCACGTACTTAACTTCGTTACTGGCGGCCTAAACACTCCACTTTTTAGGTTATTAGTGCCACACCAATATACAAAAACCCCCTGTAGTTAATAACAGTTAAGTCGAAATAACTGCTTCACGACGACTGACTCCCAACAACCCACTTCATACTACCGTACATTTTTCATTCACACCCGTTCCGCCAATCAACACTCATTTTTGTGTCCAATCAGAACGCCTGACACCCATAAATTTACGTAAAGTGGAATAATTTCGCGCAAAGTTATCAGATCTCACACTACGTGACAAATTTGATAACGACGGGTATAGCCCTTGCAAAATCGTTCAGTAATTCTCGATAGTCTCCCACGACTTGTCGGCGCCTCAAGATTTCACAAGCATTTAACCGTCAAGATCGCTCGTCTACATACAAAATCGAAAAAGATCAGACAAAAATTCGAATGAAATAAAATCCGTTAACGAGTTCCTGTTACACCATACTCGAAGTAGTGCATAACTTTTGTTTCAAAGGTTGTATTGACCGCTCGACAATTTTGTTCTGAAATACCTCAAGGATTTACACAGAATTCCGCATTTCCACTCCTACATTATAGCGAATTCAGAAGAAAACAATTAAATTATCTGGTTACCATAGAAACGATATAAGATAACCGGGTAAAATGGACTTGTGGTACGCTTTCCGAATAATCCCGCAGAAAAAGGACAGATTCAATGTTGCTCTCCCTCCGTCTAACAAAATATATTCCATACCCCCCCGGTTTTCCTTTGTCCTTCAAAACGTAGAGTGCCCATAGCACTATTTGAAACTTCTCTTACGCCTTCTACTCTGCTACTTTAGCCTCAATTTTTTCCACGCGACTTTGCGGTTTTTAAAAGAACAATATTTTTAACTTCTCCGGCTGCATGTATTTTCCAATCTCGGCCAGTATTAAATTACCAGATGTATTAATAAAGGGTAGTGTGGGAGGGGGAGAGATAATATCATTATACGGCTAATCCGCCTCGGGGATCAACACCGTCCTGATTACGAAAAATGGGCACTAAAAGTGCGTTATTCGCGAGTGAAAATAAATCATGTTACTATTGATTGTTTGGGGGGGTAGCGAAAACGTGTGGGTTGTTTCCAATTTCGTCGCATCGCACGACGTTCGCGATTTTTACGGAAGCGCAAATCAAGATAAACGACCTTATTAGATTGTTTACATTATCGATTCGCATTTTTCCAGGAAATAGAAGCGGATTGAGCGTAGCGCACCTAAACGAATTTGCATAAACAATAATCGGACATGGTCCTTCGAGCCGGAAGCTGATAAGAAGAACCTTGTCTCGTTTCCGTACACCCGTAAACCTTGCGGCTCGCATTTTCAAATTTATTGGGCAATTATGCGAACCAGCCTACGTAAATTTGGTGACAGCCGGTGCACTCGATTCCAATTTACCAACGTTAACCGCGAAGGTCGCCAGTAATCGTCCGTGTTTTCAACAAAATAACATCAAAAGTGGTTTTGCGGTCGGCTCTGACACAATGTTAGAAAAAAAGAGATTGGAAGGTCAAATCGACTTACCATCAAGCATCTCCGGCGACAAGTTCAATATCAACAACGTCGTGGTAATTTCCGCGCGGGGGCCGAAACGAAAGCAAAAAAGGTAGCAGCACAAGAATTTTCCTCGTCCGGATAACCGCGCGCGCGGGATGTCGTGGCCGAATTAGTTCATGGTCGCGTTCGGCGCGCAGGGATGGCCAGATGACAGAAGCGGGTCGATAATGTGGGAGGAGGCTGTTGTATATTTTGGTCCTTTTATCATCGCCCCGGCGCTTTTCCGGCGAAACGTCTACGCTTTTGATAATAATTTTGCTAATAGGGCACCAACCCCTCCCGCGGGGGTGCCTAATCACAACAACGCTCGCTTATCGCAAATGATTATTAATAGTCCGCGCTCCAGTTTCTGCAAGCTTGCGTAACGCTTTTGCAAGCCCAATCCGGTTACGGTTTACACAAATAGTCACTAATGCGTGAAATTTATGTAAAAATGCATTCTGAGGACGCGCGTAGGCGTAAGACATCGCAAATCGGTGCTTCGGCACGTATTTTCCACCCCCGGGTGACAAGAACGTGATTATTTTCTATAATTCGGTACTTAGAGCCTTTTTTATGCGGCACCTCGCCTACTGTGTCAAAGTTTAGATCCCCGGCCATGAGAAGGTCCAACACAATAGCCTCTATTTTTTGGAATTTTTCATTATAAGGCACTGAATATAGTTTATCTATTGAATCGAGAAAACCTTGAAAGTCCCGAAGGAAATGAATTACAAATTTGCATTGATTGACGTTATTACGTTAGGATTTTATGTTCTACGTGAAAAAAAAACACGTGGTGAGCATATCGTGGAAAAATCTACGCTTTTCTTATTTGCGGTGGCGATTTGTTCGCAAGGTACCGAAAAGGGGGGTGCTGCAGTGCTCTTATCCACCACACAGTAAAAAGTAAAAACGGTAACAGTCAACTTCTCGTCTATAGTGCCATCTTGTTGACAGCCGCCATCTTGTATACAGTTGCCTTTTGTTTTCAGCCGACATGAGTTTCATATAAGTCATGAGCGTCCGAAGATTTTGATAGGTGCGTAAGGAGAAGAACGTTCCACCTTTACGTAATTTCTCACCCCCCAGACCCCTCGCTTCTACGTTTTCCCGCAAAACCTACACCCCAAGCGGGGAGGCCAATAACCCCTAGCCAAGCGTTCGAAAATTTTGGCCAGCTTAAGCAAAAGAACATTGGAAGGGGGGGGGGGGTCCCATCCCCACACACCCGACGTTGTTACGTTTTCCCTAAAGACGTACAGCTCAAAGGCACTGGTTTTCTGAAATGGGCATGGAGTTTTGCTTTTCCGACTCCACAGACTCCCGATGTTACACTACACGTTTTGTGGAAGAATAGAGACCCCTCTATACCCCCCAACCAAGCGTCAGAAAACTTTCACAGGTGTAAGGACATTGAATCGATCCTTTGTTCCTGGGGGGTATTCCATACCCCACGAACCCCCCGGTGCTACGTTTTCCCTCAAAACGTACCGCCCAAAGGACTCTCGCGGTGGTTTTAATAAATGGACGTCGAATTTTGCTTTTCTGACGAGGATTCCATACTGCAGAAGCTCCTGGTGTTACTTTATATCTTCTGGGGGAGAATATACAACCGTGGGGTCTGGGGGGTATGGAATACCCCCCAGCCAAGCGTCCGAATACTTTAATAAGAGTAAGGAAAAGAACATTGAATCTATCCTTTGTTCCTGGGGGGTATTCCATCCCCCCCAGACCCCCCGGTGCTACGTTTTCCCTCAAAACGTGCAGCCCAAAGTACTCTCGTGGTGGTTTTCATAAATGGACGTCGAATTTTGCTTTTCTGACGAGGATTCTATACTGCAGAAGCTCCTGGTGTTACTTTATATCTTCTGGGGGAGAATATACAACCGTGGGGTCTGGGGGGTATGGAATACCCCCCAGCCAAGCGTCCGAATACTTTAATAAGAGTAAGGAAAAGAACATTGAATCTATCCTTTGTTCCTGGGGGGTATTCCATACCCCCCAGACCCCCCGGTGCTACGTTTTCCCTCTAAACGTACAGCCCAAAAGACTCTCGTGGGGTTTTTCTGAAATGGACGTCGAATTTTGCTTTTCTGACGAGGATTGCATACTCCAGAAGCTCCTGGTGTTACATTATACCTTCTGGAGGAGAATATGCAACCGGGGGGTCCCGGGGGATGGAATACCCCCCCAGCCAAGCGTCCGAATATTTTAATAAGAGTAAGGAAAAGAACATTGAATCTATCCTTTGTTCCTGGGGGGTATTCCATACCCCCCAGACCCACCGGTGCTACGTTTTCCCTCAAAACGTACAGCCCAAAGGACTCTCGCGGTGGTTCGCATAAATGGACGTCGAATTTTGCTTTTCTGACGAGGATTGCATGCTCCAGAAGCTCCTGGTGTTACACTATATCTTCTGGGGGAGAATATACAACCGGGGGGTCTGGGGGGTATGGAATACCCCCCAGCCAAGCGTCCGAATATTTTAATAAGAGTAAGGAAAAGAACATTGAATCTATCCTTTGTTCCTGGGGGGTATTCAATACCCCCCAGACCCACCGGTGCTACGTCTTCCCTCAAAACGTACAGCCCAAAGGACTCTCGCGGTGGTTCGCATAAATGGACGTCGAATTTTGCTTTTCTGACGAGGATTGCATACTCCAGAAGCTCCTGGTGTTACACTATATCTTCTGGGGGAGAATATACAACCGGGGGGGGGGTATGGAATACCCCCCAGCCAAGCGTCCGAATATTTTAATAAGAGTAAGGAAAAGAACATTGAATCTATCCTTTGTTCCTGGGGGGTATTCCATACCCCCCAGACCCACCGGTGCTACGTTTTCCCTCAAAACGTACAGCCCAAAGGACTCTCGCGGTGGTTCGCATAAATGGACGTCGAATTTTGCTTTTCTGACGAGGATTGCATACTCCAGAGGCTCCTGGTGTTACACTATATCTTCTGGGGGAGAATATACAACCGGGGGGTATGGAATACCCCCCCAGCCAAGCGTCCGAATATTTTAATAAGAGTAAGGAAAAGAACATTGAATCTATCCTTTGTTCCTGGGGGGTATTCCATACCCCCCAGACCCACCGGTGCTACGTTTTCCCTCAAAACGTACACCCCAAAGGACTCTCGTGGTGGTTCGCATAAATGGACGTCGAATTTTGCTTTTCTGACGAGGATTGCATACTCCAGAGGCTCCTGGTGTTACACTATATCTTCTGGGGGAGAATATACAACCGGGGGGTATGGAATACCCCCCAGCCAAGCGTCCGAATATTTTAATAAGAGTAAGGAAAAGAACATTGAATCTATCCTTTGTTCCTGGGGGGTATTCCATACCCCCCAGAGCTACGTTTTCCCTCTAAACGTACAGCCCAAAAGACTCTCGCGGTGGTTTTCATAATGGACGTCGAATTTTGCTTTTCTGACGAGGATTGCATACTCCAGAAGCTCCTGATGTTACATTATATCTTCTGGGGGAGAATATACAACCGGGGGGTATGGAATACCCCCCAGCCAAGCGTCCGAATATTTTAATAAGAGAAAGGAAAAGAACATTGAATCTATCCTTTGTTCCTGGGGGGTATTCCATACCCCCCAGACCCCCCGGTGCTACGTTTTCCCTCTAAACGTACAGCCCAAAAGACTCTCGCGGTGGTTTTCATAATGGACGTCGAATTTTGCTTTTCTGACGAGGATTGCATACTCCAGAAGCTCCTGGTGTTACATTATACCTTCTGGAGGAGAATATGCAACCGGGGGGTCCCGGGGGTATGGAATACCCCCCCAGCCAAGCGTCCGAATATTTTAATAAGAGTAAGGAAAAGAACATTGAATCTATCCTTTGTTCCTGGGGGGTATTCCATACCCCCCAGAGCTACGTTTTCCCTCTAAACGTACAGCCCAAAAGACTCTCGCGGTGGTTTTCATAATGGACGTCGAATTTTGCTTTTCTGACGAGGATTGCATACTCCAGAAGCTCCTGATGTTACATTATATCTTCTGGGGGAGAATATACAACCGGGGGGTCTGGAATACCCCCCAGCCAAGCGTCCGAATATTTTAATAAGAATAAGGAAGAGAATCTATCCTTGGTTCCTGGGTATTCCATACCCCCCAGAGCTACGTTTTCCCTCAAAACTTGCAGCCCTAATGACTCAAATCGCCCGAGTCTTAAAATAGTGTGTTGTAGCCCTCTCAATGTTACAATCACTGCAAGTTTGTATTGAAGACCATTGCTATCGCAGCTTGTTCAGTTTAAGGAGACATCCATTTGGATAAAATCAATGTCGGTTTAATTGAAAATTTTTATATGTATTATTTCTGGCGATTAACCGAATTTGGTGTGTTCTCGAATTGGTTTGGAATGAGATACAGTTGGGAGGCTATAATTTGAATGCGTACGTAAGTATGGCCATTTTCTTTAACCACCTTGTTATCTCGTGTGTTTCGAAGTTTGAACCGATTAAGGTGTTCTAAGCTATTGATGCATGATCGAATTGATTTTGTTGGTATTATAAATGTGAGTGTGCATTCTCCTTCGGGAATTGCTACACGTAATTGACACACTCGGAATACACGCATTTTGGGTCATCGTCATTCCAATTACCGAGTGGTTTAGTTCGTTTTTTTCTGTTTTCGAGTGAAATTTCTTGAAGCGTCGCCGGCTATTTCTTCATTAAAAGGTAAGTTCATGAATGTGTTTATGGGATACTTGTACTTTCATTGGCCAGAAGTCGCTCTCAAACATGCCCACAATACCTGACAAAGATCAAAATCGAGAAATGTCATAATCCAAACTTGACGCATGGACTTAAATAATCTCGTGCATTTATGTAGATGTTCTCAAGCGCAAATCTTTCCACTAAAACCTGGTGTAACAAGGATTTTTGAAAATGACTAATGCATTTTTGGAATTATGGGAATTTCGTGCGTGATTCCCCTTTTTGAGGATATCTCAAAGTCATGATTAACAAGGCAATTATGTTTTGATTCGGACTAATCGTAAACATACAAAGTTTAGAAGAAATTTTCCCAATTAGCATAGATCACTCGAGGAAAAAACTCGTTTAGTGACCACAAAAGTTATTTATAAGTAAATCGTTCATAAAAATATCTCGTCCTTGTTAACTTATGAGGGAATTTATTAATGTTTACCGTTACACTTTGTCATTGGTAAATTGGACAGTAAATTGGGGGTTGTTTTAATTATATTCATGGTCGGCAATCGGGTAATAATTCAAAAAATTGACCTCACCGCATGACTCCACACACTCACGTGCGCGTTAGGAAATCGATTTTTTCGACGAAATTTCGACTGATAACGCCCTAGATCTACGAGTAATTGCTGCGGTGGCGATAAAATCCCAAAATTTGTCCCTAATCGCAAGTCACTTCCAGTCCGATTGCGGAATTTCCGCATTTCCGCGTCCCCCAAGCGCGAAAGTGAGTGAGACAAACTTTGAGCGAGCAAGTTCATTTCTAATATGATTGTTTCACACAAAGACATACGAATGGAAGGTGGATATTATAGAAGGGTCAACTTCTTTTTCATGACAGTGCAGCTAACAGCGCGGTCACGGTTAGACGAGCCGGGACAGTTGGCGTTAAGGGCTCGAGTGGTTTTCTGCCTTGTTTTGGATTTTTGACAGTTTTGGGGTAAGCCCTTTTGTTTTTGTTTTTTTGCTTAACTCGGTGCGTGTCTATTTTTAAATGGGAACACCATCAAGGCAGCCCGTAAACCTTGGCATTGAGTCGGTAGAGAAAGTTTAAAGGCTCGCCTTTGTTTCTTGCAGAAAAATGGCACGATTGGCGGAAAGGCTGAGCTTCCTGTACCAGCCGTACGTGCTGGCGGTCGTTTCGATTGGATACGTTATGGGCGAACTGGGCCACTACCTCATCGGGGTTACATCAAAGGCGATCGCCATGGACTTGCATTACGGCGATATCGCCTGCCAATTGAACAATACCAACTACCACTTGTCGGAGTTACCGGATCTTTGCCATACGGCGAACAATTCGGAAACGTAAGTGTCTTTGCGCCCTTGATGTCCACAATATTAGCATAATTATGCCAAACCTTGGCATGCAAATTGAGAAGCGTCCGATTTTTTTCCCTTACCTTGGTGGCGCTTTATTATCTTCGCTTCTCAAGTCAATAAAAATGTCAATTTCTGTACGTCACCTTCAGAAATACTGCCGGTGCAGGGTAAAGGGAGGCGTCGTACTTTAATCTCGACACCATGAACTGTGAACCGTGTCAATTGATTGTCATCCATCTTGCCAATTCCGCGATGCTGCCCCATTAACTTATATTGACACCGATCAATGTTACGATGCTAATTGGCCGTGAGTTGCACTTTTTTCCCGCGTAATTTCAAGGTTACGCACCGCGTAATTCGAAACAGTGTCACTTTCGAATTCTTACATTTTTTATCAAAGAGCGCGCGCGCCGCCTTAGTTTAAAATATGCTAATTAATTAATGAAAACGAAGGTGGATCGACCGGTCAACTCAAAAATGTAAACATCACGCTGAATCCGATTAAATCACGGACGTAAAAATTGTGCAATCGATTTAGATTATGTAAAATCCTCGGCGCGTGGTTGGAATTTATTTGCAATTGCAAATCAATTGTAACGTTACAATTACAAAATGCAACGAGGTTGATTCTAAGCCACCGTAAAGAATTAATTCTGGTAGCATACTCGATAATGTTCTAGAAGGTTCGCAACACTACCCCCCTCTTGAAACTGTTGAAGTACTGTAGCCTCATAACTAGGTCCTTTGTTTCGATATAATGAAGAAATCGTGCTTGCTCCGGAATTAGAACTCTAAGGCAATACCCCGGGACATCGCGGGTCAAAGCGTATTCCGCTGGAGCTTCAAACACTCGTTCTATCCCGTGTATAATCGAGCCCACCGATTTATATGGATTCATTGAATTTATTATCAAAAGTCCCGACCCTATTGAACAATTTGTGACCAAGTGGGGGGGCACCCCCCTCCCCAGAAACAAAACATTTGAAAGCTCCCTCTCGAAGCAACTGTCGTGGCAGATTTCCGGAAAAGGTAGCCGCTTTCTCTTGTGCTGGCGAGTAACACCCCCCTCAAGATGTTTTACCCCTAAGCGTTATCCAAATCTCCAAAAAAATGAAAATTTGATGACACCCCCCCCCCCAGAAAAGTTGAAAGATTCAATGTTTTTTCCCTACACCCATCAAAAGGGTATCCCCGCTCCCACCGATTCTTCCTGTGCCGGGCGTTATTCCCTACCGCCGGCAGACACCCCCTTCCCATGTTAACATTACCCCCACAACGTTCCCCAAATCTCCATATCCAAGAAAAGGGATATCCTAGAACGGAGGGGGGGAGGCGGCAAGTCTGAGGAGAGGATGAAATGGAAAAAAGAAAGATTCAATGTTCTCTTCCGCACACCTACCAAATCTCCGGACGCATTGTTGAGGGTTTTCCATACCCCCCCCCCCCCCCGGCCACCCTCTTCTACATTTTACTTTACTTGTTGGTCTTGGTAGGGTGTGGAATCATGGTCAGGGAAGCACATAGTCCTTAAGAGCTGTACATTTTGTGTGATTACATAAATAGATTACATACTCCCCAGACCCCCCGGTTCTACATTCTGCCCCAAAACGTATCCTGCATACCCCTAATATTATAATTATTGAAAATGAACACCAGGAGTTGATGAGGTGTGGAATCATGATCAAGAAAGCAAATTTCGATGGTCTCTTATAGAAAACTATCACTAGTTCTTAAAAGCTGTACGTTTTATGTGATGACATGGCACCGGGGGGTCTGGGGGGGTATGGAATACCCCCCCGGAACGAAAGGAAAGATTCGGCGTTCTTTTTCCCTAGACCTATCACACTTCCGGATTCTTGGCTAGGGGGTTATTCCATACCCCCCGGTTCTACATTCTGCCCCAAAACGTATCCTCCATACCCCTAATATATAATTATTGGAAATGGACACCAGGATTGATGAGGTGTGGAATCATCATCAAGAAAACAAATTTCGATGGTCTCTTATAGAAAACTATCACGCTAGTTCTTTAAAAAGTGTACGTTTTGTGTGATAACATGCACCGGGGGGTCTGGGGGTATGGAATACCCCCTAGGAATAAAAGGAAAGATTCTACGTTCTTTTCCCTAGACCTATCACACTTCCGGATTCTTGGCTGGGGGGTATTCCACCCCCGGTTCTACATTCTGCCCCAAAAGGTATTCTGCATACCCCTAATATTATAATTATTGAAAATGAACACCAGAAGTTGGTGAGGTGTGGAATCATCATCAAGAAAGCAAAATTCCATGGTTCTTTATAGAATACTATCACGCTAGTCTTTAAAAGCTGTACGTTTTGTGTGATAACGTAGCACCGGGGGGTCTGGGGGGTATGGAATACCCCCCACGAACAAAAGGAAAGATTCTACGTTCTTTTCCCTACACCTATCACAATTCCGGATTCTTTGCTGGGGGGTATTCGATACCCCCCAGACCCCCCGGTTCTACATTCTGCCCCAAAACGTATCCTCCATACCCCTAATATTATAATTATTGGAAATGGACACCAGGAGTTGATGAGGTGTGGAATCATCATCAAGAAAGCAAATTTCGATGGTCTCTTATAGACAACTATCACGCTAGTCTTTAAAAGCTGTACGTTTTGTGTGATAACATGGCACCGGGGGTCTGGGGGGTATGGAATACCCCCCAGGAACAAAAGGAAAGATTCTACGTTCTTTTCCCAACACCTATCACAATTCCGGATTCTTTGCTGGGCCCCCGACCCCCCGGTGCTACATTCTGCCCCAAAACGTATCCTGCATACCCCTAATATTATAATTATTGGAAATGGACACCAGGAGTTGGTGAGGTGTGGAATCATCATCAAGAAAGCAAATTTCGATGGTCTCTTATAGACAACTATCACGCTAGTCTTTAAAAGCTGTACGTTTTGTGTGATAACATGGCACCGGGGGTCTGGGGGGTATGGAATACCCCCCAGGAACAAAAGGAAAGATTCTACGTTCTTTTCCCAACACCTATCACAATTCCGGATTCTTTGCTGGGCCCCCGACCCCCCGGTGCTACATTCTGCCCCAAAACGTATCCTGCATACCCCTAATATTATAATTATTGGAAATGGACACCAGGAGTTGGTGGGGTGTGTAGTTTTCGTCCGGAAAGCAAAAATTCGAGGGTCCTTTAAAGAACCATACTTTTTCAAATTTACAAAAACCGCGTACAAAATTGCTCTAATAAGTTAAAGCGGCTACTTGAACCAATCACGCGCGTATAAAGGCCATTAATCAATATCCGCCAGATTTCAAAATTCGCGCTTCTCACGATGCTCCATGGCATCATGAATCGGCCGTTTTGGTCACGTAAAAAACATTAAGATTGTGTTATCGCACGTCTGACTGTCGCCAGTACATTTTTCACGCCCGAAAATGGCGAATTATCTTCCAAATGGCGATTAGATAACTTACATTACATCACTGGTGTACCACACCCCAATGATTAGATGTAAAATGCTCATGATCATGTAGTTTCATTTGTCTAATTTTCAGTTGTTTATCTTTCAACATAAACGGCACGTATTACTGCGAATGGAATTACAACGGATTAGGCATCGACTATCAGATACTGGCCGGTCCCAGTTTCATGGCCGTCTTCACCATAATGGGCGTCATCCTCGGCTTCGCCGCCGACAAATTCAACCGGGTTCGCATGCTCACGATCTGCACGGTCATCTTCGGAGTGGCGATCATCCTCTGCGGCATCGTCAAGGAGTACTGGCACCTGGTCGTACTTCGGATGATTGTAGCGGCGGGGTACGTCTGCGAACACCGCGACAAAGGCTCACCTTCAATTTTAGAGAATCCGGCTGTAATCCGCTCGCGACTGGCATCCTCACCGACATCTTCCCCGAGGAGAAGCGCGCGCTGGTGATGTCGATTTTTAACTGGGGAATCTACGGAGGGTACGGTCTCGCGTTTCCCGTCGGCAAGTACATACCCCGTTTAAACATCGCGGACTCGGTAAGTTTGGTACATCACTCGCTGCAGTTCGACGATTACCTTATGCTTAGGGGTGGAGATCTGTGTATTACGGTACGGGGCTTATCGCGATAATCATTGCGGTCCTAACCGGATTAACACTAAGAGAACCTGCGCGCCAATCGATCAGCGAGGGTGACCAAGAGACGACAGTAAAAACGAAGAAACGACAAATGGTTTGGGCCGTCATTAAGGATCCGCGCATAATCATGTTGGCGCTCGCAGCTTCGCTTCGTCATTGCGGTAAGTGCCCCCAATCGTTCTCCTACTGGAGATCATCGAGGAATTGCAGGTGGAATGTGTTTCGCGTACAACTGTGACTTGTACTATCAGACGTACTTCCCCGACTACGATTTGAGCTGGTGGCTGTTCGCCGTAACTATAGTGATCGGTAGCATTGGCGTCGTAATTGGTGGAATTATCTCTGACAAAATAGTGGCGAAAATGGGAGTCCGCTCGCGACTGGCCGTTTTGGCTATCAGCCAAATCATCGCCACCCCGGGCTCGTTCGGAGCAGTCTACCTGGGTCCCGTATGGGCCATGGTCACCTTGGGAATCTCCTACTTTTTCGGTAAGTGCTCATTCTGCAAACCATGTCTCACTCGATTTTGGGCAGCTGAAATGTGGTTCGGAATTCTTTTCGCGATCCTCGTCGAAATCGTTCCGCTGCAAGTGCGATCGACAACCGTCGGCATATTCCTGTTCGTGATGAACAACATCGGAGGCAACCTCCCGATCCTCGTCGACCCGGTCTCGCGAGCGATAGGCTACCGAGAAAGTCTCTACATCTTCTTCGCCGGATTTTACGGAATCAGTAAGTAGCCGAAATCGCCCCCCGATCCTTTAAAACGCAATTACTCTCGCAGGTTCCATCATGTTCTTTTTGACCATGTTCCTGATGGAAGGACCGCAAAAGGAGGCACCGACGCCGCTCGCTAAGGAGCTGGGACACGACAACAAAATTTTCACGACGGCCGACGAGTCCTCGTTGGCTACGCTACCAAAACGAACCGCCTATCCGAATATACACATCGAAAGGCCGTACATGCACGAGAGCAGTCGACTGTGAATCGTACAAATTCTTAATGTGTTGTAAATAGCTCAATCTCTTTAGCTTTAAGTTGTTTGATTCTCGTAATTTATTTTGTTGTAAGTTAGTGGATAGTCGATAATAAAATTGTGCTGTTATCTGGTAGTTTGACATGGTAACCATAGTTACTTAGACCATCGTTTACTGGGGGACTCGATAACCCTTTCCCTATAACCCTCAATACTCGTATGGTGGTGTTCTGGAAACTATCGTACACAAACAAAATCCACATACTCAAAAGGGGCAAAGTTAATTAGAGGACCCCCCTTCTCGTATTGCTAAGACACAAGACCTGCAGTGCGCACAAGATGAGGAAGCAACATGATACTGCGAAGAGTCGCAACTGTATGAGGAACTTCTTTTACAGAGTAAAAGGTTAGTCGACACACACAGAGCAACAGTACACTGACAATATAATTCCACGTGGATACATAGATAAATACTTAAAAACAATAAAACAATTTAGATATAATCACCTGTACAGTATAACAAATAAGTCTCAACCTGAAATAAATCTTGGATGCGAGAAGGTAAATCTAACATAAACACTCGATCGGTGTCGCACAATGGGTTCGAATAAACACAAAATCCGAAAAACATCAAAAGAAAATTAAACAAAATTCCTGAAACAAAGAAAAGCGTGCAAAGCTTGTTTGGAAAAATTACCCCGCACGCAGCCGTTCGACAGACAAAATAAGAAAATCACAAGATTACTTAGTTTTTTTTCTGTTTTAATAATCCAAATAATTTAATCGTACAGAGGTTTGCGATAAACAAGCCGCACTTAACACCACAAACGCCCACAGCTTCTAAACTTCACTTTTGTTTAACGTATTAATATTAACTTGACAAATCAATGGAAAAACCGCTTTAAACTTCTCAACAACTTGCTTCTGCACAAAATTATTATAGCAAAGACAGAACAACGTCTTCAACTAATCAAATCGGGCGGACTGCCCAAATTTAAAAAAAATAGCATAGTAAAACATACACGCTTTCCAACCGTCGTGAACCAGCCGTGTTCATTTGTCGTCTGCAATATTTAAAGAAACGCCACATCCACTAAAAATAATTTTCCAAATAATGCGCCAATCATAATTAGATTAGTTAACGCAAAACGTGTCCCCACTTACACCCGCATCTCCCGTTCACAACAACAGATGTGCATTATCGTAGAAATCAATTAAACTTTCTGCGGATATCAAAAGTGCTTTTCGCAAGTACTTTTATAAAATACTCAAATTTGACCACGTGTCTTACTTAACGCGCCTTATCTAAATTGGCAAACAATTCTAAAATGGAAAAACAACACAGAAAAACAAATTCAAATGAAACGAACAAATTCTACGCTAATTCGTAAATAATCCCCCACATTTACTTTAGTAAATTGAAATATTTCTCATATACAGGGTGGCCAACTAAGAATGCGAGGTACTGTATCTGAGAATCTATCCATCGCAGAGGCTTGCGGTAAAAAAATGTATTACTAAAACGACCACGAGCAAAACCTGGAACATATTTCTGAAATGACCGCTAGGGGGCGTAACTGCAATCTAGAATCTAAAAAAGTGATTTTTCTGTGAATTCCGCTAACCTAACAAAAAAAATGTCCGGTTTTTGAACAATTTTTGTTTGACAATTTTTCCTGTATCTCTAAAAATGAAGTGGCGGGGGGTATTCAAAGGTTTCCGTAAAGAACACCCTGTACCTTCGAAACGGCTGAGACGATTTAAACAAACTTGCTAGTTAGTTCAAAAGAGCTATTCTTCAGCTACAAATATTATACTATTTGAAGTTTTGTTAGTTTCACATATCACCGCTTGAGGGCTTTTTCGACATTCCGACAGAAATGGTTAATTTTCTTAAAAAAATTAATGCATTGGTTCGATTTTTTTGAATGAAAAAGTAGCTAAATGATTCCTAAACAAACTCGCGAAAACAGCATCTCGATATTTTGTTCCTAACTTAAAATTTAGGCCAAAGAAGCCAGCATTTCGAGCATTTACGGCGGCATTAAAATTAGCTTAAAAAAATAAAATTTTGAGGGTATAAAATTTTCTTTGACCTACATTTTAGGTTAGGAAGAAGATATCGAGATGCGGTTTTCGCGAGTTTGTTTAGACATCATTTTTCATGAAAAAAATCAACGCATTTAATTTTTCTGAGAAAATTAACCATTTCTGTCGGAATGTCGAAAAACGCCCTCAAGCGGTGATATGTGAAACTAACAAAACTTCAAATATTATAATATTTGTCGCCGAAGAATAACTTTTCAATTAACCCGAGTTTGTTAAAATCGGCTCAGTCGTTTCGAAGATACAGATTGTTCTTTACGGAAACCTTTCAATACCCCCCACCACTTCATTTTTAGAGATACGATACAGGAAAAATTGTCAAACAAAAAAGGTTCAGATTATCGTCAACTTCAAAGACCGGACATTTTTTTGTTAGGTTAATATAGCGAAATTCACAGAAAAATCACTTTTTTAGATTCCAGATTGCAGTTACGCCCCCTAGCGGCCATTGCAGAAACTTAAAAATATTTTCCAGGTTTCTCTCGTGGTCGTTTTAGTAATAATTTTATTTACCGCAAGCCTCTACGATGGACAGGTTCCCAGATACAGTACCTCGCATTCTTATTTGGCCACCCTGTACGTGGTGTTCCGTCATTATTTTTGGTGTTTAAACAGAAATAACGTCTACGAGACGTTTATATCCTACGACGATGCTGATGCTCCGTCTCTAGACCACGAACACTGCGCCGCCTCGCGCACTTTTACTAAATCACAAACTTAACGGGTATACGTCTAACCATTCCACCAAGTTTCATCGATGAACGGTTTAGGTAGGCATAAAAATGCCGTTAACTTTTACTGTTTGAATTCATTTCATTTTTGGTGTAGATGTCTGCTCACTTTATGGTTATGTTTTTATTGCACGGTCATGGCCCCAAGTTTAATTTATATTTTTGGTCATTCATTTAAATTTGTGGAAATTATCGAATTGTTTGTGAACTAACACTTTTCGCCGTGAAGAGACAATCACAGTGAATGGGAAATGCTGTAACCAAACTAGCGACATCTTAAGCTGTGGTTAATCTCAATTGTTGACTTGAGTATCCCGCACGAGGGACAAGTTACAAGTCTTAGGGGTGAGATCCTACTAACAAAAACTCTGTGGTTTAGAATCTGTGCTATACGAGTTGCGATTATTATCATGAACATTGACAGTTTCTCGCCGCAATCCGCAGTTCTTTGAATCGAAAGGGTAACCACATACAGAGCAACATTACACTGACAATATACTTCCACGTGAATTCATAAATAAATACTTAATAAAACAATATTTAGGCATAATCCCCTGTACAGTATAACAAACATGATTCAGTAACGGTACATATAAAACAAAGGTTATTTCTAATCACACTCCAACCGATCAAATCAAAGTAAAACGTACTGATTCAACAAATACAATTTACCTTACCTTAAACATACGGCGTCTAAATCTACCCTCTAGTCGTCCAACTTCGGAAAAATTGGATCGTTCGGTAATTAGGATCCAATGCTGTGGATATTCGTCCCTTGCTCGCGCTACTAATGTTGTAATTTCGTCTTATATCTCCCATTCATCTGCTACAAAAAAAGATCCCAATATTGACTGAAATTAATAATTTGGGGGACTCAATCGATCAACTTCCGAAATTCCAAATAAATTATTAAGCACATTTTTATCAACACCTGAAACGAATCTTGGACACGAAGAGAAACATGACATAAATATTCTGTGCGAGTCGTACAATGGGTTCGAATAAACACACAATTAATTGACAATGAAACCCATTAAATCGAAATAAAAACAAATTTCCCGTAAGTGCAACGTCCGATCGTCGCTTTTTTAAAAACAGTGGAAGGAAGTAGATCGGGAACAAGAAAACAATTACAAATTAAACGTTTTATTAATTAGTATTATAAACAATAGAATTAAAACTTCATCTTCCTCTTATAGAATGGATTAATCGGACTTTTAATGGCGTTCGGTTTTAGCAGCGGCTTCTCGGGCAACCTATTCGCGTCGTACGGGATGCCGGGCGAGCTTTTCAATTGCGCTACGTGCTCGTGAATCTCCTGCGACTGATTCAGTTTCAGCGCGATTCGCACTTTTTTCTCGTTCTTCGCCGTGAGCGTCTGGCGTTTCGGTTTCGCCGGTCGCGCGACTATCTCGCTCTCGGCGAACTTCGTCGACGATCCCGTTTTTACCGGTAGTGGCGATTCGGACATGGGCGAGTTGAATCTGTGCACCTCCCACAGGCCCGAGTTTCTCACGAACGCGTTCTCGTACGCCCAGAGCGCGTCGTGCTTCGCGCGTTTTCTCGTTTTCAGTAGTTTCCGCTTTTTTATTCTGCCCTCGCTCTTCTTTATAAACCGCTTCAGTTTGTCGGCGAAGATGCCTCCGTTGATCGTGGCGCCCGAGCGTAATTTAACTGGACTAATGACGTCATCGGATGCAATGTCGCCGTTCTGAACCCGTTCGCTGCTGAAAAGTTTCTTCTTCTCCGCGCGAAGTTGACGCTCGAACTGACTTAAACTGTCCAAGGACTTGTTTATACTGAAGAAGTCCTTTTTTTCCGGCAAGGGAACTTCCTTTATACCAAGCGGATAATCTCCTTCCGTCAGTTGTGCAAATCTAAATTATTAATTTAGTAGGTAGGTACTGTCGATCTAGTCGCTAATAGGCTACATAGAATTACTACAGCTAGCTCATAATTGCGGAAATGACATGGCAAACCCAATTCTTTGTCATGGAAATTGGCTCCGAAAAATAATGAAAAAGATTGAAATGATGAATTTGAAATTTCAAACAAAATCTTGAATTTTTGGTTTCTCGAGACTCCCAAAGAAAGTTCTCAATGGCGTTTTCCAAAGCAATTAAGGTCAGATTCTTCTTTTCTTGGAATTGTGGTATCCTGGTGCGGTATCTAGGATTCAAAACCTCACACTCACCTTCATGGACGTCCTCCTCCTCCTCACTGTGAAGGGACGTGGCTTTTTTTCAAAAAAAGTTGAAACGCAAACCTAAGAAAGAGTCGCAACAGAGAAAACTTGCAATTTCAAGAATTTTTGACTAAAAACTCAAAAACTATGAATACCAGAACACCGGATAATTCTGGACACCTAGGAAATGTTATAAAATTCAAACTACAAAGATTAGGCTGTAACTAGCAGCTTTGACACATTACCAATTTTTGATCTTTAAATTCAAACTGCTATTTTAAAAAGACGAAATGTGTGTTATAATTAGCACCCTAGGCATCGTGGAATCCAGGTTTTAAAATAAATAAGCCTGTAACTTTGGAAATAAAAGCAGAATTCTAAAACTTAAAATGCCAACTTAGGCTGCCTACAATCTAACCCGTGAAAGCTTAGAATTTGAAATAATTTTGAAACCTAGGACATTTTATCAGAATCAAAATCGGAGCTGACTGTACCTAGCGGCTTAGGCTGTCTGGAATTTGATTATATTGAAAATTGATTTTTGAAAATTTTTGAAACTTACCTAGGCTCTCATAAATGATTGTAAATTTCAATTTTAAAAATTTTTTGAAATTAAAATTTAAAAAAATTTGAATAAAAGGAAGGGGAACACAGTACCACACCTAGGCTGTCGGGAATTTGAAAATACTAGAAATTTCAATTTTAAATAGTCTAAGCAATTTTTGAAATTAAAAACTCAAAAAATTAAAGTAAATGGAAACGGAAGGCCGTTTTTATTTATTGAAAAATCTGATTTTGAAAATCTCAAAAATGTTGAAATTCAAAATTCAAAAAATTGTAAGCAAAACAAAGCGGAAGACCGTGCCACACCTAGCAGTCAAGACAGTCTGGAATTTGAAAACTTTGGTTTTAACAATCTAACTAAAAATCTAATTAAAAATTCAAAAAATTTTGGCAAAAGGTAGCGGAAAACAGAGCCACGCCTAGCAGCCAAGGCTGTCCAAAATTTGAAAATATTGGATTTTAAACAATCTTGGCAATTTTTGAAATTAAAAATTCAAACAATGTGATTAATAGGAAGTGGGAGGCCGTGTCAGCAGCCTATGCCGTTTGAAACTCAAAAATATAAAATTCGATTTTAAAAAACCTTGGCAATTTTTAAAATTAAAAATTCCAAAAATGCGAGCAAAAGGAAACAAAAGACCGTGGACCACCTAGCAGCTTAAGCTGTCTGGAATAGGAAAATATTGAAAATTTCGGTTTTAAACAATCTAAAACAATTTTTGAAATTAAAAATTCCAAAAATTTAGGCAACAAGTGGTGGAAGACCGTGCCACACCTAACAGCCTAGCCTGTATGACTAAAATATTGGAGATTCCGGTTTTTAAAAAACGTGGCAATTTTTGAAATTACACATTCAAAAAATGTACGCAAAAGGAAGCGGAAGACCGTGCCCCACCTAGCACCCTAGGCTGACTGGAATTTAAAAATATTGGAAATTTCGATTTTAAACATCTTAGCAATTTTTCAATTAAAAATTCAAAAATGTAAGCAAAGGGAAGCGGAAAACCGTGCCATGCCTAGCAGCCTAGGCTGTCTGGAATTCAAAAATATTAAGAATTCAAAAAATGTAAGCAAAAAAAGGTGTAAGACCGTGCCACACCCAGCAGCCTAGGCTATCTGGAATATAAAAATATTAAAAATTTCGGTTTTACTAAGCAATTTTTGAAACTAAAAGTTCAAAAAATATGAGCAAACGGGAGCGGAAGACCGTGCCACGCCTAGCGGCCTAGGTCGTCTGAAACTTAAAAAAATGGATTTTAAAAAATTTAAGCAATTTAAATTAAAAATTCAAAAAATAAGAGAAAAACGAAGCGGAAAACCGTACCACACCTAGCAGCCTAGGCTGTCTGAAATTTTACATAATGGCAATTTCGTTTCTAAAAATTTTTTAAATTAAAATCTCAAAAAATGCGAACAAAAACAAGCAGAAGACCTAGCTACCCAGGCTGCCTGAAATTTTATATATTAAAGACTTTGAGCTAAAAAACTCAATTTTTGAAATTAACATTCAAAAAATAATAGCAAACCGAAGCGGAAGATCGTACCATACCTAGCAGCCTGGGACGTTTGAAATTTTACATAATCGAAGTTTAGCTTTTAAGAATTTGAGAAATTTTGGAAATTAAAACTCAAAAAATGAGAACAAAAGGAAGCGGAAGACTATACCACACCTATTAATCTAGGCTGTCTGGAATATTTTACATATCGAAAATTTCGGTTTTTTTTAAGCCTTTCAGTAATTTCGATATATAGTCACACTTCCTTTTTGTTACTGCATTTTCCCAAATGATGTTATTATGTTTTGTATTTTTTGTAAAAATGGTATTTCCGAACAAATAAAGAAAGAAAAATTTTTGAAATTAAAAATTCAAAAAATGTGAACAAACAATCAAGCCAGACCTAGTAGCCTAGGCTACTGGAATTTTATAAATTAGAAATTGCGATTTTAAAAAAAGCGTAATTGAAAAATGTGAACAAACGGAAGAGGAAGACCCTACCAAACCTGGGAGCCTTGAGCCTAGGCTGAATAGAATTTTATACATCGGAAATTTCGATTTTAAAAAATCTAAACATTTTTGAAAATAAAATTCAAAAATATGAACAAACAGAAGCGGAAGTCCATGCCACTCCTAGTAGCGTAGGGACTTTTATAAATTAGAAATTTCGATTTAAAAAAATTGAAAAAAAATTTGCATTTAAACTCAATTGTGAAGAAAAGAAAGCGAAGACTATACCACCATGCCACTCCTAGTAGCCTAGGCTGTCTAGACTTTTATAAATTAGAAATTTCGATTTTAAAAAATTGAAAAAAAATTATATTTAAACTCAAATGTGACAAAAGAAACCGAAGACTACACCACGCCTAGCTGCCTAGGCTGTCTGGAATTGAATACTTTGGAAATTCCGATTTTGAAAAATCTAAAAAATTTTTGAAATAAAAAATTCAAAAAATGTGAACAAAAGGAAGAGGAAGGCCCATGTTACACCAACCAGCTTAGAAGGAAACCCCGCCCACTTGAAAATAAAGACCAATAAAATAGAGCGACCTGGAATCTTGAATTTTAAATTAAAGAAATGAAAGAGTCGCAACAGAGAAAACTTGAAATATTCAGCAGCCTTAGAAACTAAGAATTTCAATAATTTTTGAGATTAAAAACTCAAAAACTATGAATTCCACAACACCAGATAATTCTGGAACCTAGGAAATGTTATAAGATTCAAGGGCCCTAGGCATCGTGCATTCCAGGCTTTAAAATCAATAAGCCTGTAACTTTAGAAATAAAAGCAGAATTCTAAAACTTAGAATGCCAACTTAGGCTGCCTACAATCTAACCCAGAATTTGAAATAATTTTGCCTAGGATATTTTATCAGAATCAAAATCGGAGCTGACTGTACCTAGTGGCTTAGACTGTCTGGAATTTGATATACTTATTGAAAATTTTTGAAATTTAAAACTCAAACATTATGAACCAAAGAAAGAGAAGGACCATGCCTCCCACCCAGGAGCCTAGGCTCTCTCGAATGATTGTAAATTTCAATTTTAAAAATTTGAGGAATTTTTTTAATTAAAAATTCAAGGAATGTGAGTAAAAGGAAGTGGAACACAGTGCCAAACCTAGCAGCCTAGGCTGTCGGGAATTTGAAAATATCAGAAATTTCAATTTTAAAAATCAAGGCAATTTTTGAAATTAAAAACTCGAAAAATTAAAGTAAAAGTAAAAGGCAATTTTATTTATTAAAAAATCTTATTTTAAAATTCTGAAAAATGTTTGAAATTCAAAAAATGTAAGCAAAAGAAAGTGAAAGACCGTGCCACACCTAGCAGCCAAGGCCACCTTGTACCATCTATCTATTTTACTAGTCAATGCTATATGAAAATCTTGATTCAGCCTAGCCCAGGCGGTCTGGAAGATTCCTGAATGGAAACTACAAATTAAAAAAAAAAGCTTTAAGTATCATTTTTAATACTAAAAACTCAGACATCTTATACCACCTGACAACGTTGAAATTTTATTGTTTATAGTAGACTTTGAAAATATTGGAAAATTCGATTTTAAAAAACCTTGACAATTTTTGAAATTAAAAATTCAAAAAATGTGAGAAAAAGGAAACAAAAGGCCGTCGCACACCTAGCAGCTTAGGCTGTCTGGAATTTGAAAATATTGAAAATTTCAATTTCAAAAAATCTTAACAATTTTTGAAATTAAAAATTCAAAAAATGTGAACAAACCATCAAGCAAGACCTAGTAGCCTAGGCTACCTGGAATTTTATAAATTAGAAATTGTGATTTAAAAAAAAAAGTCTAATTGAAAAATGTGAACAAACGGAAGAGGAATACCCTACCACACCTAGCAGCCTAGGCTGTATAGAATTTTATACATCGGAAATTTCGATTTTAAAAAATTAAACATTTTAGAATAATTCAAAAATGTGAACAAACGGAAGCGGAAGACCATGCCACTCCTAGTAGCCTAGGCTGTCTAAACTTTTATAAATTAGAAATTGCGATTTAAAAAAATTGAAAAAAAATTGTATTTAACCTGAAATGTGAACAAAAGAAAGCCAAGACTATACCACGCCTAGCTGCCTAGGCTGTCTGGAATTTAATACTTTGGAAATTCCGATTTTGAAAAATCTAAAAAAATTTTGAAATAAAAAATGTGAACAAAAGGAAGAGGAAGGCCCATGTTACACCAACCAGCTTAGAAGGAAACCCCGACCACTTGAAAATAAAGACCTATAAAATAGAGCGACCTGGAATCTTGAATTTTAAATTAAAGAAAAAGAAGTTCTAATACATACCTTAAATTAAAAATTTGAATTGTCTCAGATTGTCAGACAGCATTGACTAATATAATAGATATATATCTATTTTACTAGTCAATGCTATATGGATATGTTGATTCAGCCTAGCCTAGGAAGATTTCTGAATGGAAACTTCAAATTAAAAAAATTTTTAATACCAAAAAAACTCGGACATCTTGTACCACCTGACAAAGAAATTTTACTGTTCATAGTAGACCTTCTGACACTTACCAACCTAGGCTAAATCAGCCAATTATCTTTTGACACAAATTTTTGAGTTTGCATTTGGTTTTCTTCTATTTTTATTGTTAATTTTTGAAAAAAAAAACTGCCTAGGCTGTATGAAAGCTGGACCCCATTCAACTTACTTTGGAATATACAGAAAAGTGGAAGTGTGCTATGGTAAGCCACCTAGGCACTGAAAAATCTCAAACTGTAATCCAAAAAAATCTAGAATTTCAAACAACTCATGAGCTATCTGTAGCACCTACTCTCGATACCTACTTCTGACACAATTCCGCAATGGCTTTTCTTCCATTCTTTGTCGACTGCTTTGTCAATTTATGCTGATTTAACAGCTCGCAGATCTCCGAGGGGTCGAATTTTAACTGAGGCAACACAACATCGACATGGCCCGCTCTCGGATCCAGAACCTCGGGCTCCTCGTCGTCATCGTCCTCCTCCTCCTCGTCATCCAAGTCAATTTCCATTCGTTCCATCGCATCCAGACTGCCACCAGGAAAACCTTGCTACACAAACTCATTACACAAACACAACATCGCATTAGCATACTCGTTTCCATTCGCTAAATCTCGCCTCGTACTCAAAACCGGCGTCCGACTGTTGCATTAAATGGTCGAAAATGCACTTGGTGAGATGCCTAATGTGCCCCACATTGTGGAGGGATGCGAGATGCTTCGCGAACGGCTTTAAAAATTCGAGTAGGTTTTCTTGCGTAATTTTTCCATTGGACACCTGAAAACCACCGGCCGTAACACACACACTGTCTCTGGTGGTCACAAACCTTCGCTAGCTCCTCCAAGAAAATCTCGGTAAAATGCATGGTCAAACCGGTAAAGCTCGAGCCGCTAGTCTTCAGAAGAGTGTCCTCGAGCACCCGATTAAACGACTCGATTTCGTTCATGTTCCATTCGGTGCTTTTCAAAAACTGAAAGCAGTGCCGTAACATTCGTCGTACAAGCTGAAATGTGCACGTTAAGACTAAGACGAACGAGAGGGGAATACCATTAGGAATTTGTCTAACCGCCACTGATCAATGCCGAACCACTCGATCGCCATCGTCGTTAATCCGCATTTAAAGAACAGCAATGCGGAATCCGCGTCGACGTGATGAATCAAGTTGGCTATGCTCTCGGCGCACTCCTCCTGCACTAACGGCTTGTCAGACATCCACATCGTCGTGAAGAGGCCCTTCCATATGCGTAGAAGGTCCTCTTGCTCGAACGCTGCAAAATGTGCAAAGTTAGAATCGCCCGGGACGTTGTTCTAGGTAGAGATACATACGCAATTGCATGCTTCGTTGGGGCAGCCACTCTCTTAGGTTTTTCAGTGCGCGATCGCGAATTTTCTGCTCGTTTCCGGCTAATGCCCGTACGAATTTCAGGTCCTGGGAACATAGTAATTTTCGTTTTTCCACATTTTCCGCGGTTTTCTTTGGATTTGCCATGCTCTCGCACGTGTGTCTTTAATTTAAAAACTTTTTTTGTTGTCAAATTAATAACAGAAAATAACAGGGTTGCCAAATGTAATTTTTTTTAGTGCGAAATCGGATAGGTGACAAGGTCCAAGAGATGGCGACACGTGAAAACCTCTTAAGCATATTAAAGGCTCTTGAAAATCACTTTTCAAAGCCTTAAGGGCTTGAAAAGGGATTTTCATTATACATTATCAAAGTTTGACAGCTCTTAAGTGTAATTGAAGACCCGTGCAGTTCGTAATTGATTTTAATATTTGTACATTAAATACCCTTAACGACTCTTAAAAGCTTTTAGAAATTGGTAAAGACCCCCAAAAGATGTCAACTGCATTCAAGTCCAAGGAAGATTCCAAAAAATCGTCTTAATAACCTTTGAGGGATGTCAAAAATCATAGAAACCCAAACAACCGTCCTACGAATAATTTTAAAAGTCGATCCTAATGACAGCTAAAGAGGCGTGGAGACCACTAAAGTCTCATTTTGTATTGACCTATTGGCCTTCAACAGGATCACTTTGTGACTTATGACTCTGTTGGCGAACATCGAGAACTCGATGGTTCAGGGTGTCGGAAACCCCTCACGTTCAACAAAAATCGTCCTCGGAAACGCCGCTGCGCTATTTATCATTAGCTACAGGATGTGAGCTGTAGAATCCATAATTTCAAACAGTTCCAAGATTGGGCTACTAGTTCAAAAGTTACAGCCCTTTGAATTTTCTTTCGAAATTTTTTTTTAGTCTATAACTTTTGATTGAGAAGTCTGATCGAAAAAGTACGAATTGTTTGGATTCTACGCACCAAAATTAATAAGAAAAAGTGTTTTCCCGAGAAATTTTGGTGTAGTCGATTTTTGGTAAAAAAGGAAGGTTATACACTGCCTTTTTTTGAGCCCGAAAAAAAATTGTCTCAGATCGACCCGGAAAAAAAATTTTCTTATAGAATGTGGCCTGTAGAATCCATAATTTCAAACAATTCCAAGATTGGGCTACTAGTTCAAAAGTTACAGCCCTTTTGAATTTTTTTTCGAAATTGGTTTCTAGTCTATAACTTTTGATTGAGAAGTCTGATCGAAAAAGTACGAATTGTTTTGGATTCTACGCATCAAAATTAATAGGAAAAAGTGTTTTCCTGAGAAATTTTGGTGTAGTGGATTTTTGGTAAAAAGGAAGGTTATACACTGCCTTTTTTTGAGCCCCCAAAAAAAATTGTCTCAGATCGACCCGGAAAAACAATTTTCTTATAGAATGTGGCCTGTAGAATCCATAATTTCAAACAGTTCCAAGATTGGGCTACTAGTTCAAATAGAATTGGCCTGTAGAATCCATAATTTCAAACAGTTCCAAGATTGGGCTACTAGTTCAAAAGTTACAGCCCTTTGAATTTTTTTTCGAAATGGTTTCTAGTCTATAACTTTTGATTGATAAGTCGGATCGAAAAAGTACGAATTGATTTGGATTCTACGCACCCAAATTAATAAGAAAAAGTGTTTTCCCGAGAAATTTTGGTGTAGTCGATTTTTGGTAAAAAAGGAAAGTTATACACTGCCTTTTTGAGCCCCGAAAAAAAAATTGTCTCAGATCGACCCGGAAAAAAATTTTTCTTAAAGAATGTGGCCTGTAGAATCCATAATTTCAAACAGTTCCAAGATTGGGCTACTAGTTCAAAAGTTACAGCCCTTTGAATTTTCTTTCGAAATTGGTTTCTAGTNTTCGAAATTGGTTTCTAGTCTATAACTTTTGATTGAGAAGTCTGATCGAAAAAGTACGAATTGTTTTGGATTCTACGCATCAAAATTAATAGGAAAAAGTGTTTTCCTGAGAAATTTTGGTGTAGTGGATTTTTGGTAAAAAGGAAGGTTATACACTGCCTTTTTTTGAGCCCCCAAAAAAAATTGTCTCAGATCGACCCGGAAAAAATTTTCTTATTGAATGTGACCTGTAGAATCCATAATTTCAAACAGTTCCAAGATTGGGCTACTAGTTCAAAAGTACAGCCCTTTGAATTTTCTTTCGAAATTGGTTTCTAGTCTATAACTTTTGATTGAGAAGTCTGATCGAAAAAGTACGAATTGTTTTGGATTCTACGCACCAAAATTAATAAGAAAAAGTGTTTTCCCGAGAAATTTTGGTGCAGTCGATTTTTGGTAAAAAAGGAAGGTTATACACTGCTTTTTTTTTGAGCCCCGAAAAAATAATTATCTCAGATCGATACGGAAAAAAATGTTCTTATAGAATGTGACTAGGGAATGCAATCCCGCAGCAAAATCTCAATCCCGGTATTTGCGGGATTGCTAGATGTTAATCCCGCGGGATCCCGGTATTTGCGGGATCCCGCAAAACTTTAAATAAATTGGCAACTAAGCAATTCTGTGCGGTTAACTTCTGCATTAAAATAAGTCGCTAATTATCACAATATTTAACAAAAAAGTACCTTCGGCCTAACTTAGAACTCAAAAAACCTCACCTGTAAAGCACAAAAAGGTGAACTTCTAAAGTGCCTCAAAAATCATAGTAAATTTTTAACGAAAAAAGTTTAACAATTATATAAAAAATAACTTCTCCGTTATGCGTTTCATTAACAAAGTAAACAGAGTCGTCCACTTGGTCGACAAATTCCTCAGTCCCGCAAATCCCGCGGGATCCCGCTCCATTTATGTGCGGGATTAATCCCGCAAAAATGCTGCGGGATCCCGGTATTTCGGGATCCCGCGATCCCGGTATTGCATTCCTAGCTACATCCCATCGAAATTGAAATGACGGACTGTTTCTTTATTTAACATGAGCTGTCTATGATGGCCTAAAACGAATTACTCCTTCGTCATCCGCAATGACCAAACTCGCTCTACCGCAGCGCAAAAAACGAACGAATTTCTGTTTACTTGCAAAGAGCTCTCTTCGACGGCTCGAAACGAATTCACTTTTTCGCGTACTTACACTGAGCTCTACGACGGCTCAAGGCGCATTCAAATTTCCGCCCTCTAAGATATCAGCCCATGCGTTGGGGATATGCGCGAAAAATACCATCACAAGTGTGAATGTTAATTCTGCGCATACGGCTATTTTCTCTTTACCATATACGCCAAGTTTCTTTGCGAAAATAGTTCTGTGCGTCGCGTACTGAATTCTTATCATGGATGAGCGCTTTGTTAACCATATTATTACAAGCACAAATTATTAAAACCCCAAGAAATACCAACCCCAAAAAAGAAAATTAGTATTGCGCATGAGTCTCTTTACCTTTTCCATTGGTGCAACCTGTCATTACCAAAAACACTTTCTTAAACCATCCTAAATAACGCATAACAGAGCGGTCCAGGGTTTGTTTCGCCCGGGGAAATTCCACATTAACTAGGACAAGAACCCATTTTACTTTAACCAGGACAGGGAACCGTTTCACTTTAGCCAAGACAAGAACCATACGAAGCTAGCACAAGAACCCACTTTACTTCAATTAAAAACAACTCAATTGCAAGCTTAACTTGTTTTCGAATGCGATTGGAGAAACACGTTCCTGTCAGCTAGGGCAAGAACCCATATTACTTTAGCAAAGACAAGAACCAGGCGAAGTTAGGGCAAGAACCCATTTTACGTTAACTAAGACAGAATGGAAAGTTTAGGCAAGTCAAAGTAGATTGCTTTGACTATTAATAAAACCCGTAGTCCACTAGTATACCAAACTTAAAAGCGGGGTACTGTAACGGACTACTGTATTTTATTGTAATTCTCTGTCGATACTTATACATTTTTGTTAATTGCAACATTTGCAATGAAAGGTAGAAATAAAACTACTCGAAACTCAGCTCGTCGCTTTTTTCTTCGGTGGTCTTAGCTCCTTGATCCACCTAGAAATGATGTCACGCACATCCTTTTGCACCTTCACAACTTCCTCGGGTATATCATCGCCTTCGCTCAGGTCGACGCAGTGATTTCCTTTAACGACGAACACGGGAGCTTCGGAGGTGAAATTGTGCAGGTCGGACAAATGTTTCCACGGATCGTCCGTGCCGTGGACGCTTACAACCTTAGTCACGGGCGGCTTCTTACCGCCGTACCGGCGTGTCACCCTCTCGACTCCGGTTCGCAGTATCTCCTCCGTTACACTACGTCACTCAATTGTCATCAAACTCCTCGCAAGGCTTTACTTACATTCCGCCGAAGTCGTTGACGCACTCGTCGACCGATTCCTGAACGCTCAAGTCGAAACCGAACGGATTTTTGGCATTATCCCGACTCAGAGTTTGGAAGGTTCCCATTTCGGTGCAGGTCTGATAGCTCCAGGCCAAATCTGTAAATAAACGTCAAACGTACTCCCGAAAAAAAACCACGTACTGTTTCGCTGGCCTTCTCCGCCGTCATCTTCGGATTCTCCGTCGCCGCCGCAGCTCTCCTGGTCTTTCGACTTCAAAACCACCAAGCTCGCCAGCCTGTTAAACGCGTGCGAGTCGTCCTCGTCCATCGCCAGAATGAGACAGCTGACGTCCTCGTAGTTTTGCGGGTCGTTCAGGACGTTCAGAACCGACGCCATCGTCCTCAGAATGTCGCCCGAGCTCATCTCGCGCGGATCGCCGCAATCCCAATCCCTTCAACGATTACAAGTGAACCGCTCGAGCGAGCCCGATACTTACTCCAAGGCCTTTCGCACCTTCTTCCTTCCCTTTTTCGTCTTGAGCATGGCGACCGTTTTGTTAAACCCGTCCCGAATTGTCTGGATGCAGCCTTCGTTAACGTTCGCGTAGACATCGTGCGCGATTTCGTAAAATTCTAAAATACCCGATTACAGGGGGGGGGGCGAAAGTGGCGGGGTGGACTAACCTGGGTAGTCCAGACCGACGCCGAGTGGTGCGCTGGACGCGTACGCTATGTCTACGATGTGGGGGAAGCGTAGGCGCATCCAAGTTGCCAGCATTCCTGGGTAGGAGCATCCGTGGATTACCACCAAACTGTTCTCGAGGCCCTTGGTGCTCTGCTTGAATTTGTCGATGAAAAACGCCAAGTCCTCCAAAGCCTGCTCCATTTGCAGATACTTAAACTCTTCAAGGGTAGCGTTTCTAAAACGGAACACCCTGTGTTTCTAATTTTCTTTAAAAAAGGCTTTCGCGAGGACATTTTTCGGAACAGATTGCCTTTACGGCAATCACTTTAAAATTGTTCCAAGTGGCCAAATGCGTTCATTAAACAACAGTGAACGTCGCTACGTAGCTCGATTTTTCAAAAAGCGTTTTTTGTTTCTCAAAATTGAGTATCATTTCCTTGTTACGTAAATGTCGTATCTCAAATTGAATTACTGAGAGTAAATAACAAAAGTTATCGCTGTATTTCATGTAATAATTAATGAAAACCATTAAGATTATTAAATATCTCAACTTGTAAACAACAAACAATTTTGTATCTCTGAAAAGTTGATTGCATAAGCGTACTCATCGCGCAAACAATGATTGAAATTAATTATAGAATCCTAACGAGACAAATACCGAACATTCGAGAACGTCTTTCCTATAAATTAGATCTTGTTTAGTGACGAGCGGGGGGGGGGGGGGATGGAATACCCCAAGCCACTTTATAGGGTAATGGAAAGAATATTGAATCTTTCCTTTTGGCGCTGCACATTTGCGTACAATATAAAGATTATCGTTAATTTGGGGAGGGGGGTATTCTATACCCCCCCAGACCCCCCGGATTATACGTTCTTCTTCAAAAATGGTTTATTATTTTTTGCGCTTCCATCACAAATTTGGAAAAAAAAAAGTATTTTATGGTTGAAACGTGTTCGATGTGAAAGTAATTACCAGGGGGGTCCCCTGGGGGTATGGAATACTATCTATGGAATATTATCGTTTACTGGGGGGTATTCCATACCCCCCAGACCCCCCGGTTATATGTTCTTCATCAAAATGTTTATTATTTTTGCCGCTTACACCACAATTTGGAAAAGAGTATTTAGGACTGAACGTATTCGAGTGTGAAAGTATTACCGGGGAGTTTGGGGGGTATGGAATACTATCTATGGATTATTATCGTTTACTGGGCGGTATTCCATACCCCCCCAGACCCCCCGGTTATATGTTCTTCAAAATGTTTATTATTTTTGCCGCTTACACCACAATTTGGAAAAGAGTATTTAGGACTGAACGTATTCGAGTGTGAAAGTATTACCGGGGAGTTTGGGGGGTATGGAATACTATCTATGGATTATTATCGTTTACTGGGCGGTATTCCATACCCCCCCAGACCCCCCGGTTATATGTTCTTCAAAATGTTTATTATTTTTGCCGCTTACACCACAATTTGGAAAAGAGTATTTAGGACTGAACGTATTCGAGTGTGAAAGTATTACCGGGGAGTTTGGGGGGTATGGAATACTATCTATGGATTATTATCGTTTACTGGGCGGTATTCCATACCCCCCCAGACCCCCCGGTTATATGTTCTTCAAAATGTTTATTATTTTTGCCGCTTACACCACAATTTGGAAAAGAGTATTTAGGACTGAACGTATTCGAGTGTGAAAGTATTACCGGGGAGTTTGGGGGGTATGGAATACTATCTATGGATTATTATCGTTTACTGGGGGGTATTCCAAACCGTTTTTTTTTTTCAAAATGGAAAACATGACCGTTCTTTCAAAAAAGGAATCGACAAAAAAACATTTTCTAGCAGATTTTGACCTAGAGGTGGAACAAAGAGCGTTCACATAGATTAGTCTAAAACAGGAAGGGGGTACTGTAACTGACTTTTTTTATTTTGATTTACTTGAGCAATGTTTTTATCTGTTTGTTAATGATTAATGATCAACGACAAGGGCAAGGTCAAATCTTTAAATTTAAAAACATGATAGACTTACTCCCCGAACGGCAAGCTCTTCCCATAGTACCGATGTTCCGTCTCCACCAGCATTCCGTGATGCTTCTTCGCCAACTTGTACATCTGCCCGCTCAGCAGCGCGCTTCCGTCGATCGTCCACTCGCCGCCGATTTCGATAAAGAGCGGGTTGCCCCTGCGGAAAAAACTCCGCCTCACCTTGTACCTCTAAATAAACATTTCGGAAATAATCCGAGTACCTCTCCATGGCAACACTCACCATTTCCCATGTTCTGTTATCGAAAAGATTTGAATGGTCCAATGGGACCGTCATCCACTTGTCTGGGTAGGCTGCGCTTGCCTCGTGGCCCTAAGGTGATGCAGGACGTGAAAAAAAGAACCGATGAAAATCTCACTTACCAGCTCTAAAAGGAAAAAAAAGTAGATCAGCTTCATTGTGCAAGGTACGTGAAGCGAATGTCATCGATATTTGGTGAACCTCTTATCGTGCTTATTTGCCCGAGCAAAGTTCATCGGTTACATAAAGTAGGTAGTGGTCAAAAGGTTGGTAACTGTTGAAGATGAAGGAGGTTTTTTACGTTTTATGCGCTGTAAGTAAAAATGGGGTGCTGAAAACTTCTCCTGAGGGCTTTAATTTAGATTGCCATTGCTGCGTGTGCCGAAGATGACGCCCAGACGAACTCCACTGCCATCGCTGATCAGTCGATCGATTTCATGAAGTACCTAATGAAACGGTACAAGGTTAAGGAACACTGGATGACCGTGCCGCTTGACCACTTCAATTTGTTCGACAATCGCACTTGGCAGATGGTGAGGGTTGCTCGTTGGTGGTGGAATTTCTCACCGGCTGTCTTTTAGAGGTACCTCGTCAGTGAGCGGCTCTTTAAACCGGGGGGTCCGATCATTATCGAGGTCGGAGGCGAATGGACGATAGACGGAACCAGTCTAATTATGGGCAGCTTAGCCGAACTGGCCAGGGATCACCATGGCATGCTCGTCGAGACCGAGCATCGGTACTATGGGGAAAGTCTGCCGTTCGGGAAGAACTTTACGGTTGAACAGTACAAATATTTGCAAATGGAGCAGGCCTTGGAGGATATCGCCTACTTTATCGAGAAGTTCAAGGCTGCCAACCCCGCTCTGAATAACAGCAAGGTTATCATTCACGGCTGCTCCTACCCGGGGATGTTGGTGACTTGGATGAGAATCAGGTTTCCGCATATTGTCGACATCTCGTACGCGTCTAGCGCTCCACTTGGCGTAGGCTTGGACTACCCAGGTACCATTTTTGGGCTGTTCCAAAGGTTTCTCAAAGGCCATTTTTAGAATTCTTCGAGGTTGTCAATGACGTCTATGCAAATGTCAGCGGAGAATGCATCGAAACAGTCAGGGTGGGCTTTAACGAAACCACGCACCTGCTCAAAACCCATGACGGAAGGACCAAAGTGCGCGAAGCCTTCAAGTAAGTGCCAATCCAGAGGCGTGCCTTACCTTGAAACTTTTAGGGGCTGGACTTGCGGAGACATTGACGAAATGAATTCGATGGAAATTCTCGGAAAGATAATCATGGTCCTGAACGTCATGCACGACCCCTCCCAGTACGAGGAAGTCGCCTGTCTGTCGATGTCGCTCGACGACGACGAGCTGAAGGCGTTCCAGCGCCTGGCCAACTTTATCACGCTGAAATCCAAGCACATCGCCAGCTGCAAGAGCGAGGCAAGCGCCGAGCCGGACATTAACAGCAAATCCTGGGCCTACCAGACGTGCACCGAAATGGGGACGTTCCAAACGCTGAACCGGAAGAACTCGCACCACCCCTTCGAGATGGACATGAGCGTCGAGGAGTCGGTGCAGGAGTGCGTCGGCGAATTCGGCGGAGTGTAAGTTAAGGTGACGGAACGCCGGAGGGGCAATCGGTTTTTTTTAGTGTTACAGAGCACGTCTTGCGAACGGGAATTGAGCGCGTGATTCGAAGATACGGTGGCAAAAAGCCGAAAGTGACGAAGGTAGTTTCGATTCAGGGAACGCACGATCCGTGGAAGCATCTGGCCCACCTGGAGGATTACGGACCGGAAGCTCCCGTCTGGGTTATTGATGGTATGGGAACTCCCTCGAAAGCTTTTGGTTCAATTGTTTTTAGGATCGCACTGCGCCGACGTCACGCCTCGCGACGACGATTCGGAACAGGTTGTCGAGGTTCGTGCCAGGGTGAAGAATTTAATTACCAAATGGCTGAAGGAAATATCTCCGGAAGAAGAAGAAGAAAAAGAAGAAGTGTAGATAGATTAAATCGATGTTTTATTGTACTTGATCTGTCCAATTGTGACTTGACTAATAATTCGTACTTTTTCGATCAGACTTCTTAATCAACAGTTATAGACTAGAAACCAATTTCGAAAAAAAATTCAAAGGGCTGTAACTTTTGAACTAGTAGCCCAATCTTGGAACTGTTTGAAAATATGGATTCTACAGGCCACATTCCATAAGAAAATTTTTTTCCGGGTCGATCTGAGACAATTTTTTTTTCGGGGCTCAAAAAAAGGCAGTGTATAACCTTCCTTTTTTACCAAAAATCGACTACACCAAAATTTCTCGGGAAAACGCTTTTAATTATTAATTTGGGTACGTAGAATCCAAATCAATTCGTACTTTTTCGATCAGACTTCTCAATCAAAAGTTATAGACTAGAAACCAATTTCGAAAAAAAATTCAAAGGGCTGTAACTTTTGAACTAGTAGCCCAATCTTGGAACTGTTTGAAATTATGGATTCTACAGGCCACATTCTATAAGAAAATTTTTTTTCTGGGTCGATCTGAGACAATTTTTTTTTCGGGGCTCAAAAAAAGGCAGTGTATAACCTTCCTTTTTTACCAAAAATCGACTGCACCAAAATTTCTCGGGAAAACACTTTTTCTTATTAATTTTGGTGCGTAGAATCCAAAACAATTCGTACTTTTTCGATCAGACTTCTCAATCAAAAGTTATAGACTAGAAACCAATTTCGAAAAAAAATTCAAAGGGCTGTAACTTTTGAACTAGTAGCCCAATCTTGGAACTGTTTGAAATTATGGATTCTACAGGCCACATTCTATAAGAAAATTTTTTTTCCGGGTCGATCTGAGACAATTTTTTTTCGGGGCTCAAAAAAAGGCAGTGTATAACCTTCCTTTTTTACCAAAAATCGACTACACCAAAATTTCTCGGGAAAACACTTTTTCTTATTAATTTTGGTGCGTAGAATCCAAAACAATTCGTACTTTTTCGATCAGACTTCTCAATCAAAAGTTATAGACTAGAAACCAATTTCGAAAAAAATTTCAAAGGGCTGTAACTTTTGAACTAGTAGCCCAATCTTGGAACTGTTTGAAATTATGGATTCTACAGGCCACATTCTATAAGAAAATTTTTTTCCGGGTCGATCTGAGACAATTTTTTTTTCGGGGCTCAAAAAAAGGCAGTGTATAACCTTCCTTTTTTACCAAAAATCGACTACACCAAAATTTCTCGGGAAAACACTTTTTCTTATTAATTTTGGTGCGTAGAATCCAAAACAATTCGTACTTTTTCGATCAGACTTCTCAATCAAAAGTTATAGACTAGAAACCAATTTCGAAAAAAAATTCAAAGGGCTGTAACTTTTGAACTAGTAGCCCAATCTTGGAACTGTTTGAAATTATGGATTCTACAGGCCACATTCTATAAGAAAATTTTTTTTCCGGGTCGATCTGAGACAATTTTTTTTTCGGGGCTCAAAAAAAGGCAGTGTATAACCTTCCTTTTTTACCAAAAATCGACTGCACCAAAATTTCTCGGGAAAACACTTTTTCTTATTAATTTTGGTGCGTAGAATCCAAAACAATTCGTACTTTTTCGATCAGACTTCTCAATCAAAAGTTATAGACTAGAAACCAATTTCGAAAAAAATTCAAAGGGCTGTAACTTTTGAACTAGTAGCCCAATCTTGGAACTGTTTGAAATTATGGATTCTACAGGCCACATTCTATAAGAAAATTTTTTTTCCGGGTCGATCTGAGACAATTTTTTTTTCGGGGCTCAAAAAAAGGCAGTGTATAACCTTCCTTTTTTACCAAAAATCGACTACACCAAAATTTCTCGGGAAAACACTTTTAATTATTAATTTGGGTACGTAGAATCCAAATCAATTCGTACTTTTTCGATCAGACTTCTCAATCAAAAGTTATAGACTAGAAACCAATTTCGAAAAAAAATTCAAAGGGCTGTAACTTTTGAACTAGTAGCCCAATCTTGGAACTGTTTGAAATTATGGATTCTACAGGCCACATTCTATAAGAAAATTTTTTTTCCGGGTCGATCTGAGACAATTTTTTTTTCGGGGCTCAAAAAAAGGCAGTGTATAACCTTCCTTTTTTACCAAAAATCGACTACACCAAAATTTCTCGGGAAAACACTTTTTCTTATTAATTTTGGTGCGTAGAATCCAAATCAATTCGTACTTTTTCGATCAGACTTCTCAATCAAAAGTTATAGACTAGAAACCAATTTCGAAAAAAATTCAAAGGGCTGTAACTTTTGAACTAGTAGCCCAATCTTGGAACTGTTTGAAATTATGGATTCTACAGGCCACATTCTATAAGAAAATTTTTTTCCGGGTCGATCTGAGACAATTTTTTTTTCGGGGCTCAAAAAAAGGCAGTGTATAACCTTCCTTTTTTACCAAAAATCGACTACACCAAAATTTCTCTGGAAAACACTTTTAATTATTAATTTGGGTACGTAGAATCCAAATCAATTCGTACTTTTTCGATCAGACTTTTCAATCAAAGTTGTAGACACCAGAAACCAATTTCGAAAAAAAATTCAAAGCGCTATACTTTTGAATGTTGTCAACCATTTTGTTTCTGTATATAGTGCATGTAAAAAGAAAAGGAAGAGTGAACAAATTGTAAAGTGACGGAGAGGAGGATGGAGAGAAAGCATGAATGCAGGTAATGAAAGCATAAGCTGATCAAGTCAAGACAAAAGCGAGAGATATGAAAAGATTGAAGAGGTAAATGAGAAAATGAAGGTGAAGATAAACAAAGCGGCGATAAAGAAACTAAAAAAGAAGAAAGTCGACATGAAATATAAGCAAACTGAAGTTGAAAGAAGATACAACAGATGAAGACGACTAAGGATGAACAAAATAAGAGATGAAAAAAAGACAGTAAGATTGAGCAGATAAGACGACGAAAAAGATGAAGAGGTTAAAGGCAAACAAAATTAAGATGGTAAAGACTGAAAAGACGAAGAAGACACGCAACACTAAAAAAAGGGGGGATATGCAAAACACGAATGAGTAGATAAAATAACAGAAGACATATATAAGAAGGTAACGAAAAAACTATAAATGAAAGGAAATAATATGCAAGGCATGAAAAAAATGGTGGAGAGGAAAAAATTAACAAAATGAGCAGGCGCAGAAGATTAAGAAGATGCAAATGAAGAACGAAAATGGTACGAAGATGGGAAAGATGAAAATAAAGAATAAACGAACGAAAAGGTTATAGAAGACGAACATAGAAAACTAAAAATCAAGAAATGAAGCTGGGTAAGATAAAGAGAAAAAAGTTGAAGGATTTGAAAAAATATGAATGGATAAGATGTCAAACATCCGAGTTGACTAAGATGGAGATGGAGAAAGTGAAGGAGGCAAAGAAGTCAAGAAAAGGGGAGGAGCTCGCGACAAGATGCATATCCATTTCCGAATACTCCGGATAGAATTGATTCGGGAAAATTTTAAAATCTCAACAGCAACAACCGGCGTTGTTTTAATTATGTGTTCAACCTTTAACGTCCTTTAATATGTGAATTAATCGACCTAACCTTCCGAGTGGTTTAAAAATCTGTTGACCTACTGATTCTCACCCAGTGTTATCGCGCTTGCTTCGGCAAAGTTCAACATTTCTGTTATAAACAGTGGAAGACGATGAGGGTCATAATTTTCTGCTACTTATATTTGGTAAGTTTGGATACGCATCATCGGCATTTTAGTAAAATGCGTCTAGTTCGCCATACTGGGGAGTGGAGAAGATGATGGCATCTCGGATGACGCCATCAATGAGCTAAAGTCAGAATTAACTCAGGAGGAAATAGATCAATTATTGGGCAATTCGACGTCGAACGTCGAGACGGCATCGATCGGTCTGTTCGCGAGACTATTGCGAATGATGTACGAGATTAAGGAGAAGTGGTTAGATGTTCCGTTGGATCATTTTGATTTGTTCGACAATCGGACTTGGCGAATGGTGAGAGCGCGTGTAAGACGGTATTATCATTTCCTAGTGCGATTTTAGAGGTATCTCACACGGGGCAGCTTTTTCAAGCCGGGAGGACCGCTGTTTGTTGAAGTTGGAGGCGAGTGGACTATCGACGGCTCGTCGTTGGTGATGGGCGGTTTGGCCGAGCTGGCCGAAGAGCATAATGGTTTTCTGGTCGAAACCGAGCATCGGTATTACGGGAAGAGTTTGCCGTTTGGGAAAGATTTTTCCACCGAGAAGCTGAGGTTCTTGCAGATGGAGCAGGCGCTGGAAGACTTGGCCTACTTTATTGAGCACTTCAAGTCGGCAACCCCCGGTTTGGGTAACAGTACGGTGATAATACGCGGGTGCTCCTATCCTGGTATGCTGGTCACGTGGATGAGGGTTCGTTTTCCGCACATCGTCGATATCTCGTACGCGTCCAGTGCACCGCTTGGTGTCGGTTTGGATTACCCAGGTACAATGCTCTCGATTCAATCACAATTTCATGGCAAAATTTAGAGTACTTTGAGGTGGTGAATGACGTGTACGCAAACGTGAGCACTAACTGTATCGAGACAGTCCGAAGAGGCTTTAATCAGACGATGAACCTGCTCAAAACCGACGATGGGAGGCTTAAGGTCCGGGAAGCATTCAAGTTGGTGCGCCCTCCGTTGCTTACTCTGTGATGAAGTGAATTTCTAGGGACTGGACTTGTGGCGATATCGACGAAATGAATTCCATGGCAATTCTGGGTAAAATTATCGTCGTTCTAAACGTAATGCACGATCCTTCTCAGTATGAAGAGGTCGCCTGCTTGACGATGGCAATTGACGAAGATGAGCTGCAATCATTCCAACTTCTAGCCAACTTTATCGTGCTCAAATCTAAACACATTGCCAGTTGTATGAGCGGAGACACAGATCCTGAAGAAAAACGAAACCGTAATTACAGACATTTTAGGGGAATACTTAAAGAGACGTTTCAGATATCGCTTGGAGTTACCAGACCTGTACGGAAATGGGCACGTTTCTGACGTTAAATAGGAAAAACTCCCGTCATCCCTTTGAGATGGATCTAACCGTAGAGGAATCTCTCGAAGAGTGCGGGAAAGATTTCAAGGGACTGTAAGGTGGCCATTACGAGGTTCTCTTATCGGTTGCTAGCGTTACAGAGAACATTCTTCGAGAGGGAATAGCGCGTGTTACCCGCAGATACGGAGGACGCAAACCGAAGGTGACAAGGGTGGTGACGATTCAGGGTACTCACGATCCGTGGAAGCATCTGGCGCATTTGGAGGATTACGGACCGGAAGCGCCGGTCTGGGTTGTTGACGGTACGTTGTAAATTGAACCTCGTCATTTAATTGGTTCATTGTTCAGGTTCGCACTGCTCCGAAATAAATGCACAGTCCGAAGATGATTCGGAGCAAGTTATCGCTGTAAGGGAAAAAGTGAAGCGCTTAATCAGTAAATGGATCAAGGAAATATCGTAGAATGTAGCCCACTAACTGTATATCAGTAAATAAATTCTTCTCTTACAAGTAGTGTGTCGCTTCCATCTTGTAATCTGCAAAAAAACCAAGCAAAACAATGAATTTTAACTATAATCAGTGGAAAATTCTGATACGTATATTTTAAATACTGTACCGCCACCAGCCACCATCAAGTCGATATAAAGTTAGTCACCGGCGAAAAGGAACGAAGTCACATTCGCGTTATCGGATGGATGCCATCGATCCCTCTCGCGTTTTTCTATTTATATCAAATCGAAAAGGGAACCAACGCAATTTTTTAGACTGCCGTCCCTTTTAAGTAATAGTAAAGCAGGCGTCTTTTGTTTATAATGCAATCTTTATCTGTCTCGCCAACACGAAACCGCGACGTCGGTCGGCGCTAAGTACTATGGTAATAATCCACGCGTTTCAGAGACGTACCCATGTTTGTCCATAATTCGACCCGCGATACTACGCGTGCAAAATGGAATGCATGCAATTTAAACTGACCTCCGTTACAAACCCCTAGTAGTGTATAAAATGTGCGGTTAGAGACTTTAAACAAACACTTGGTAAAATATGGTAAAAAAACCACCATGAATATATAAGTAACACCGGTGTCAGCCAACTTTGAAATCTGCGCATGCGCCAGGTTCAAGGTCAATTGCGTAATTATGAGTCATTTCACCTTTATGCTAAGACCCTAGCACCCACCTTTCTTAAAGAAAACCGATCACTTAATTTTATACAAATCAAGAAAAAATTATAGTACCTCATATATGTACAGGAAGTGTCACGGAACGTGCTGTTTTTGAAATTGATAGTAAATGGGCGATTGTGGTGGGAGAATCACGCCGCAGATAGCTATCGTTTCCAACCTTCAGTCTTAGAAATGGAACCGCGGACGCTAGACTAACGCCTGTATGCGTATGATAGCTAGCTTTGTGCGTAATAACGAGTCTAACAGGGCCACTCAGTACAGACGTTTTATTTGGTATCAGCACCAACAGTAATGTTGGGTTAGCCTGTATGTTGAATATCAATTATTTTTGACGTTAACACGTTTTTGACAAATGATGTCATTGATCTCTGATGACCTTTAAAATAGAATCACATCGCAAAAAATGAGATCATTAAATTTTGATCTCTGAAAATAAGACACAAAATTCAAAATGGGTCCTTGACCTTGAAAATGAAAGAACAATACAATTTGAGATCATTACACCTTGATAATGAAATATCCCCACAAAACTAGGGTCATTGACCTCCGATGATCGTCAGAATAAAATACACCGCAAAAAGTCGAGGTCACTGAACTTTGATAACCTTGAAAGTGAAACATTACCACAAAAAATGGGCTATTAACGACATTGAAATGGGGTCATTGACCTCCTATTGTCTTGAAAATTAAATACGACCGTAAAAAAAGGATGCATATAACCTCTTATGACTAGTAGAATGACACCGCAAAGAAATGGGGATCATTGATCTTAATCTTGCAAACGAAACATGGCCAGACCTTGAAAATCAAATGAAACATGGAAAAAATGAGGTCATTGAACTTTGATGACCTTGAAAATAACCATAAGATGACATTACAAGACTTTTTCCGAAAAATCATGAAAAAACCTCAGCACCGTGAAGTGGATGGAAATGGAAGTGTCGCCTACTGTGGGGTATTCCATTAAACACCATTGTACACCAAAAATTCAAATTAATTCGCGTTAATTCAAATTAATTCACGTAATGCAAAATAATTCAAGTTAATTCAAATGAATTCACCTTAATTGAAATTAATTCACGCAAATTCAAGGTAATTCACGTTAAGTCAAATTAATTCATATTAATTCGCGATAATTCAAATTAATTCACGTTAACTGAAATGAATTCACGTTAATTGAAACTAATTCATGTTAATTCAAATTAAGTCACGTTAATTCAAATTAATTCACGTAATGCAAAATAATTCAAGTTAATTCAAATGAATTCACCTTAATTGAAATTAATTCACGCAAATTCAAGGTAATTCACGTTAAGTCAAATTAATTCATATTAATTCGCGATAATTCAAATTAATTCATGTTAACTGAAATGAATTCACGTTAATTGAAACTAATTCATGTTAATTCAAATTAAGTCACGTTAATTCAAATTAATTCACGTTAATTCAAATTAATTCAGAGGAGTGTACACCAAAAATTCAAAGTTGTTAGGGGGAAACAAGTACCATTTTTGGTGTACACCAAAAATTCAATTTCAAATTAATTCACTTTAATTCAAATTAATCCATACTATTAATTCACGTTAATTCAAAATAATTCACGTCAATTCAAATGAATTCACGTTAATTCAAATGAATTACCGTTAATTCAAATGAATTCACGTTAATTGAAACTAATTCACGTTACTTCAAATTAAGTCACGTTAATTCAAATTAATTCACGTTAATTCAAATTAATTCACGTTAATTTAAATTAATTCAAGTTAATTCAAATTAATTCACGTTAATTCAAATTAATTCAGAGGGGTGTACACCAAAAATTCAAAGTCGTTTCCCCTAGCCGGAGGGTTTAGAATACCCCCCTCCCCGCCCAATAACCACCGCAAACGAAACAACTGTAGAAAACATAGAAGTGGGAGAGAGGGGGGGGGGGGGGTTGATATAGTGGTCTAGATTCTACAGGCCAAAATCGGCAAGTTTTGAAACCCAAACTAGCACCAGACCCCTCGCGCAGGTACCTTCCCCCTCGTTCGGACGTCAAATCTCCAAGTTATTTTTAGTAAATTTATTTAAACAAATATATACATTTCACAGTTATATAAGTTAAAAATTAAAACGACTAGTAACTAAAAATTATGAGATCCTCTTATCCGTACTGCACAGAACTATGAACCGGGGGGGGGGGGGGGCTATGGGGAAACAAGTACCATTATTGGTGTACCACCAAAAATTCAAATTAATTCACGTTAATTTAAAATAATTCACGTTAATTCAAATGAATTCACGATAATTCAAATTAATTCACATTAATTCAAAATGATTCACGTTAATTGAAATGAATTCACGTTAATTGAAACTAATTCATGTTAATTCAAATTAAGTCACGTTAATTCAAATTAATTCACGTTAATTCAAATTAATTCAGAGGGGTGTACGCCAAAAATTCAAAGTTGTTAGGGGGAAACAAGTACCATTTTTGGTGTAAAATTCAAATTCAAATTAATTCACCTTAATTCAAATTAATTCACGTTAATTCAAATTAATTCAGAGGGGTGTACACCAAAAATTCAAAGTTGTTAAGGGGAAACAAGTACCATTTTTGGTGTACACCAAAAATTCAAATTCAAATTAATTCACCTTAATTCAAATTAATCCATAGTATTAATTCACGTTAATTCAAAATAATTCACGTTAATTCAAATGAATTCACGTTAATTCAAATGAATTCACGTTAATTGAAATTAATTCACGTTACTTCAAATTAAGTCACGTTAATTCAAATTAATTCACATTAATCCATGTTAATTCAAATTAATTCAGAGGGGCGTACACAAAAAATTCAGTCGTTTCCCCTAGCCGGAGGGTTTCGAATAACCCCCCTCCCCGCCCAATAACCACCGCAAAGGAGACAACTGTAGAAAACATAGAAGTGGGAGGGGGGGGGGGTTGATATAGTGGTCTAGATTCTACAGGCCAAAATCGACAAGTTTTGAAACCCAAACTAGCACTAGACCCCTCGCGCAGGTACCTTCCCCCTCGTTCGGACATCAAATCTCCAAGTTATTTTTAGTAAATTTATTTAAACAAATATATACATTTCACAGTTAAATAAGTTAAAAATTAAAACGACTAGTAACTAAAGCGGGAGTATTATCGGAGATCACAAATAAAAAATTGGAAGTAGATATGATTCGGTTTGGCTATCACAAAATCAGGTCAATACCACTACAAGATCGGCGCGGAAATTTAACTCGCGCTCGTCTGCGCCAATTCCGCGGTAATCTCCAGCTGATCGGCCTCGGCCATCCACTGGGAGATCTCCGCGTAATACATGTGGCGTTGGAGCACCTCGCGCGTGCGCGGCCGTTTGCCGGTATACGACGTGAGCCCCTACGGGATACCGTTACTAAGTAATGGCGGCGAAGAGCGCTTACCCCTGGAACGAAATCGGTTCGGAGATGGTCGAGCAGTGCGGAGTCCTGCAAGGTGCCTTGCAGCGTGTTCCAGTCGACGATCACTTCTTCCATCAGCATCCTTTCCTCTAGAATTTAACTTTTGGTTCGAGTAAGTGGTAGAGCTGGTCTTACCGTCCTTTTTCGACGTCTGCCTCTTGTATTGGATGCGAAAGCGAAACGCCTCAAGAACAGATGCCACCACTATGGTTAAGACTACCATTGTAAATAAATAAAAGGTCATGAAGAAGATGCGCGAGTATTGATGCGCGACGACAGCGAAAGCCTCCATGGTGATAAACCAGTTATTGACCACGGTCAGTTCGAATAAAGTGACGCCGGTTGTAAGTAAATTTGAAAACGAATTTAAATAGTAGTAGCCGAGAGCAGTCGTCCCATTCTCGCTGTACCTGTAAAAGTCCTCAACGGTCGAGTTTCTGAAAGCGCAACATTAATAGTGCACGCAGAGAGGCGGTGTGACGTACACGCAACAGTTGCGTAGATCGTACTGCGAGAAGAGCTCCATGCCGATAATCGCGAAGAAGTAGTACATCACGATCATTACAATTGAGGTTGAGAGCATTAAGGGCGAGAGTAGGACTACCGTCCCAAAGATGTCTCTGTATCGCTTCTTCAGCTTGAACAGGCGAAGCAAACGCAACGGCCTAAAAACGACAACGGCCGTAAACGTAGGCTTGATTAGTAGAACAACAGCGCCAATTATTGCAGCGTACGTCACGCTCACGTCGAAAATATTCCAGCCCGATGACACGTAGTCGGTCCATCCGAGCCCAATTATTTTCAAAATTGCCTCGATTCCGAACACTACAAATTGCGAGTTAGTAATACTTGCAGAAGAAGGTGAGGCATACGTGATAGAAAGAGACAGGCGTCCCATGACGCGCTGAAACCGCGCGCGCTGGCTTCCAGGGTGTCTTCGGCAATAAATATGCGTACCATCATGGCGATTCCGTTACCGATTATGATGACATCTACAGTCAGGGTGTCGGGTTATTGATACACAACAGCTCGCGGTACTTACAGACCAAGTGCTCGAAGTAACGCCACGTGACGATAGCGCGAGCGGCATGACACATGGAACGAAGCGGCGGCCACGCCGCCGAAAACCACGGGTCGATCGGATCCTTCAGTCGCCATCTCAGTCTCGTCGCGTCGTATATATTAATGAACTCGTCCAAGGTCAGCGTGCCGTTGTGTGACGAGTTCAACTGCCAGAACATCAGCACCACGTCCCTCGCACCTACGAACGTTATTCACAATCGCACCCGATGAGAGATTGTACGTACTCGTTCGCGGCGAGAAGTAACGCATCAGTCCGTAAAACTGCCGAAAACGTATACTCGAAGGGTTCTGTTTGCTGACCAGCAGACGAAAGGCCAGCTGACAAGCGCGTCGCTTATGCAGTAGCAGCTTGCGAAATTTGTCCTTTTCTATTGCGGTGAACGTTTCGTACACAACGGCCAGCATCTACAAAATGATCATATCGATAAGACCAATCTGTTCTGCTACGACCAATATACAGTGTGTCCCAAATCGCGTGGGATTGCATGTGTAACTTTGTTATTATTAAAGATAGAGAATTGGTTAAATGGGCATTGTTTTGCAGTTTTGGATGCTTATTTAAAATTTTCTTATGGAAATTCAAAATGTCGCATAGGTTCGACGTAAATTCAAAACCAGGTGTCAAATTCTTGACAGAATAGCTTCCTAGCTGAAACCAAAAATTGCCAACATATGTATGTATCACAACGATGTTGAGGTAACGCTTATGTGCTTGTGTTCTGTCTATGTCCGTCCGTCTGTTCCATCGAGATCTCGGCCCCTGGGTCACCAAGAGACTTCAGATTTTCGCTAATTGATAGCTGCTATGGTCTCTATTTGCCCATTACTCATCATTTACAATGTGTTACGCGGCAATACCCACGAGTGGGTTTTGAAACATTTTTTGGTAATAAAACCCGACACAATTTTTGTAGGTTGTACACAGGAAGATAAGATCTTCCAAATAACTCAATAAAAATTTCAGGTTACTATTTGAAAAAAAAGTTTGATGCCATTGCGGCGCTCCAAAATTTTTTTTCAAAAATCCAGCCCGTTATTTTTCTGTTCGGTATGCCTAATATACATATCCGAAATTTGAACAAAATCCGTCGAGCCGTTTTCTCAGAAAATTGCCAACAAACGTACGTACGTACATACAGACGGAAAAAATAAGAAAGGTGCATTTTTTACGCATGCATTTTGTTTTCTTTTATTAGGAGGACCTACCATACAAATTTCGTTTTAATTGTTCCATAAATAAGAAAATTGCATTTCTGCGCATGCGCAACACGATTTTTGCGCATGAATTTTGTTTGCTTTTATTAAAGGGACTTACTATAGAAGTTTCGTTTAAATTGCTTCAGAAACAAGATCGTTACGTTTTGCACATATGCAACACAATTTTTTGACTTTGACAATTTTTTTCTCCGTTTTTTGATAATATAACCCGGCCCAATTTTTTGTAGGTTGTACACAGGAAAATAAGGTCTTCCAAATAATAGAATAAAAATTTTAGGTTGCTATTTGAAAAAAAAAGTTCGATGCCGTTACGGCGCTCCAAAATTTTTTTTCAAAAATCCGGCCCGTTATTTTTCTGTTCGGTATGCCTAAAACATATATACAAAATTTCAACAAAATCCGTCGAGCCGTTTTCTCAGAAAATTGCCAACAAACGTACGTACGTACGTACATACAGACGGAAAAAAATTTTATTCTTTAAAAGTTGCTTAAAATGGTCTAAAACGTCGACATTTGATGAAATTTTGAAATGTTCAAAAAACGGCTATCGCAATAGCTACCTAGCACATGCTAGGAAGCTAAAAACTAAAATTGGTCATTTGCTTGAATGTCTTATATCATCGAAGGTAGGATAAGAGATATAAAAAAAGTTTTATATAAAAGTGACTGTCTTTGATACGCTTAATTTAGAATTGATGATGTCAAAAAAAATTCAAGATGGCCACTTTTGAGGAACATTTACCAACTTCCTAAAGTTAAATGGGCGTCATATTGGATTTTTAGATTACTTGATAGATTTTTAAATTCTCTTTTCAACGAGATATTATAACATAAGATTGAAAATAAGATACCAGTTATATTAACGGTTTTTGTATTTTAATCAAGTAGTCTGTGACGAATAAAAAAAAACAAAACAAAATCTATTCGAGGCAACAAAACAATGAAAATAATTACACCAGATGTTTAAAATACTGGCCATTATTAGTGAAACACACTTCAAGACAGTTTAGTTTAGGCAACGTGTTGCCATTGATGATTATTATTATTATTGTAGTGGTAGCTACTTCCACTTTACTTTTATTTTTTAATTAAGTGCTTACTTTTATAATTTAATGTACTGTACATAATTCGTGAATTGTGACCAGAGCAGACAGCTTGTTGGTAGGTAGCATAAACCAACCCTTTCTTCGAAACATACGTTGTCGAGAAAAATCCTTTAAGGAAGTTTATTGGAGAATTTGTAAATAATGGTGAGCAGTTTCAGATCCAACGAAGATTACCGGCCAATTACATGACTTCCCATTATGCCATAAAATACATTAATTTAAAAAAATATTACTCGATTTCGGCGTGAAACTACGACATGTAGGTTTTCCTGTGAGGAGTATAGTGTTCATTATGTCGATTCGAACACTCCGCAGTTAGAAAAATAAGATTCATCTGTCCATATACTCGGACTGGTAAAACTGTTAGTTTCGATATTCTTGCGGATAAACCACCTACTGACCTACAAAATGTGACCTGGGACAATGCATCAATGGTAAAATAAAGCAAAGTGTCTTGAAATGTGTTTAACTGTATAATGGCATGACATTTTTTCGAGGGGATAGTTTGTAGTTATACCACCATTTGTAGGTATGTAAGTATGGATAATAAGATAGTCAATAAGTGATGTTATAAAAATCAAAATTTTTCTAGGCCTACTTATATAAAATTTTGGAGGAAGTTGTAATGCCCAAACCCCCCTCTCATGAGTGCATCCCTGATTTTTTAAACATCTGATGTAATTATTTTCATTGTTTTGTTGGCTCGCATAGATTTTGTTTTGTTTTTTTTTAATTCATCACAGCCTACTTGATTAAAATATAAAAACCGTTGATATAACTGGTATCTTATTTTCAATCTTATGTTATGATGGCTCGTTGAAAAGAGAATTAAAAAATCTATCAAGTAATCTAAAAATCCAATATGGCGCCCATTTAACTTTAGGAAGTTGGTAAATGTTCCTCAAAAGTAGCCATCTTGAATTTTTTTTACATCAATTCTAAATTAAGCGTATCAAAGACAGTCACTTTTATATAAAACTTTTTTTTATATCTCTTATACTTTCGATGATATAAGACATTCAAGGAAATGACCAATTTTAGTTTTTTTGAATTTACGTCGAACCTATGCGACATTTTGAATTTCCATAAGGAAATTTTAAATAAGCATCCAAAACTGCAAAACATTGCCCATTTAACCAATTCTCTATCTTTAATAATAACAAAGTTACCCATATACGGGAACGGATACGCGTCCCCGATTTTTTTTTAAATTCCAAACCCTGTTTCTGGTCGGACAGAAAATGACTCATTGTCATATTTGCCTGTATTTAACAACAAAACTCGAACAGACTTTTCGGAATAAATTCTGCGCGTTTTGTCGTCGCAATAGTCTAAGCTAACCTGAAAGTAGTCGCCATAGGCAAATTGAGGTACTCTACACGTAAAATTAATTTGAAATTTTTCAATCAATTTAGTGTCTCTCGTTAAACACCAAGAATTGAAAATACTTACCAAATTCATTAAAACGTAGAGAGCAGTCGAGAGATACGATATAAAGAAAGCGGCATACCACTTCGAAACCGCATACGACGGCATCATTACATCTGGAAAGCTAGGCAGTATGTAAATAATTGTCTAACGAGACGCCCAGTACGTACTTGGCAGTTGTCAATAGCACAAACATGCTAACGAAACTGTCCGTCAACGTCTTAAAGTACGGATTCGAAGCAGTGTGCCCGAAAAGAAAGTACCCGAGCAACGCGTAGCTGCAGACGAGAAACATCAGCAAGGCCAGCATGTCCAGAATCGGAGGTAGAGACTGAAGTATCTGTCTTATGAACCGTCGCACTCCGCCGCACGCCCGCGTGTCCACCAGAAAAATTGGTCTCAGCGCTCGAGTCACGCGAAAGTGCGACGACTGCCGGATGAGCATCACGAGCGCCTCCAAAACCATAATAACCAACGTGACGCCCTGCAGTTAAAAGGTCAACTCCCTACTCCGAAACGATGGCTTACCTTAATCATCGTGCGCTTGTGTTTCAAAACCGCCCCCCAGCCGATCCATCGCAGTTTGAGCACCAGCTCAACTCCGATTACGGCCAATGCCGCCAGCTCCAATGTCCCGTGAATGCCGAGGGAAAGCTACAAGTGCACTGATCAGATCAACCCCGCCCTCACAGCCAAAAAGAAGGAACTCAAAATGAAACAAATCTCTTTTGTGGCCTCACAATTCCACACACTCCCAGTGGGATGAGCTCCCTTATTCCCTTATCCTTATACCCCCAACTAAAAGGGAGTAACTTAAAATTAAACTACTCTCTTTTGTGGCTGAGGGGCATCGAAACCTCCCAGCTCCCCACAGGAATATGCCCACAATTCAGAATAAAAATCTATAACTGCCCACTTTCATTAATTTACAGTGTAATATACCACCGGGGGGTCTGGGGGGTATGGAGTACCCCCCAGGCAAAAGGGAGTAACTTAAAATTAAACTATTCTCTTTTGTGACTGGGGAGTATCAATACCCCCCAGAGGAATATGCCCCACAATTCAGAATAAAAATTTATAACTGCCCACTTTCATTAATTTACAGTGTAACATACCAACGGGGGTCTGGGGGGTATGGAATACCCCCCAGGCAAAAGGGAGTAACTTAAAATTAAACTATTCTCTTTTGTGACTGGGGAGTATCAATACCCCCCAGAGGAATATGCTCCACAATTCAGAATAAAAATGTATAACTGCCCACTTTCATTAATTTACAGTGTAATATACCACCGGGGGGTCTGGGGAATCCCCCCCAGGCAAAAGGGAGCAACTTAAAATTAAACTACTCTCTTTTGTGGCTGAGGGGCATCGAAACCTCCCAGCGGCAAATGCCCCACATTTCAGAATAAAAATCTATAACTGCCCACTTTCATTAATTTACAGTGTAA
>NW_022170250.1:1471688-1472120 GCF_008802855.1 Photinus pyralis
TCTGATCGAAAAAGTACGAATTGTTTTGGATTCTACGCACCAAAATTAATAGGAAAAAGTGTTTTCCTGAGAAATTTTGGTGCAGTCGATTTTTGGCAAAAAGGAAGGTTATACACTGCCTTTTTTTGAGGCCCGAAAAGAAAATTGTCTCAGATCGACCCGGAAAAAAATTTTCTTATGCAATGTGGCCTGTAGAATCCATAATTTCAAATAGTTCCAAGATTGGGCTACTAGTTCAAAAGTTACAGCCCTTTGAATTTTTTTTCGAAATTGGTTTCTAGTCTATAACTTTTGATTGAGAAGTCTGATCGAAAAGTACGAATTGATTTGGATTCTACGCACCCAAATTAATAAGAAAAAGTGTTTTCTCCAGAAATTTTGGTGTAGTCGATTTTGGCAAAAAAGGAAGGTTATACACTGCCTTTTTTTTTT
>NW_022170250.1:1472220-1481511 GCF_008802855.1 Photinus pyralis
TTTAATCCTCTCCTCTTTCTTCGTCCTCGTTTCCCTTTTTCGCTTCCTTCACCACCTTCATCCCCATCACCTCTTTCTTCTTTTTTATTTTTCGCATTCCTCGCAATCTTCACCCTATTTCGTGTTCCTGCATTCTCCGCATTTCTCACCTCGCTATCTTTACTGTATTTGAGTTTTTGTCTTCATTCACCTAGTCACCATCATCTTCCTACCTTTTCAATCTTCTCCGCCTTCTTTACCTGTTTCGTCTTTGTCTTCGTCTCGTTTGTCTTTTGCGCTGTCACTCCTTTCATCTCCTTTTTCGTTTCTATTTCTATTCCGCGTTGTTTTCTTTTCTCTTGATCTCTTTTTCTCTTTCACCTCGTTCACTTGTGTCGCTTCTTTCGCCCCCTGCGTCGTGTTTCCCTACACCGCATTCTCTGTCTCTTTTCTCTTTGTCTACTCCAACTGCTCGACTTTCATCGCTTTCTGCGCTGGTTCTTGCTTTCTTGTCCTTATTTTCATCTCCTTCATCGCCATTTCCCTTCCTTTTTAGCGCATTTCCACAAAAATAAAAAAAAATGCGCTATTGTGGCCACTTTGTCCGTCCGTTCGTCCGCTCGTTCGTTGAGATGCTACTAGTTATTTATCTAGTAGTTAGTATGGAATACCCCCCAGGAGACGATAGTTCCATTGCCATTTCCAGAAACCATAATCAGAGTGGCGAGACTTTAACATCATTTTTTGGAAATAGTAATCGATTCTCCCGTTTGGTGGGGGGGGGGGGGGGTTCTATACCCCCCAGACCCCCCGGTTCTACATTTTCTACAGTATGGAGAAGGGCTCTCATAATCTTTCCCCACCAACTGTCAAGAGACTCCTGAAATCTAAACGGTTTGTGAAACATTGTGTAACCGGGGGGTCTGGGGGGTATGGAATACCCCCCAGGAGACGATAGTTCCATTGCCATTTCCAGAAACCATAATCAGAGTACCGAGACTTTAACATCATTTTTCGGAAATTCGGCGATTCTATCGCTTGCTTGGGGGTATTCCATACCCCCCAGACCCCTAGGTTCTACATTTTCTACAATATGGAGAAGAGGGTCTCATAATCCTTCCACAACAACTGTCACGCGACTCCTGAATTTTTCATTATATTTTTTGTGAAATTCGCACCATCGACTGCTGTCATTTTTCCTTTTCCTTTTCCGGGTCGATTTAAGACAATTTTTTTTTCGGGCCTCAAAAAAGGCAGTGTATAACCTTCCTTTTTTGCCAAAAATCGACTGCACCAAAATTTCTCGGGAAAACACTTTTTCTTATTAATTTTGGTGCGTAGAATCCAAAACAATTCGTACTTTTTCGATTAGACTTCTCAATCAAAAGTTATAGACTAGAAACCAAATTTCGAAAAAAAATTCAAAGGGCTGTAACTTTTGAACTAGTAGCCCAATCTTGGAACTGTTTGAAATTATGGATTCTACAGGCCACATTCTATAAGAGAAAATTTTTTCCGGGTCGATCTAAGACAATTTTCTTTTCGGACCTCAAAAAAAGGCACCTTCCTTTTTTACCAAAAATCGACTGCACCAAAATTTCTCGGGAAAACACTTTTCTTGTCAATGGCGCGACATACGAATAATGCAAGTTGCAATTCAAAATTAATTTATAAAAATTGAGGGAGTTTTGCATGTGGAGGATTAGGGCGTTGTGGTGGTCCAAGGGCTCACCTGCAACCCCCTATATGTCGTTTTTCGAAAAGTGCTCCACAGTTCGAAAAATTCGCTTTTCTTGTCAATGGCGCGACATACGAATAATGCAAGTTACAATTAAAATTAATTTATAAAAAATTGAGGGGGTTTTGCATGTGGATGATTAGGGCGTTGTGGTGGCCCAAGAGCTCACTTACAACCCCCTATATTTCGTTTTTCGAAAAGTGCCCCACAGGCTAAATATTTTAAAGGCGCCTTTAACTATGGTAGTTGTAGTATGACAATAATACCAAATGAATAAGTGAATTTTGGAATTAAGCAAACTCATAGTTATTGGATAATTCCTCTTCAAGGGTTATACCAACGTAACGTAACGGCATTTTCGACAAACAATGATCACTATCAGTATAAACGTTTAGCATTTGGATTAAATATTTTAAGTAGTAGTTTCTCACGTATGATATCAATTGCAATGCCAGGCTTTTCTTTACGTAGACGATATTATCTTTTCTGGATGTAGTATAAAGCACCATAATTTAAATTTAATTAATGTATTTGAAAGATGTCGTTTATATAATCTAAAATTGATCCCATCCAAATGCCAATTTCTGAAAACCGAAGTAACGTATCTAGGTCACATGATATCTATTGAAGCTATCAGTCCAGATCGCCAGAAATATGATGTAATAATAAATTTCCCCACTCCAAAGTTAGCGGATGAAATCCGACGTTTTATTGTTTTCCTGAATTATTGCCGTTGGTTTATCCCAAATTTTGCGTACCGTTTAAACCATTTAAAAAAAATGTAGAATGAAAAATATAACAAATTTGAGGTTAACTTTAAACACAATTTATTAATAAGAGCTCATACTGGCTCTTGTGATGGTCGATGGTGCCGCTTATAAAGCGTCCGCCGTCTGGGACGCTAGTTGGTGGTGGGTCCGGTGTTGCAACGCCCACTGTGGTGGTGGTAACATCTCTTGGATTTTGTTGGCGGTCCGTGTGTTCACGAGGGTATCTCGCACAACATTGACTATTAAATTCCGGTATCGCTATTAATTAAGCGTCTAGTCAACAGAAATTCCATTCCGGGTACAATAAAAGGCAGTGAGCGTTAAAGTTACAACAATCTATAAATAAATGGGCTGATTCAAGATAAACTACGTTGGGCAATAAAATAAATAAACTAATCTTGTTAATTAATCTCCAAAAAATTCCTATAACCTTTGATTTAAAACCGAAAATTGATTATGAACTAGTAATAGTCGTTTTAAACGTTCTCAGTTTTTCTCGTATGTTGTCGGTGACACTGTTCGTTACGCCTCTGGGTTAACCCATCTATAAAAGTTCATAGCAGATTATTGGCATTTGTGAACGTCCCTTTTCGACCCCAAGTGTGTTGGTGTAATTCTCGCTTCCATAACAGGTAAGTTTATCCTTCCATGGGTTGAGCTGCAACTACCCCAATTTTTTGTGATTGTCGAACCGGTTTACTCTTAAGATCCTTTGTAAAGCGACTGTGCAGAAATGATAGATGAAAAAGGCATAATGACTATAAAATATTGCGCCGAAAATTAAATGGGGTTATCTAAGTACCCAAATGTAATAAACTAAAGGAAAATATGATAATATTATCAATTCCTCACGAAAAAGACAAAAAATTAGGGGTCAACGCCTGATAACACTTCTAATGCGTACAAGAGCCTTACTACTTGCTATGAAAAATATAGATGTACCTTCTTTGGAGGATAGACCTCTCAGGGGGTCCGTTAACTTGACCCCCCCACTGAGAGATTTCATAGTCGTATTGTTTTGAAATGAATGCGCTCGTTATGCGCTCATATGCGCCACCGATAATAACTCTTGCGCCATTATCGTTTTTTAGAAATCCGAAAAAACATTTGGGGGGGCCAAGTGAACGTAGCCCCCCCCCCCAGTACGTATTTTGTCCCTTGTAACTAGGTCACCTGATACATTTGGTTATGCGCTCAATTGCGCCACTTGAATTAAAGCTAGCGCCATTACGGTTAAGCCATAAAAAATTTTTAAAAAGGGGGGAGCTAACTTAACGTTTTCAAAAGTTACGTTTTTTAACATGTTTTTTCTACTACATCGTACCTTTCATCATGCGCTAAAATGCGCCGTAAACAAAAATCTTGGCGCCATTATAGTGTTTCAGAAACACTATACAGGGTGTTTTTTTGGGAGCTTTAGTTAAACGATTCTGGGAAAGTAAAATAGGTAGGTTTTAAAAAATTTGTATTTAGGAGTTACTCCGAAGGCCGAATCGATGTAAAATATTTTCAAAATGGACGCACTTCCGGAAATAACTTTTGAAAACTCTAAGTTAGACCCTCCACTTTTTAAAAATGTTTTATGGCTTAACCGTAATGGCGCTAGCTTTAATTCAAGTGGCGCAATTGAGCGCATAACCAAATGTATCAGGTGACCTAGTTACAAGGGACAAAATACGTACTTGGGGGGGGGGGGCTACGTTCACTGCCCCCCCCCCAAATGTTTTTTCGGATTTCTAAAAAACGATAATGGCGCAAGAGTTATTATCGGTGGCGCATATGGGCGCATAACGAGCGCATTCATTTCAAAACAATACGACTATGAAATCTCTCAGTGGGGGGGCCAAGTTAACGGACCCCCTCTCAGGTGGTCTTTCTCTCCATTCAGTCGCAGACACTGGAGATTAAGCCAATCTATTAAAAAAAAAGCAATTCAAGGGTGTTCCCATCTTTTGTACAGGTCTCCTACTTAACAGCAAACACCGTCCGAGTTCCACCTTCGAAATGACCCGCTTCCTCTTGCTTTCGTTCGCCATATTTCTGGCCTGTGCAGCGAATTCACATTGTAAGTAGTGACCTTAACGCAAGACGGCTTGGTTGAGTTATTAACGTTACAGCCAAACTGCAGTTTTGTTCTCGAAGCGATCCAAATTTGAACAAGTGCCTGCAGGTGGCCATTCAGTCGGCCCTGGTTACGTTACAGCGTGGTAGGTTATTCCTCAAGGATTATCGTTGAGACTAACGTTTTGATAGGGATAAAGGAGTATGGTGTTCCATCCATTGAAGTGTTCAGTGTGCCGGCCTACACCGTCAAATCTGATCCGCCTATACATTTCGATCAATCCGAAACTGACATCAGAATATCCGGACATTTGGAGAGCGAAATTAAAGACGTCGAGTAAGCGAGTCGAGCCGCACGCATCAACTGAGTTGAGTTCTGTTTCAGTGCCAAAATCGAGGATTCCGATTTTTCGCTCACCTTAACAGTGTTGACGAAAAAACTCACTTACCTGTCTAACTACGATTATAAGGACGCCATTATAGATGGAGTCGACATGAGCGGCAAAGGAAAAAAGGATGTTATTGGAGACAATTTTCAATTTACTGTCACGTTTACCGGTGTTGTGGATCAAAAAGGCGGCGAACGTTATTTGCAAATAACGCAAGCGTCCATTGTGGACGTTATGCTCGACATGGTGCACTTCTCCTACGGATCTACGGAAGACAGGTCTGGAGAACTGTTAACCAACTATTTGACGAAGAACATGAAATCCATACTGGCGAAGGAATCTAAGAAATACATGGTTGTTTATGAGGAAGCGTATAAAACGGGGGCTAACGCCGTATTTTCCAAAATCCCTTACGACGTATTGTTTCCTAAATGAGTTTTTCTGTGACGGCTTTTCAATAATACTTTAACAACACTGTCTAGTTAGGTATCAATAAATACAGTACAAAATCTGTTCATGCAATAATCTTCATGGGTCGATTCCTTCAGGAATATCAAAATTAGCGATCCGAAAAAAATCTATTGTTTTTGGCCGTATTCGGATAGATTTCACTCAATTGAGTTGGTTCTTGACATCGCACACGTTCGCGAGGATATTTCTCGTAACGTTGCCAATTTTAAAATTATAAGTTTACTAACAGGCCTAATTTAATGCCGAATGGACCGAGGGCACGCAAAATTGACGGCCTTAAAACAAGGCAGAGTAGAGGTCCGACTTGCCACATCAGACCTTTACTCTGCGTGAGTTTTTTTCTAACGTACAACTTGGGGGAATTGTAGGAAAAAAGGGGTAGTGGTGACGAGAAGAGAAAACTGTAAGGAAAAAGCGACAAGACGGAGGAACGAGCCAGGATAGACACGAAGGAAAAAAGGGTGAAGATCTCGAAAACAAAAAAAAAGATGATACACGATCATGCAAACTAAAACCTTGGGTTTGAGTAAATAATCATCCGTAGCCGCTAATTGCCAATTATTGTGCTCGATATGCAATTAGCAAAAATAAACATCCTTTTCGGGAACGATTAACAATTACTGTTTACATTTCGTGATGATGGTAATTACACACGCGAGTAAAGTGTGCGTTATAAAGAGCACGGCGGTACATTTCTCCCGTAAAACCATGAAGACCGCCGTGCTCCTTCTGACCTGCGTTACAGTGGCGGTACGCGGTTTGGATTTGCGTAAGTTTCTCGAACGTAAGCGACGCTCGTGACCGATCTCGATTTTTAGCCTTTCAAAAATGCGAGCGATCGACTCCGAACCTCAACGAGTGCATGAAGTCGGCGATTCAAGACGCACTGCCGATTCTGAAGAGGGGTAAGTCGAGTGCTCTCCGTTTTTACCCCTTGCAAGTCCTCCCCTTGCTTAGGTTTGCCTGAATTTCAATTCGAAAGCATCGAGCCGATTAGGATTGAGAGTCTGACGATTGGCGAGGGAAAGGGCGCAGTCCACGTTGTGCAGAATTACAAAAACGTGGAGATACACAACGTGCAAACCGCCAAGGTCGAACGTGTCGAGTAAGTAGAGCTTCTTGGATCCTCCTCCACGTGGATCTGATTTTTTCTTTTGGCATTCCCTCTTTTGACAAGTTGGAGTGGGGTGCGGGAGGGGGGAGGTAATTTTGTTGAAAATTTTTATTTTCAGCGCGGTAATCACGGATGACGAGTTCAAGGTGGTGGCCGACCTAACCATAAAAGACGTACACATGAACGCCCAGTACAGCCTGAACGGCAATATACTCATGCTCCCCATAAACGGCGAAGGAGACTGCGCCGTGGATCTAGGTAGGTCGAGGCCGAATCACGCAAACTAAAATGGCGCTCTTACAGAGGACCTGAAGGCTACGTTTACAATGATCGGCGAAATGTTCGAGAAGGACGGCAAAAAGTACATGGAGTTGAAGACGTTCAACGTCTCGCTGGTGCCGGGCCTGGTGGAGTTCAACTTTGAAAACCTCTTCAGTGGGGAGAGACAGTTAGGGGATGAGATGAATAAGCTGCTCAACGAGAATTGGAGGAAGATCTATTTGGATGTCAGGGCCGCTTACGAAGAGGCCCTTGGGGCAGTCTTTAAAAGTATAGCCAACCTAATTTTTAAAAAAATTCCCTACGACGAAATGTTTTAAGTTGGCTTAGGTACAATAGGCAGTGTAGTACTATTTGAAATAGAATTCATTCAATACCCTTTTTTTTACTTAGTAATTACGTGGAATGGCGCGTCTGTGAATGTTCAGAGGCACGTCCCTAGGGTAACCAAGATGATGACTGTGTTATACGGGTTTTGCGCTTGCTGATTCCTCGATTTTATGAAGGGCTTTGGGTCGTCCAGGAGGCCTCCACTGTATGTCGATAGCTTCCTTTGCTCGCGTAGCCGTTATGATCGAAGTAATGGAGTCGGTGGCGGCGGCGGTAGTGATTAGTTTCATTTCCTAGGCTTAATTTGGCTTCGGGGGTTGGGCCGGCGGTGATGTTCTGTTCGCGGTCCGTGCAGAATTGATATCCCTAAGCCTTCACGGGCATTTTACCCATAGCACAAGTGAAACGTGTTTACGAATCAGCTCCCCAGTTCCTTATTATCTGTGAAAGTCATTAACGTTGTGAAGATGGACGTTTTCAAGACCCTCCTTCTTTTCACCATCACCGAAGATAATTAGAACTTACGATCTTTACGGTTTTATGGTTGAATTTTGAACGATATATCTTGTTTATGACTAAGAAACCTAGAAACATATTATATATATAGTCGAAATTTGTATTTAGTCCATAACTTTTGATTGAGGGTCTAATCGAAAAAGTACGAATCGTTTTGAATTCTACGCACTTCTTATAGTTTGGCCCGTAGAATCCATAATTTCAAACAGTTCCAAGATTGGACTTACTAGATCAAAAGTTACAGCCCTTTGAACTTTTTATATATATATATATTCGAAATTTGTATTAGTCCATAACTTTTGATTGAGGGGTCTGATCGAAAAAGTACGAATCGTTTTAAATTCTACGCACCAAAATTAGTGAGAAAAAGTGTTTTCCCGAGAAATTTTGGAGCAGTTGATTTTTGGTAAAAATGGAAGGTAATACACTGCCTTTTTTTGAGGCCGGAACAAAAAATTGTCTGAGATCGACCGGGAACATTTTCTTATAGAGTTTGGCTCGTAGAATCCATAATTTCAAACAGTTCCAAGATTGGACTACTAGATCAAAACTTACAGCTCTTTGAACTTTATATATATACAGGGTGACAATTTGAAAACTTACCACCCCCCATATCTTAGTAAATAAACGAGATATTTAAAAAAATCAAAATCCGTTTCGGTAATTCGGTGGGGGAATCACAATGACATAGTTGGCGACGCACCCCCTCCAACCCCCTGCGCCCCAGCCACCCCAACTTTTAAATCTTAAATAGTGACCCCCCATGTGTGATACGTCGTTGGAAAGCTCTGAAAAAATGCTTTCCAACCATACCAAATAGCATTACATTTAGGTTAGTAATTATCGTGCAAATCAAAAAATAAACTAATATGATACATTTGAAATCTGTCGTATTTAAAACGCAACCGGCGAACATAGACGAACTAAGACAGAGAATAATTCAAGAATGTCGAAATATTGCAAAACCAACATTTGAAAAGGTTCGACAAGAGTTTGAGAATAGATTATAACTGGCGATCAAAAATGAGTTGCTGTCGAGTCGGCTTTGGAAGTTCAAGTTAAATACGATTTTCCATGTCTATTTTTTGATTTGCACGATAATTACTAACCTAAATGTAATACTATTTGGTATGGTTGGAAAGCATTTTTTCAGAGCTTTCCAATGACGTATCACACATGGGGAGTCACTATTTAAGATTTAAAAGTTGGGGTGGCTAGGGCGCAGGGGGTGTGAGGGGGTGCGTCGCCAACTATGTCATTGTGATTCCCCCTCCGAATTACCGAAACGATTTTGATTTTTTTAAATATCTCGTTTATTTACTAAGATATGGGGGGTGGTAAGTTTTCAAATTGTCACCCTGTATAGTCGAAATTTGTATTTAGTCCATAACTTTTGATTGAGGGGTCTGATCGAAAAAGTACGAATCCTTTTGAATTCTACGCACCAAAATTAGTGAGAAAAAGTGTTTCCCCGAGAAATTTTGGAGCAGTCGATTTTTGGTAAAAATGGAAGGTAATACACTGCCTTTTTTTGAGGCCGGAACAAAAAATTGTCTGAGATCGACCGGGAAAAAAACATTTTCTTATAGAGTTTGGCCCGTAAAATCCATAATTTCAAACAGTTCCAAGATTGGACTACTAGAT
>NW_022170250.1:1481611-1508232 GCF_008802855.1 Photinus pyralis
AAAATTTTTTTCCGGATCGATCTGAGACAATTTTTCCTTCGGGCCTCAAAAAAAGGCAGTGTATAACCTTCCTTTTTTACCAAAAATCGACTGCACCAAAATTTCTCGGGAAAACACTTTTTCTTATTATTTTTGGTGCGTAGAATCCAAAACAATTCGTACTTTTTCGATCAGACTTCTCAATCAAAAGTTATAGACTAGAAAACAATTTCGAAAGAAAATTCAAAGGGCTGTAACTTTTGAACTAGTAGCCCAATCTTGGAACTGTTTGAAATTATGGATTTTACAGGCCACATTCTATAAGAAAATGTTTTTCCGGGTCGATCTGAGACAATTTTTTTCGGGCTTCAAAAAAAGGCAGTGTACCTACCTACTACAACCTTCCTTTTTTACCAAAAATCGACTACACCAAAATTTCTCGGGAAAACACTTTTTCTTATTAATTTTGGTGCGTAGAATCCAAAACAATTCGTACTTTTACGATCAGACTTCTCAATCAAAAGTTATAGACTAGAAACCAATTTCGAAAGAAAATTCAAAGGGCTGTAACTTTTGAACTAGTAGCCCAATCTTGGAACTGTTTGAATTTATGGATTCTACAGGCCACATTCTATAAGAAAATTTTTTTTCCGTGTCGATCCGAGACAATTTTTTTTTCTTGCGTCAAAAAAGGCAGTGTATAACCTTTCCTTTTTTACCAAAAATCGACTACACCAAAATTTCTCGGGAAAACACTTTTTCTTATTAATTTGGGTGCGTAGAATCCAAATCAATTCGTACTTTTTCGATCAGACTTCTCAATCAAAAGTTATAGACTAGAAACCAATTTCGAAAAAAAATTCAAAGGGCTGTAACTTTTGAACTAGTAGCCCAATCTTGGAACTGTTTGAAATTATGGATTCTACAGGCCACATTCTATAAGAAAAATTTTTTCCGGGTCGATCTGAGACAATTTTTTTTCGGGCCTCAAAAAAAGGCAGTGTATAACCTTCCTTTTTTACCAAAAATCGACTGCACCAAAATTTCTCGGGAAAACACTTTTTCTTATTAATTTTGGTGCGTAGAATCCAAAACAATTCGTACTTTTTCGATCAGACTTCTCAATCAAAAGTTATAGACTAGAAACCAATTTCGAAAAAAAATTCAAAGGGCTGTAACTTTTGAACTAGTAGCCCAATCTTGGAACTGTTTGAAATTATGGATTCTACAGGCCACATTCTTTTCTTTTTAACATGCTCTTGGTGTTAAAAAAGTATAGTGTAAGTAGTATGGGCACTATAACTGGGGTGGGGGTAAATAATATTGAGTTTTACCTTTTTTCCCCGGTGCTACGTTATCCCCACATGTAAAATTAATCTGAATGTTCATACTTCCATGACCGCAATTAACTAATTATACAATAGTAATTAAGTTAATTGAGATAGTGCCACTACAAAATGGCGACTTTTAAAATGGGGCCTAATTGCCGGTTGACTTATTTGGTTCAGGTTCCTAATTAGGCAAAATTAAACTATTAAAATTAATTAATATACCCAATCTAATGTGAATGTAAGCATATTTGACGCTTAATTACTTGTACAGTTAGTAATTAACGTAGGTACAATACAAATTAACATACGTGGGCCAATGCCAACCCACCAACAACTTATCGCTAATTACTATATCTAATGTTATCCATGGATGCGAATAATTACAATGCCCAGCTTCATTAAAATCATCGATGACATAAATTAACGCTTAATTACTGCGCATAAATTAATATGAGCCAATTTCAATCAATTAGTAACGTATTTTAAGTTGATTTATTGACGGTGCGTAATTAATTTGGCGAATCCCTAATAAATATGCATTAATGGGTTTGATTGATTGAAAGAGGGTGCCAAAATTAATTTCTATAGCAAGAACCGTTAAAATTATTAGCCTTCAAGAAGTGCGCGTTTCTGAGAGTGGGTTTTGGGACCTGCGATGGTACCAAAACGAATGCCAAGCGCCCAATTACAGCCCAATGGTTCATTCGAATGAGGCGTAGTTGCCAAACTGATTGAGGAGATTTCAATTTGGCGCCATTCTATCAAGTGTCGGTCCACTTTCGACGCCCTCTAGCGGACGTACTCGCGAAGCGCGACCTCTGGCCTATTTTCGCAACCGACGCCCAAATATTCGAGATAAATCGGTGTTTTGGCAACCCCGCGACACCGAATGTTTTCAAACGTTCCACTTAAACGCGTTATCGCGTTCCGTCGGCGAGTTATCAAAACCGCAATCGCGCATTAAAAACATTTCAATTCATAGTAGTTTTTTAATCGTGCACTTGTCTAATTAAGGAGAGGAAATTAGAGCGAAAATAATGATTAGATCTCTAATATGAAATTAACGCTTAGAGAAGGTAGGATCCAGAAAGCATGAACATGCTCAGGCGTCGTGTGTCGAGGGCGTTCAGAAAGAAGTCCTGCAACGTCGAGCTGGAGTGCCTGAAGGAATGGATGGAGAACAATCCCGATTTGCAATGCAAGATCGACGACCACTGGCTGCTCGTGTTCCTCTCGAGCTGCAAGTACAACGTCGAAAGGACCAAGGCGAAAATCGAGATGTTCTACATCGTACGATACGCGATGCCCGAAATCTTCACGCATCGTGATCCACGATTGCCTCGCGTGCAGCAGATACTCAACTTGGGGTGAGTCTTCCGATGATCTTCTCTGATAACTCGTGAGCGCTTCCAGTTTGTTTGTCCCACTCGTCAATCCAACCGCGGAAGCTAATTACGACACGGTAATCGTGAGAATGACCTTCTTCGATCCTGAGAAAATTCCCATACAGCTCATAATGAAAGTCGACCTGATGATCATCGACGTTTTGCTGACGGACGCGGCGACCCAGTTTAAGGATATTGAGTTTTTGATCGACCTGAAGGACTTCTCCAACAACTACCACGAGCAACTCTCGCCCAACCAGCTGAAGCGGCTCCTCCACTACTTCGAGGACTCGTACCCGGTTAAAGTGAGGGCCGTACACTTCATCAACCCCCCGCCTTTCGCGATGCCCTTCCTCAACCTCTTCACCCTCTTCGTCTCCGAGAAGAACCGGAACAAGGTGAGTCGCGCCGACGCCGCCGATTGTGTCTATCGCGATGTTGCAGATCCGCGTCTACTGCGAGAACGAGGAGTTCGACGTTACCCAAATTTTCCCGCGCGATGCCCTCCCCGTAGAGCTGAACGGCACGAACTCGAGTCTGGAAGAGATGCGCGGTAAACTCGAGCGAATTCGCGCCGCACGTTACCGTAACTTTCATTTTCGTAGCCCAATGGAAGGCCAAGGTCGAGGACTATCGCGATTGGTTCTTGGAGGGTGAGAATCAGCCGACGCCGGATTCGGTAAGTTTGCCGAAGAGCGACGTGGTCGTAACCAATCCGTTCAGTATGGAATAGCGTCGCATTCACATCAAATTCCTTAAGGAAACGTTAGCGTAACCTCTTGTAAGGTTGCACTGTGAGAGAAAGTCGTTACAGATACTAGTACTCATGTGCTGCAAATTCAATTTAAGTAAACAATCCATCACATGACCTACACGTCTTTTATTTACTAGAATGCCTTTTGGATTGCATAACGCGCCTGCATCACTTTTACCACAAACTGGAGCGAACCAAAGGTAGGTCCGCGTTGCAGCCAAAGTTCCACCGAAATTGCCTTAATTGAAGAGATTGTAAACGAAATTAGATTTAAATTTTTCAAAGCGATCCAATTTTCAATTTTTCTTGGAGGGCGCCATTTTCAAAAGAGTACCCTACTCTTCGTAACCTAATCCAGCGATACCTGTAAGTTAGCAGAGCGTTAAGTCTTGATTTTCAAGGAGATAAAAAGTTAGGGGTACTTAAATTTGATTACAGAGATGATTAATACTAATTGTGTGAAGTGCCGTAGACTGTAGAGGATCAATTTTATTTTGCACGATAAACGATGAAATAAAATGATGGGGAGAAATAGAAGTTTGGGACTTATTAAGACACTATACGGACCACAGAAGAGATTGGGGATGGGGGAGATGAAGAGGGGGCATGGAAGAGCAATTAGACGAATAAGAAAATGAAGAGAGCTGAATTAACATTATAGATAAAAAAAGAAGAAAGAAATAGATATATTCAACAGGGAGACGGAGATGACGGCGAGAAGAACGAAGTGGAATAGACACAAAGAGGAAAAAGATGATGGAAGGAGTAGAGTGAAACAAAGAAGATTTCTTCATATTTTTGTATCATATGTTTATATAATGTTGTACCAAAATTTGTCAAATAAATGTAGTAGTGGTAGTTTTTAGCGCATTTCCACAAAAATAAAAAAAAAATGCGCTATTGTGGCCACTTTGTCCGTCCGTCCGTCCGTCCGCTAACTTTGCGACGCTACTAGTTTTTTATCTTAAGAGCTATTGTTCTACTTTTTTCGCTATTTGGTTCGTTATGGTGTCGAGTCTTGTACCAAGGAAGGAATTTTTTCTGTACCGCTTACAAAAAAAGTTATTGTAAAAAAAACAAAAAACCGTTTTTTACATGTTCCATAATTTTACACTTTTGCCGTTTATTAACGATCCTAGAGATCGTTTATAATTTTGCATTGCTATCTGTCGCCTGCCGGTTGGTCTCTCCGTCTGTTCCTTTGTCTGTCTGTCCATCTATCTGTCCGTGTGAACGATAACTTTGTTTAGAAATGTTCGATCGCTTTTACATCTCCGTGAGTTATGAACTGAATTGCATGAAATTCAATATGGGCATAGATTTAGCCATATAATACGCAATGCCAAAAGTTGGATCGAATCGATTCAAAATTCACAGTGCCCTTTTCGCATCTCGACCATTTATAAACCGAATTGCAAACTTTTTTACTTATAAAAGTATTTGAATGAAATTTGATACATAGGCACTTTGAATAAAGGAACGCCAATCAAAACATGCGCAGTGCACGAAATTTGATACATAAGCACTTCGAATAAAGGAAAATCAAACGGTTTTGCGCATGCGCAGTGCCAACTTTTTTATTTATGGAAGAATTTAAATTAAATGTGATACATAGGCACTTGGAATAAAGGAAAATCTAGCGCCAGTTTCAAAATTTTATTTTGCGCATGCGCCGTGCCAACTTTTTTATCTATGGAACTATTTAAGTGAAATTTGATACTTAGGCGCTTGGACCAAAGGAAAATCTTAGTTTATTAGTTAGTTATAGTAAATTAGTTTTAAAATTTAGGTTTGCGCATGCGCAGTTCCAACTTTCTTATTTAGAAAAGCATTGAAATGAAATTCTTCTCATAAACTGAAATTGAAGTAGCACGTCAACAATGGATTGCCCATGTGCAACGCTATCTTTTATATTTGTGGCCGGATTTTTACGATTTTAACAGAAGTTGTATCTTACAAATGGGAAATGAATGCAAGTGGAAATGCGCTTTATGTAAATTGTTTACGATTACTTTTTAACTTGTTTATTTTTAAAACGCCATGTTACGGTCAAACGTCTAATTTAAATGAATTCAATTTCGAACCGAACCCAACGAAGAACAGTTAAAAATAGACTACGTTCATTTCTCTCTAATTTAAAAAGATTCTAATTCTAAACACACAAACACAAAGAATAACAGCAAAAGCTAGAAATGTCAAGTATCCTCAGGAACTGCAACTAATTACAATAACAACATCATTACCACAATGCGTTATTTCACAGTTTCTTGGTCCGTTTCGGAACCGCATTTGTATGGTTCAGTCCACTCGAGCTCAATTACATGCTGGCGAGGTCGCTAGCTGAGCCACAGGGGGGGTAGGTGTTATACGAACAAACTCAAATCATAAGCGGAAAAATAAGCGTGCACAGTGTAGTTTGGAATTTTCCTTTTTATTCTTGTGTACAAACAACTCGAGAATTTGATGCAGTCGGAGTAAATACAAGCTTCATCATCTTGAAAGTTTCCATACAAAAGACAATTGTACGAGAGCAGGTCACAAGAGAGGTTCAACTGCATCACCCACCAGAGCGATTCAGTTTTCAATTTTTCTTGGAGGGCGCGTTTTTCAAAGATGAACCGTACTATTCGTAACCTAAAGAAAAACGTTGATTCCAGCGGTACCTATAAGTTAGCAGAGCGTCAAATTTAGATTTTTCAAATTTAAAAAGGAGATAATAGAAAAACCTTTTAATTCCTACGGACTTTTTTATTTAAAATTGATTACAGAGATATCCGTGGTTAAAACTAATTGTGTAAAGTACCGTTGACTGTAGATAGATTTTGGCCTGTAGAATCAATATTGTCAAACAGTTTTAAGATTGGGCTACTAGATCAAAAGTTACAGCCCCTCGAATTTTTTTTCGAAATTTGCCCATAACTTTTGATTGAGAGGTCTAATCGAAAAAATACGAATCGATTTGGATTCTACGCACCAAAATTACTAAGAAAAAGTGTTTTTCTGAGAAATTTTGGTGCAGTCGATTTTTTGCAAAAAGGAAGGTTATACACTGCCTTTTTTTGAGGCCCGAAAAGAAAATTATCTCAGATCGACCCGGAAAAAAAAATTTCTTATGCAATGTGGCCTGCAGAATCCATAATTTCAAATAGTTCCAAGATTGGGCTACTAGTTCAACAGTTACAGCCCTTTGAATTTTTTTTCGAAATTGGTTTCTAGTCTATAACTTTTGATTGAGAAGTCTGATCGAAAAAGTACGAATTGGTTTGGATTCTACGCACCAAAATTAATAAGAAAAAGTGTTTTCCCGAGAAATTTTGGTGTAGTCGATTTTTGGTAAAAAAGGAAGGTTATACACTGCCTTTTTTTTGAGGCCCGAAAAAAAAATTGTCTCAGATCGACCCGGAAAAAAATTTTCTTATAGAATGTGGCCTGTAGAATCCATAATTTCAAACAGTTTCAAGATTGGGCTACTAGTTCAAAAGTTACAGCCCTTTGAATTTTCTTTCGAAATTGGTTTCTAGTCTATAACTTCTGATTGAGAAGTCTGATCGAAAAAGTACGAATTGTTTTGGATTCTACGCACCAAAATTAATAAGAAAAAGTGTTTTCCCGAGAAATTTTGGTGCAGTCGATTTTTTGGTAAAAAAGGAAGGTTATATACTGCCTTTTTTTGAGGCCCTCAAGAAAAATTGTCTCAGATCGACCCGGAAAAAAATTTTTCTTATAGAATGTGGCCTGTAGAATCCATAATTTCAAACAGTTCCAAGATTGGGCTACTAGTTCAAAAGTTGCAGCCCTTTGAATTTTCTTTCGAAATTGGTTTCTAGTCCATAACTTTTGATTGAGAAGTCTAATCGAAAAAGTACGAATTGTTTTGAATTCTACGCACCAAAATTAATAAGAAAAAGTGTTTTCCCGAGAAATTTTGGTGTAGTCGATTTTTGGTAAAAAAGGAAGGTTATACACTGCCTTTTTTTGAGGCCCGAAAAAAAAAATTGTCTCAGATCGACCCGGAAAAAAATTTTCTTATAGAATGTGGCCTGTAGAATCCATAATTTCAAACAGTTCCAAGATTGGGCTACTAGTTCAAAAGTTACAGCCCTTTGAATTTTTTTTCGAAATTGGTTTCTAGTCTATAACTTTTGATTGAGAAGTCTGATCGAAAAAGTACGAATTGTTTTGGATTCTACGCACCAAAATTAATAAGAAAAAGTGTTTTCCCGAGAAATTTTGGTGCAGTCGATTTTTGGTAAAAAAGGAAGGTTATACACTGCCTTTTTTTGAGCCCCGAAAAAAAAATTGTCTCAGATCGACCCGGAAAAAAATTTTCTTATAGAATGTGGCCTGTAGAATCCATAATTTCAAACAGTTCCAAGATTGGGCTACTAGTTCAAAAGTTACAGCCCTTTGAATTTTTTTCGAAATTGGTTTCTAGTCTATAACTTTTGATTGAGAAGTCTGATCGAAAAAGTACGAATTGTTTTGGATTCTACGCACCAAAATTAATAAGAAAAAGTATTTTCCCGAGAAATTTTGGTGCAGTCGATTTTTGGTAAAAAAGGAAGGTTGTACACTGCCTTTTTTTGAGGCCCTCAAAGAAAATTGTCTCAGATCGACCCGGAAAAAAATTTTCTTATAGAATGTGGCCTGTAGAATCCATAATTTCAAACAGTTCCCAGATTGGGCTACTAGTTCAAAAGTTACAGCCCTTTGAATTTTTTTTCGAAATTGGTTTCTAGTCTATAACTTTTGATTGAGAAGTCTGATCGAAAAAGTACGAATTGTTTTGGATTTTACGCACCATAATTAATAGGAAAAAGTGCTTTCCCGAGAAATTTTGGTGCATCCGATTTTTTGCAAAAAGGAAGGTTATACACTGCTTTTCTTTGAGGCCCGAAAAGAAAATTGTCTCAGATCGACCCGGAAAACAATTTTCTTATAGAATGTGGCCTGTAGAATCCATAATTTCAAACAGTTCCAAGATTGGGCTACTAGTTCAAAAGTTACAGCCATTTGAATTTTTTTTCGAAATTGGTTTCTAGTCTATAACTTTTGATTGAGAAGTCTGATCGAAAAAGTACGAATTGTTTTGGATTCAACGCACCCAAATTAATAAGAAAAAAGTGTTTTCCCGAGAAATTTTGGTGCAGTCGATTTTTGGTAAAAAAGGAAGAAATAGAAATTTGGGATTGGAATAACCACTTTATTTAGAGACTACAAGGAAAACAGAAGAGATGGAGATAAGGGGGAAGAAGAGGAGGCATGGAAAAGCCTCAATTAGAAGCTGAATGAACATTCTAGATGAAAAAGAAATAGAGAAATATACAAATCGAACAGGGAGACAGGGGTCATGGGAAGAACGAAGTGGAAAAAACGAGTGGAGTGAAGCAAAGAAGATTTCTTTATATTATTCTTGTATCATATTTGCTCTTCCGATGTTTCTTCAAAAATTCGTTAAATAAATGTGGTAGTGGAATTTTTTATTTTTAAAGCGCTATGTTACGATCAACCGTCTCACATAAACAATTTTCATGTAAAGAAATGAAAAACTTTTTTATGAGACTAATTTAGATTTATAATAAAATGAACTCAAACAAAGAAACAAAGAATAACAGAAAAAGCTGTCCCGTAACCGGTTTATAGAATATTTCCGGCATTCTCAGTAACTGCAAATATATATTTCCGTTTTGTTTCAGATCCCTGATGGCGTAAGAAAACGCGATGTAAGGGAAGGTCAAGCAGTTCGCAAATGGGAAGTCTCCCCAACTTGAGCGAGATATCAAGGGAAGACGACACCCAACTTTGCAACTCGCGCGGCGCCCCGTGCTCGTTTCGAAATGAGCGCTGCAAGATCAGATACAGACAATCAGAACGCGGCTACCTCCGGCGACCGAAGAAGCACTTCCCATCGCGGTGGACGCCTTGCGATGACGTCACGTTGCAGCAAACGGCAACATCCTCCCCGGCGTCAGCTCGAAGTACAAACATTAATCACGTGGTCAGAAGGAAGGACTCCCTAACCAGCTCGATCGGGGCGACATCTGTCAGACGACTCATTAGCGTAGTCCGAAACTCGCACAATCGCCCCGGTCCCCACTACAATCGCGGAGTCTTAATCCGCCACCTTGTCGTTTTTTGCACGTCGCACCTGTTCCTTAACGCCACCTTCCCGCCGTTCATCGTACTGCAAGGTAGCGTCTCACTATGGACCTTGCCCCAGGTCTTCTTCCCCCTCGGAATCAACGCCGGGTCGACACTCCTCGCGCTGATGTACTCCATGTCGGCGACCTCGACGCTCTTCGCGCCCTACCTGATCAACAAGGTCGGCGTCCACGTCGTGTTGCTATACTCGTACGGCGTCTTCCTCATCTTCTACGTAACGCACATCTATCCGGCCATGTACCTCCTGATACCGGTCTACGCGGTCTTAGGAATCGCACTGGGCCAGCTCACGCTAAGTTACGTCTCCCTCCTGATGGGCCTCTCCACGAAGATGAGCTGCGCGATATCCGACTACGAGGACGATCTACGCGTGTCGCGCCTCGCGGTCATCATTCGTAGATTCGCGCGCGCGATTCAAGCCTCGCAAGACTTGGGCCTTATCTTCGGTTCCCTTATGGTCGCGATGATAATCGGCTACTGGAGGCCGAACCAGTACGCCGCCCCCTGTACGGAATCGGACAATTTCAACTGTACAAATTGTGCTCAAACCGAACCTTGCACTGCCGCCTGCCCTCTCACTTTTACAAAGAACTGTAGTAGCGATCCCGACACGAAGACAATCGTAGAAAATCTCGATTCTATTTTTGATATTGACGAGCACGGCAACAGGATCTGCGGTGCCGCGGCGTGCGCGTCCCAGTTCGCCAACTTTCCGGTCGTCCACCCGACCGTCGCCTTCACGCTCCTGATCATATTCGTCGCGTTCACGACGCTCGCGTTGGTCATCACCGTCGTCGGACTCGGCCGGCTCAAGACCTACGTCAATCAGGACGCGCTCGACAATCTCGAGTTTACGACGTCGCTGAGGGCGATTCTCGAAGCGTTTAAGGATATCAAGTTGCAGTTGGCCGCCCCGCTCGCGGTTTTCATGGGGTTGGAGCAGGGATTTGTGTACACCGACTTTAGCAAGGTAGGTAAAGTGACCCCCACCTATTTACAATAAAAATGAACAGTGCAGTACAGTCTCACTGATATAACAGAGAAGAAAGGCAGGCCGACAAGTTCACTGTCACATCTTCCATGGACCACCTTTTTCGTATCGACCGCCGATTGCCATCCACCGCCTTGTACACTCTATAGGGGAAGGGACAACTGTCGCAACTTTTATTGGTTGGCATTTTCGTATCGACTGCCTTGTACACTCGATAGGGGAAGGGACACTCCCCGATTGTTATCGACCGCTTTATACACTTAATAGGGGAGGAAGAACAGTCGCATCTTCCCCTTTTATGGAACGACCGCCTTTTTCGTTTAATTGTATGGAATACCCATACCACCAGCAATGTAAAATTCGATAACGATTTCCCTTTAACCCTCAGAAGTCCCATCGTGCTTTATTGGAAATGACAACAGAACTAACGTGTGCACTGGGGGTATTCCATTCCCCCCAGACCCCCCGGTGTTACGTTTCTTAGAGAAAGAAGATGATGTGATCATTTTTCACAAATAAAATCATGAGATTCCTCAAGGCTAAACGTTTTATGCAAGAAAATGCTACCGGGGGGTCTGGGGGGTATGGAATACCCCCCAGTGCACACGTTAGTTCTGTTGTCTTTTCCAATAAAGCACCATGAAAGTTCTGAGGGTTATAGGGAAACTGTTATCTCATTTTACATTGCTGGTGGTATGGCTGGGGGGTATTCCATACCCCCCAGACCCCCCGGAGTTACATTGCCAGTACTACTTCTTAGGGGAAGAAGATGATGTGATTATTTTTTACAAATAAAATCATGAGATTCGTCAAGGCTAAACGTTTTATGTAAGAAAATACTACCGGGGGGTCTGGGGGGTATGGAATACCCCCCAGTGCACACGTTAGTCATTATGCCAGTACTACTTCTTAGGGGAAGAAGATGATGTGATTATTTTTTACAAATAAAATCATGAGATTCGTCAAGGCTAAACGTTTTATGTAAGAAAATACTACCGGGGGATCTGTGGGGTATGGAATACTCCCCAGTGCACACGTTAGTTCTGTTGTCATTTCCAATAAAGCACCATGAAAGTTCTGATAGTTATAGGGAAACTGTTATCTCATTTTACATTGCTGCTGGTATGGCTTGGGGGTATTCCATACCCCCCAGACCCCCCGGAGTTACATTGCCAGTACTACTTCTTAGGGGAAGAAGACGATGGGATTATTTTTTACAAATAAAATCATGAGATTCCTCAAGGCTAAACGTTTTATGTAAGAAGATACTACCGGGGGGTCTGGGGGGTATGGAATACCCCCCAGTGCACACGTTAGTTCTGTTGTCATTTCCAATAAAGCACCATGAAAGTTCTGAGGGTTATAGGGAAACCGTTATCTCATTTTACATTGCTGCTGGTATGGCTGGGGGGTATTCCATACCCCCAGACCCCCCGGAGTTACATTGCCCAGTACTACTTCTTAGGGGACGAAGATGATGTGATCATTTTTCACAAATAAAATCATAAGATTCCTCAAGGCTAAACGTTTTATGCAAGAAAATGCTACCGGGGGGGTCTGGGGGGTATGGATACCCCCCAGTACACACGTTAGTTCTGTTGTCATTTCCAAAAGGCACCATGAAAGTTCTTGATAGTTATAAGGAAACTGTTATCTCATTTTACATTGCTGCTGGTATGGCTGGGGGTATTCCATACCCCCCGTTACATGAGGGGGTTATAGGGAAACTGTTATCTCATTTTACATTGCTGGTGGTATGGCTGGGGGGTATTCCATACCCCCCAGACCCCCCGGAGTTACATTGCCAGTACTACTTCTTAGGGGAAGAAGATGATGTGATTATTTTTTACAAATAAAATCATGAGATTCCTCAAGGCTAAACGTTTTATGCAAGAAAATACCACCGGGGGATCTGGGGGGTATGGAATACCCCTCAGTGCACACGTTAGTTCTGTTGTCATTTCCAATAAAGCGGCATGAAAGTTCTGAGGGTTATAGGGAAACCGTTATCTCATTTTACATTGCTGCTGGTATGGCTGGGGGGTATTCCATCCCCCCCAGACCCCCCGGAGTTACATTACCAGTCCTACTTCTTAGTGGAAGAAGATGATGTGATTATTTTTTACAAATAAAATCATGAGATTCCTTAAGGCTAAACGTTTTATGTAAGAAGATACTACCGGGGGGTCTGGGGGGTCTGGAATAGCCCCCAGTGCACACGTTAGTTCTGTTGTCATTTCCAATAAAGCAGCATGAAAGTTCTGAGGGTTATAGGGAAACCGTTATCTCATTTTACATTGCTGGTGGTATGGCTGGGGGGTATTCCAGACCCCCCGGAGTTACATTGCCAGTACTACTTCTTAAGGGACGAAGATGATGTGATCATTTTTCACAAATAAAATCATGAGATTCGTCAAGGCTAAACGTTTTATGCAAGAAAATACTACCGGGGGGTCTGGAATAGCCCCCAGTGCACACGTTAGTTCTGTTGTCATTTCCAATAAAGCAGCATGAAAGTTCTGAGGGTTATAGGGAAACCGTTATCTCATTTTACATTGCTGCTGGTATGGCTGGGGGGTATTCCATACCCCCCAGAGGTACATTGTCAGTACTGCTTCTTAGGGAACGAAGATGATGTGATTATTTTTTACAAATAAAAGTCCTGGAATTTTTTCCAGTCGGTAGCCTATACCTTGAAGATGTGCCAGACGGACATCTAATTTCGCTCTCTCAAGAAGGGGGAGGAGGGCATGAATTATTTCCTGAGATACTGTTTGTAAATGTAAAACGTGCATAACTACCCTTCATGGTATTCTAATTAAAGGTCTCAACAAAAAGAACGGTTTTCTAACAACTAGCGCCCTACTTTCTGACGCCTTAACAAAAAGGGGGGTGGGGGGAGTTTCAACTGGTTTTATCCTTCATGGTACTCTAATGAAAGGGCTCAACGAAAGGAATTAATTTCTACCAACCATAGTCTTCTCCTCGACTCCTTATCGTGATCAGATATAAATAATCCATTATATCTCAAGAACAGATTGTCAGAGGATGGTACTCACAAAGGGCGATTGGGACGTCTGGACGAAATATGTCTATTGGTGATGTGAAAACTTTACGAGCGAATATCTGGAAAAGGCGTTGTCGGAGGAAAGTACCGACAAAGGCAAAATGAATTGCCTGGACGAGTTGTGCACAATAATTTATACTTTGGATCTATCAAACCCAGCAGTAATGTCAGTAATTTCACCTGTTACAGTCCTACATCGTCTGCACGCTTGGAATCCAACACGTAAACCTCGTGTTCCTCAGCATGGGTGTCCTGCAGTCGGTGGCGGCGTGCACGCTCAGCATGCTACTGAAGTCAATTCAGCGTTACTACGTCGTCAGTAAGTGCCACCATGCGGACTCCACCAGTACTAATCTTGCTCTGTTGCAGTTGTCGGCTTCATATTCCAGTGCTGCGTCCTGATGGTGCAGATACTGTGGAAGCCGATGAGCGACGACCCCGCCCTCTTTTACGTGGTGCCGGCGGTTTGGGGCGTCTGCAACGCCATCTGGGAAATACTCACCCTGTGTAAGGCAAGCGGAGACCAAATCCTCCCAAACTAACCGATCGAATTTCAGCCCTTCTGACGTCACTCTACGCGGACAATTGGAGCGCCCCCTTTTGCATTTCGAATTTTTTTCGATTCCTCGGCTTGACGGTCTCGTTCCTTTTCCACAGTCTACTCTGCAACTGGATCAAGCTGTACGCTCTCGCGACGCTCATGTTGTTCGCCGTCATTCCGTTTTTCTGTTTAGAGCTGCGACTGGCGAAGTCAAATAAAAATCTCGACACGAGCAGATTATGACTCATTTGTTCAAATTTTATAAATAAATATTACGTATGACGTTTATTATAAATTCGATGTAAATCGTCCGCCAACCTCAACCCTTTTTCATAGTTCATCCTGTTTTGTTGTCGCTCAGGACTAATGACAGCCTTAAAATAAAGAGAAGCCACTGCATTCGACGAAAAGAAAGGTTGTTCTCATGATTTCCTGCAATTATAACGTATGCAACATTGCGTGTATGAGAAATGCCGTTAACTTTAATTGTTTGAAATCGTTTTCATTTTTGGTGTAAATGTTCGCTCAATTTATGTTGTTTTGATTACTTGGGCCATGTAACCTTCCATACCGTTTTTCACCGACTAAGTTTCCGGTCTTTCAGAATATTCATGATAACAACAATATTTAATAAACAAACTTTTCTATTTTGCGTTTCTTCCCTACTGTACTTCAGGTCATCATACGTTTATGACACTTCTATAAACCACTCAAGATTTTAACTTTTGATTGAGTAGTCTGATCGAAAAAGTACAAATTGATTTGGATTCTACGCACCCAAATTAATAAGAAAAAGTGTTTTCCCGAGAAATTTTGGTGTAGTCGATTTTTGGTAAAAAGGAAGGTTATACACTGCCTTTTTTTGAGGCCCGAAAAAAAAATTGTCTCAGATCGAACCGGAAAAAAATTTTCTTATAGAATGGGGCCTGTAGAATCCATAATTTCAAACAGTTCCAACATTGGGCTACTGGTTCAAAAGTTACAGCCCTTTGAATTTAAACCTTCCCCATACTTCATTTAATTGTTTCAGATTTTAAATTCAGACATTATGTGACAGCACAGCGACTATAGTTTCGACCCTGAGGTCATTATCAAGCTTCAGTTTGAAGGAACATATAAAAGTAGTTGAAAATTACATATTAATTGGTAACATTTGGTTGATAATATGGGGAAAAATTACTTATTCGAACATGGAAACAATTACAATTACAATATTAACAAATTTAAGGCTTTTTGCCCTCACATTTTATAAACAATTGTTAAATTAAAATTGAACGAGATGGACGCAGCCATCTTGACAAGCAAAGTCTTTGCTTGTCAAGATGGCTGCGTCCATCTCGTTCAATTTTAATTTAACAATTGTTTATAAAATGTGAGGGCAAAAAGCCTTAAATTTGTTAATATTGTAATTGTAATTGTTTCCATGTTCGAATAAGCAATTTTTCCCCATATTATCAACCAAATGTTACCAATTAATATGTAATTTTCAACTACTTTTATATGTTCCTTCAAACTGAAGCTTGATAATGACCTCAGGGTCGAAACTATAGTCGCTGTGCTGTCACATAATGTCTGAATTTAAAATCTAAACAATTAAATGAAGTATGGGGAAGGTTTAGTGCTTTTATAATTTCCACTTACTCCAGGGCTTGATTTCTATAGACATTTCGACTCTTTTCTGAGCTGACTTCGTATTTCTCCGGTTTCGATCCAATATTGGTGCCGGCCTTAGCAAGGCGCTCAGCCTCTTTCTTTCCGGCTATCCCCTCATGGCTTGGCACCGCTTGGCACTCACACTAACGTAACACGATTACGCCTGGCTATTCCCCTTTGGCCACAATGGCCTCTGCGCACCTGGTTATAACTACAGCCCCAGCTTGAAATGGTGTAGGAGTGGTTCCTAATTCACTAATTGAAGGGGGAGAAGGCCCAGAAAAACCTCCGCGGCAGCTGTGGGGGTGAGTGTAGTTTTCATTGCTCCAGTAATATCTATTGCAGTTTGTTTAGCTCAGTATGTCTACTGTAGACCACCATACTACGGCAAGGTAGGTCAAGATAGGCCTAATCACAGTAGTGTATAGCTAGAATGAGAGGCGAGGATTTACACTCCATTTCCTTCCCATAAGGCTTCGACAGCTCATTAAGGCCGTGGTTGACCGCCATGGTGATTCAGCACACTAACTCTGGAGGACGCACGATCTATGAAAGATTCAATACCGATCACACGGAATTTCATGATCAACACCGAGTTATGAGTATACACATTTCAGCCCTTACCTGGACGCATTGAAATTTCTTCTCATTCAGTTTTTGAATACAGTTAGGCATTTTTTTTACCGCTGGTAAGGTAGACGTGCTTTTTTTACAAATAAACAGAAGGTCCAAAATGAGATCGTTATAAAAATTGGAACATTTTCTGGGCCCTTTAACGAACTCCCTCACAAACCTGAAATTTTGGTTAATGGAAACTATACTATGGAATCAAGCTGTCCCTGTTCATTTAAATTACCTGTTATTGATTTCATTAAAACGTTCTTATTGTGTTCGCATGTAACTGTGATTAATATTTACTTGATGAAATGATCCGGGTAAGATTATGCTTGCTCCATACTACACCACCAACTATATAAAACATTTGCTGTCATTCTGCCTTGATTCATATCGAAATAGGACGAAGTTTCGCATACGTTGTGTAGAATACGTAATCTTTACAGATTCGCTTCTGTACTTAATACATAAACTTGAGTTAAAATCTTTCCCGAGGGATCGTTATAAATTAGTGTTGTATTAATTTCAAGTTTGGCACAAAATTTGCAATACAAATTAGTTGGAAAGCAGAAAGGTAATGTACATAACGTAATTGATGGGAACGTATGGGTGATAGTCAATAATTACCCTACTTTTTATGCCTCCGCCATCTACACCGCAGTGTTTCCGTTGAGCGAATGACATCAAAAGAGAGAAGGGTAAAACTGTTAGCATATGTTCAATGGGCGCTAGAAATGTAATATCGTACGGACAATGTCGGGTTCTCGCTTTCTCATATTTAGATTACCTTCTTTGTGTTTTAAACACTATTCTAAAGAATGAATAAAGAATTTAATTTGAAATGGACAACAAAGTGTTGGTACGTAATTATATACATTTCCTTCGTACCTACTGTACCTGCTTTCTAGTATAAATTTAATTTTTATTTAAAGTAAATGTCCTTTGATCTTTTATGCAGCTGTATAATGTAAGTCAACTGGTATCTAAGGAACATGTTTCTGTTCTGAATATTATATGTAGCAGAAAGGATCTTTATAAATGCAACTCTCTTTATATACCTACGCCACAAATGAAGATGCCATTTTAATCACACACGCTCGAGTTATATAAGGTAACCAGCATATCATTTTCAAACTATGTTCTCTTAACTACAGCAGAATAATAACATGTCAGGTTTGCAGACGCCATATTTAAATATGTTGTAATCTAGTGCTGCAAAAGTAAATTTTCGTTTGGATGTTTATGGTATTCGTGTTTAAGCAAGGCAATTTCTAGTTTTATTAAGTAGCGCAGCAAATAAATATTGTACCTTATTTAGATGTTAAAAGGGAAAATCAATACTGACACACAGACATGAAAAACTAGTACCATTTGGCCACAGGACACAAACATTATTAATTTATGAGAAGTGTATGTATCCTTTTAAATNACCATTGAATAATAAATCTGAATAGAAAGACAACGCAATGCTTTTTGAAGGGTCCACTTTAACGGAGTTTCTCCGTAGGTTGCCCTCTGGGACAAACTCCGCTTATTAAAAGCATTGAATTTATAACTATCAAAAGTAACTAAATTTTAATCGAGGTTTTATACCACCTACTCAACTGAATCAAAGTGATTAGATTTCTTTAGATGACGCTACTTTCGCGTACTTATCTCGTAGACTGAGTGGGAGTTATAACAGCACGTGAAGATCGTATTGCAATATTATCTCTGTATTTACCAACTTATGCTTACGTAATACATGTTATTATTTGCACACCTCTTAAGGAAATGACATCAAAGTTATCAACTTACAAGTAAATCTTGATTCAAACGATCTTACCTTATGTAGACTTTGAGATCGAAATTAAACTTTACTATTATTGTACCTATAGACAATGTTTTGGAATATTTCAGAATATGCAATATACTGTCAGTTGTGCGAGCATTTACAGATATTGTTTAATTGCTGTTTCCGTATATAAATTATAAATGCACAAATAACATGTTTTTGAGACAAAATTTGGAATTAAGTACTACTACTTTAAACAACAACTTTAACATTCAAATGAGAGAAGTGCAATATAATCTATTATGATATGAAATGAAAGGTTTTTTAAATCGGCTTCATGAAAGAAATTGTATTGCACTTTTACGAAACTAAGACTCGAATACGCCATGCCGGCACTTTTGATTCTAAAACCTCTTTCTACGCCTCTCTTGTAACAGATTTTTGATATTTTTTAAATATTAATAATTACGGCACCCGAAAATACCATAAATATCAAGTACTTCTACAATTATTTATGCAAAATTCGAGTATTAAATCAAAAATCTGTTACAATAGAGGCATAGATGTGTCCTTTATCTTTACATCGGCACCTAACAACACGGGATAGAATCCAATTTACTCAAAACGTTATACTAAGTCCCACACCTAGACACGCTATTCGGCCCATATAATTTCTATTGAAGCACTTCCCTAGTCGTATGCAGAGAACGGCCTCTTAAGTTTACGGATCGAATAAGAAATTTCAAAGCTATTATGAATTTCCATAGCAAGAGAAAAGACGCAGTCGTCAATCGCATTGAATGGAATGTTTTTTACCGTGAAAAAATAAATCAAGAGAACATACATTTATCATAGGGTCCGTTCACTTAGCCCCCCATTAGCCCAAGAATGAACCAATTTTTTTTATGTATTGTGCCCCAATTGTGCATTTATGCGCACCGTTTGTGTCTTTTTGGTTTCGGAGATAATAGCAAAAATCAAATGGGGGCTAAGTGAAAATTGACGATTGAAAATATCTGAAATCATCTTAACAAAAACTAAAACTTGTAATATATACAGACATGGAAAGGTAAGGATGTCATTTAAAGTTTGTTATACAGGGTGAAAATTGGGTGATAAGAGGGCCGAGGGGTTCAAGATAAGCACTTTTTTTCAAATAAACCGAGGGTCAAACGTGTTTTGTTTGGGAGCCACCCCCAAAGAAGTGGTGAAATTTGGAGTTCTTTAATTTTTTTCTCAGCAATCATAAGAGTTACTTTAGTATTGTCTTACTGGAAGAAAGGGCAGCAACAAACTGCTAAACGCAATTGGCACACAAACATAATTATTAATATTATAGAAAACATGTAAGTAAACAAGCGACAGCACTACTGCCGTACCGCGCGGTCGCTGCCGTCCTCCGTAACGTGTCCCTTCATTCTTCCATCGCTTCCCTAACCCGCACGGCGCACGTGCGTACTGAAACGATCATTACACAACAGTTACAAAGATGAGTGACACGTTTTTGATTAGGTTTTCGGGTATGCCCTTTCCGATTTTGAAAAAACATTTTCAAAATTCCAACCACGGAAGGGCGCACTCCTGCTTCGACGAAATTTGGTGCCTGGGGGATTTGAACATGAAAATCACGAATCTGGAATTAGTTTTTAAAAATTCGAAAAAAAAGTTCCACTGCAATTCTAGGCCGGGCAACGAAAATGGAGAGAATTCCACGAAATTGATTGTGTACATACTGGATGAGTTAAGGAACAAAATTTTAAAATAACTTTTCAAACAAAAGTTATAGTGTACGTACTCGTCGTTTAAAGAATGGGCCTTGGGGTTACAAAGTGTCTCTCGCCTACTAAACTAATAGTGAATGATCTAATTTCGTATGTAGTTAGTTGAAAATGTCACAAATAACAAAAAAATTACGATTTCAGTTGCCCCCATTTGATTTTTCCTATAATCTCCGAAAACCAAAAAAGGTACAAACGGTGAGCATAAAAGCACCATTACGGACAATCGAAGTACTACGCAATTACCGTCGTTGAACAATAAACAAAGTTTAATTTTGGGGGGGGGGGCTAAGGTTCACTTAGCCTCCAAAATGCATTTGTCCTAATTATCTCCTAAAACCAAAAAAGGCACAAACGGTGGGCATAAACTGCACATGAAGCACAATTGATAATTGACGCACAATAACGTAAAAAAAATTGGTTTCATTTTTGACAAAGTGAACGGACTCTTATCAATATTAATAGCATAGGTATTAATTGTCTAATTATTCTTGTTCCAATAATTGAGTTTTTAACGTTCTGCAAAACAACGTTGTTATTATTATTGAAATTAGAACTTAAAAAATTAAGTCGAATATTCATCTGCAAACTATATTTAGATGATCGTTGATATCAAAGGTATCCAGTTACCTTACGTGCGTAGGCATGATGTCACCGTAGTCAAAAACATTCTCTCTCACGCTCTCTAACTCATTTTGAGGTGAGTATCTCGGCATATTATTATAATTAATTAAAAAATGTTGAAGAGTTTCCTTTAATCACGTTTTGTTACTTGCCAGTACGATACCAGCACATTCAAAGATAATAAAAACTGGCCACGCTTTTCTCCCTATCTCACTGACCTATTCAGAATTTATTATTCAATGCCTTCGAGTGATTCCAGCTGTCCGGTCAGGAATAGTTTTAAGCTATTTTATTAAGCCGAATATAGTGTCGGTCAAAATCATTAGGGGGATTTAGTTTTAAAGAAAATTAAAAAAAAAAATTTTTGCCATTCAAAGCGTCCAGTCGTGGTCCCTATAACGATTTAAATTTACGTTTTAGCCATTGGGGAGAATCGGGAGACCACATATTATTCACGTTGTCATATTTGATATATATGATATATATGAAATATATGATATACAGGGTGACAATTTGAAAACTTACCACCCCCCATATCTTAGTAAATAAACAAGATATTTAAAAAAATCAAAATCCGTTTCGGTAATTCGGAGGGGGAATCACAATGACATAGTTGGCGACGCACCCCCTCACACCCCCTGCGCCCCAGCCACCCCAACTTTTAAATCTTAAATAGTGACCCCCCATGTGTGATACGTCGTTGGAAAGCTCTGAAAAAATGCTTTCCAACCATACCAAATAGCATTACATTTAGGTTAGTAATTATCGTGCAAATCAAAAAATAAACTAATATGATACATTTTCTAAAGTTGGCTTTTATTTCAATAAATGTTCAAAATGGTTTCCGTTCTTGGTAAGACAGTATTACTATGCGATCAAAAATGAGTTGCTGTCGAGTCGCCCTTTGAAATTTTTGTTTACATGGAAAATCGTATTTAACTTGAACTTCCAAAGCCGACTCGACAGCAACTCATTTTTGATCGCCAGCTATAATCTATTCTCAAACTCTTGTCGAACCTTTTCAAATGTTGGTTTTGCAATATTTCGACATTCTTGAATTATTCTGTCTTAGTTCGTCTATGTTCGCCGGTTGCGTTTTAAATACGACAGATTTCAAATGTATCATATTAGTTTTTTTTGATTTGCACGATAATTACTAACCTAAATGTAAAGCTATTTGGTATGGTTGGAAAGCATTTTTTCAGAGCTTTCCAACGACGTATCACACATGGGGGGTCACTATTTAAGATTTAAAAGTTGGGGTGGCTGGGGCGCAGGGGGTGTGAGGGGGTGCGTCGCCAACTATGTCATTGTGATTCCCCCTCCGAATTACCGAAACAGATTTTGATTTTTTTAAATATCTCGTTTATTTACTAAGATATGGGAGGTGGTAAGTTTTCAAATTGTCACCCTGTATATGAAATATATGATATATGTGAAATATATGATATATATGATGTATATGATATACAGGATATATATGATGCAATTACCAGATCAACAACTGCAGCTGTTTTACATGGCAGTGATAAATACGTTCAGTATGACCTTCTGTTATCAGTACGCACTGTACATTGTACAAATAACAATTATTTAGTTTCTAATGAACACAATAGCCAGTATTTATAAAAAAGAGGATTTGCTTTTACTTGCAAAAATCAAAGCATTTACTTCACATTTTGTACAAAATTGATTAAGTAAAATGAAGTAAATGCTTTGATTTTTGCAAGTAAAAGCAAATCCTTTTTTTTTATAAATACGACCTATTATCTCGTCGACTATTTAGTTCTGTGTACAAAATTAAGACAGGCTAAGCATAAACTCATCATATTCGCGAAGGAATACCTTTTTCGTTAATTAATAATAAGGTTGTGCTATATTCCCGAGCCCGAGGAAACGAAAACTTTGCCTTTTGTACAAAATTAGTAGGATTATCAGTAATATTTTAACAGTGTTTAATAAATTTTGCGCTAATAAACAGTTGCGGAAAGTGACGAAAGTTTCTGACAAATAATAAACACTAAAGAAAACCCCAACGATTAGTTTCCAAAAAATTTCCACGGAGTCTCCAATTTCAAGGCGATTTCAAGGCAGCCGACGGACAAATCTCAATTCATGCTCCCAGCTCTTCAGGTTAATTTACCAATTCCACTGTTTTGTAGAAAGAAATCGAGCCGATGATTTCATTTCTCAAGATATTTGTCTCAGAAAATCACGTTGGAATCGTTATTGTTTAGTAACCAGTAAAATTTAAACTTAACAACAAATTATAAAATCAAGTAAAGCACAAAGAAGACTAAATTACATGAAACCACTCGATAGCACACGATCACATTCCAGTATAAAGGTTAAAAGTACTTACAATACAACTAGATTTTCCATGCCCGGAAAAGCGTCTACCGGAATCGACGTAATAAGATTGCTGCCGAGATTTCTGAAAATAAAAATATGTAAATTGATACTGTTAACAATACGACGAGTTACTTATAACATTATCTACTCTCATATATGCAAATTTTCCAAAGGATGATCGCTTTTCTTAAACCGTTGATTTAATGCCCAATTAACTTTTCATCCAATTTAATTTTCACGCCAAATTAGCTAAGAAGAATCGCTTTTAAAATACGAACCAATTTATACTGTCGCAGTTGAAATTAGATCAATATTGAATTTGCCATTTGCGGGCTAGTGGTAAGTTGACAATAGAAAGTTGTAATTTTTTATGCACTCACTCAAATAATATGGGCATGTGACAAACACGAAGAACCTAAGCATCGTAAATCCCAATAAACTGTAATGAATAATTTGGATTCGTTATGGAAAGTAAAGCCCCAAATACTTCTATTATATTCAATTATGTATACCAGAGTCTCCAGGCTCACCATAGGTAAGCTAGGCAAAGCTTTATGTACTCAATATTATAGTCGTGCACGAGAATGTAATTAAGAAATTAAGATTCATTTAATAAAGCTCCTTTAAATCGGCTTCCCCACAGTTTTTAAGTGCTTTCAAACTGAGTGTAATAAAAACATGGTTTTATATTGATTAAGTTTAATTGTAGCGTGTAACCTTAAAATCTTTTTCAAATTCTCCGAAAATTTATAGACATTTTACGACTAATAAATATTGTATGAACGTTTTCACGAAAACAGAACGTCGCGCCGACCCACAGGCTACGTCAATTCAGTATTTCTCTCGTTATAACTGGATATTCGAGAACTTAAATGACCAAAATTTTATTGCTCATTGGACATTTTCTGTTCCAAAAAGTTCGGTTGAGTGGCGAAAAAGCGTTATTGACATTAACCAAACCCATATACTTTATTTCAAAGTTAATGAACAACAATTAAACTCTACTTAGACTAAAATACGTTATAACTACCCCCAAAGTACAACTCGAACCAACATTGCGGTTTTGCGGTGTTTGGTGTTCGGAATGCGTTTTACTTTAGCAGCCACATATGTTTCGGTGATTTCATCCATTCAGAATTTCCAGAACTCTTTATAATATCCCTGAAGATGCGAATTGGAAAAAATGGAAAGATACTAAAAAAGTTCGGAGCCAGTTGAAAATGGACCTGCTTAGGCTGTCTACGCAAAAACAATCTGCTTTCATTCAAAAATCGTAGTTCACCTATTTACTATTAAAAGCTTTTATTTAGATTTAGCGTTGAATTTAGATATTATAGCATTGATATTTCAGTGCTATACAGATTCTGCACAAATATCAATTTCCAAATGTAATGATACCATCTGTGGCATTGAATTTAACGAATACAATTGATGACGCAATTCATGAACTTAAACCAAAAAAGCTTCATGCCCGGATTGCTTTCCGCCATAAATATTTTTAAAGGGTGTAAATATTACTTATATACTTATACCCGCATTAAAAATACTATATAATCTTTCTTTGACATCTTTTAAGTTCCCATAGATGGAAAAGTACAAAAATTTGTCCTATTCATAAGTCAAGATGAAAAATCGATATTAAAAGCTCCCGCCCTATCCCAATACTATAAATACCTATAAACATTTCTGAAAAAATCTTGTGCAAAATAATATACAAATCACACACGGTTTTCTAAGAATAGATCCATGTGTCACACCTAATGGAATTTACGTAACCTATCAAAGTGCTAAGGCCTAAGTAAAATCCAATAAGATGCCATGTTTACCGATTTTTCTAAGGCTTGTGATAACGCTATGATGTGTTTGTTTTTTTTTATCTTACAGGCAATTTGTATCTGTTCAGCCAGTAAATTCTGGTGTTTTTAATATGCAGGGGTCAAATCAAATCTGGATCCTCTGCATACTATTAATATTAATTAATGACGTAGTTAGTGCCATAATAATTTGCCGATACTTTGCTATTTGCTGATGACTTGTGTAGCGTTAAAGTTGTAAATTCTAATGCTCACCCAAGCAAATCTTACACTAGATAAAATTCGGACGTGGAGATACGTTACCGACAGTTCGAAGACTGTTAACTGATACTGTTTATTGTAAGGGTTTACATGCTATTTATATCACAGATATTACTTCCCCAACCTACGTTAATTACGTTAAAATGCAGGAAATGCTGATGCCTCGACCTTGGTTAGCTTGTTTGATTATCTTGCGTGTTTCTTCCTAGTAGTGTACATATTTGAGTATTATCGTAGAAATAAAGCATAAGCGTCTCGCTTAAGAACTAGACGCTAAAAGAAAAACACACCGGCAACATTATCATTTACAATGTCTTAATCAATTTCAATGAAAGCAATAATTTCAAATTTTGCCGAATAATCGCCTAAATTTACTTTTAACATAGAGACAAACCAACCATAGCAAAATCAGACTTTCTGGCAAACATAAAATAATTACGCAAACCAAAATTGTAAGTGGTATAACAGCAGTCTTTTTCATCGTTCCTCTCAAATGCGTCCCAAGTTCTTAATTTCTTTGATGCTCCCCTTAAGCTTCCTTTAAATTTTTAGCGCATTTTTGCAAAAATTTTTTTTTGTAAAAAGTAGCTTTTAATCTCACTTTGGCTGGCTGGCTGGCTGGCTGGCTGGCTGGCTGGATGGCTGGCTGGCTGGCTGGCTGGCTGGCTGGCTGGCAGCAAATGTGGGCGCGTAGAAGAACTCTTGTAGAAAGGCAACGGGTGTACGTGTATCTACAGGGCCGTGAAATTTGTCAACCTTAGGGACATGGCTACATGATGTGGGGTTGGCGACATCTGGGCGTCATCCTCGAGCGTAGTATACTAACGTGAAGTTTTTCAGTTTTTTCCTATCTTCTACTACAGTTTTGGTCCGATTCTTTTCAAATTGGTGTCGTCGGAAAGATGTTGTAAACGCGCACAACTCCTGCGTGGCGGAATTTTGTTTTTTGTCATAGGGGCGAAATTAACGACCTTTTGCGAGGCGGCGCGCGCGTCTTCGAGAAGTAGTCAGGCGCCTTTTACCTTCCGTTGCGAACTCACGCGGTTTAACGTTTCGTGAATCTCGAATCGCTGTCTCTCTTTCTCGTGTCGCCAATAGAAGTGAATTGCGAGTGAACGGGACGTCGGAAGTGGGTACCGTAAAAGAGAATGTGGTAGCCCGCGACACGATCTAACTGATGGTGGAGTCAAATCTTCAAACGCGAATTGCGGGTGAACGGGACGTCGGAAGTGGGTACCGTAAAAGGGAATGTGGTAGCCCGCGACACGATCTTCCTGATGGTGGAGTCAAATCTTCAAACACGAATTGCGGGTAAACGGGACGTCGGAAAGGGGTACCGTCAAAGGGAATGTGGTAGCCCCCGACACGATCTTCCTGATGGTGGAGTCAAATCTTCAAACGCGAATTGCGGGTGAACGGAACGTCGGAAGTGGGTACCGTAAAAGGGAATGTGGTAGCCCGCGACACGATCTCACTGATGGTGGAGTCAAATCTTCAAACGCGAATGCGGGTGAACGGGACGTCGGAAGGGGGTACCGTC
>NW_022170250.1:1508332-1509039 GCF_008802855.1 Photinus pyralis
TATAGACTAAAAACCAATTTCGAAAAAAAATTCAAAGGGCTGTAACTTTTGAACTAGTAGCCCAATATTCAAACTGTTTGAAATTATGGATTCTACAGGCCACATTCTATAAGAAAAATTTTTTTCCGGGTCGATCTGAGACAATTTTCTTTCTGGCCTCAAAAAAAAGGCATAGTATAATAACCTTCCTTTTTTGCCAAAAATCGACTGCACCAAAATTTCCCGGGAAAACACTTTTTCCTATTAATTTTGGTGCGTAGAATCCAAAACAATTCGTATTTTTTCGATCAGACTTCTCAATCAAAAGTTATAGACTAGAAACCAATTTCGAAAAAAAATTCAAAGGGCTGTAACTTTTGAACTAATAGCCCAATCTTGGAACTGTTTGAAATTATGGATTCTACAGGCCACATTCTATAAGAACATTTTTTTCCGGGTCGATCTGAGACAATTTTTGTTTCGGGCCTCAAAAAAAGGCATAGTATAACCTTCCTTTTTTTGCCAAAAATCGACTGCACCAAAATTTCTCGGGAAAACACTTTTTCCTATTAATTTTGGTGCGTAGAAACCAAAACTATTCGTACTTTTTCGATCAGACCTCTCAATCAAAAGTTATAGACTAGAAACCAATTTCGAAAAAAAATTCAAAGGGCTGTAACTTTTGAACTAGTAGCCCAATCTTCGAACTGTTTGAAATTATGGTTTCT
>NW_022170250.1:1509139-1563269 GCF_008802855.1 Photinus pyralis
TTCGGTTCGCTTTAAAAAAAAGGATCATGGGAATCCTAACCCTCTTACACGGTTTTGGGGTAGAACGTAGCACCGGGGGGTCTGGGGGGTATGGAATACCCCCCAGGCACACTCTCACCTACGAGGAGGAAAAGAAGTATGCAGGCGTCCAGAGATCTACAGATTTGTGTGCAACCCCTAAGAACACACTATTCGGTTCGCTTTAAAGAAAAGGATCATGGGAAACCTAACCCTCTTACACGGTTTTGGGGTAGAAAGTAGGACCGGGGGGTCTGGGGGGTATGGAATACCCCCCAGGTACACTCTCACCTACGAGGAGGAAAAGAAGTATGCAGGCGTCCAGAGATCTACAGATTTGTGTGCAACCCCTAGGAACACACTATTCGGTTCGCTTTAAAGAAAAGGATCATGGGAAACCTAACCCTCTTACACGGTTTTGGGGTAGAAAGGGTATGGAATACCCCCCCAGGTACACTCTCACCTACGAAGAGGAAAAGAAGTATGCAGGCGTCCAGAGATCTACAGATTTGTGTGCACCCCTAGGAACACACTATTCGGTTCGCTTTAAAAAAAAGGATCATGGGAATCCTAACCCTCTTACACGGTTTTGGGGGTAGAACGTAGCACCGGGGGGCCTGGGGGGTATGGAATACCCCCCAGGCACACTCTCACCTACGAGGAGGAAAAGAAGTATGACAGACGTCCAGAGATCTACAGATTTGGGTGCAACCCCTAGGAACAAACTATTCGGTTCGCTTTAAAAAAAAGGATCATGGGAATCCTAACCCTCTTACACGGTTTTGGGGGTAGAACGTAGCACCGGGGGGTCTGGAATACCCCCCAGACACACTCTCATCTACGAGGAGGAAAAGAAGTATAACAGGTGTCTCGGGATCTACATATTGGGGTGCAACCCCTAGGAACAAACTATTCGGTTCGCTTTAAAGAAAAGGATCATGGGAAACCTAACCCTCTTACACGGTTTTGGGGTAGAAAGGGTATGGAATACCCCCCAGGTACACTCTCACCTACGAGGAGGAAAAGAAGTATGCAGGCGTCCAGAGATCTACAGATTTGTGTGCAACCCCTAGGAACACACTATTCGGTTCGCTTTAAAAAAAAGGATCATGGGAATCCTAACCCTCTTACACGGTTTTGGGGGTAGAACGTAGCACGGGGGGCCTGGGGGGTATGGAATACCCCCCAGGCACACTCTCACCTACGAGGAGGAAAAGAAGTATGACAGACGTCCAGAGATCTACAGATTTGGGTGCAACCCCTAGGAACAAACCATTCGGTTCGCTTTAATAAAAAAGGATCATGAGAGTCCTAACTCTCTTACACGGTTTTGGGGTAGAACGTAGCACGGGGGGGTCTGGGGGGTATGGAATACCCCCCAGGCACACTCTCACCTACGAGGAGGAAAAGAAGTATGACACGCGTCCAGAGATCTACATTTTTGGGTGCAACCCCTAGGAACAAACTATTCGGTTCGCTTTAATAAAAAAGGATCATGAGAATCCTAACCCTCTTACACGGTGTTGGGGTAGAACGTAGCACCGGGGGGTCTGGAATACCCCCCAGACACACTCTCATCTACGAGGAGGAAAAGAAGTATAACAGGTGTCTCGGGATCTACATATTGGGGTGCAACCCCTAGGAACAAACTATTCGGTTCGCTTTAAAAAAAAGGATCATGGGAATCCTAACCCTCTTACACGGTTTTGGGGTAGAACGTAGCACCGGGGGGTCTGGGGGGTATGGAATACCCCCCAGGCACACTCTCACCTACGAGGAGGAAAAGAAGTATGCAGGCGTCCAGAGATCTACAGATTTGTGTGCAACCCCTAAGAACACACTATTCGGTTCGCTTTAAAGAAAAGGATCATGGGAAACCTAACCCTCTTACACGGTTTTGGGGTAGAAAGTAGGACCGGGGGGTCTGGGGGGTATGGAATACCCCCCAGGTACACTCTCACCTACGAGGAGGAAAAGAAGTATGCAGGCGTCCAGAGATCTACAGATTTGTGTGCAACCCCTAGGAACACACTATTCGGTTCGCTTTAAAAAAAAGGATCATGGGAATCCTAACCCTCTTACACGGTTTTGGGGGTAGAACGTAGCACCGGGGGGCCTGGGGAGATTGATGGGACACTACCCACGCCGCAGGCCCCCCAGGCACACTCTCACCTACGAGGAGGAAAAGAAGTATGACAGGCGTCCAGAGATCTACAGATTTGGGTGCAACCCCTAGGAACAAACTATTCGGTTCGCTTTAAAAAAAAGGATCATGGGAATCCTAACCCTCTTACACGGTTTTGGGATTGAACGTAGCACCTAGGTGTCTGGGGTATACCCCCCAGGCAAATAATATATAATCATATAAAATATAATAAAAAATAATATAAATAAATAAATAAATCAATAATATAAAAATAATTATGGCAATCCCAATTGTCTTAAACGTTTTGGAGAGAACGCAGTACAGGAATGTGGGAGGGGGGATTCGATAACATACCGATTTATTCCAAGTCAGACCCAGATACAGACTCAAATACAGGCTCAGGTTGATATTCAGGTGCAGACTCAGTCTCAGATTCAAACTCAGATTCACTATGAGACTCAGGTCCAGACAGAATAAATCGAAATGAATTTGGAGTTCGTAACAATTCAAAACACCGCTGCAAACATTCGAAGGAGAGCCCACAAAATCGTTGAAAACCATCTTTGAAGTTTGGTTGAAGTTTTTCTATAGTTTCATTAAATTCCAACTATCTTCAAAACTGATTTTTGAAATTTTTTGAATTTCTTTTTTTTTTAATTAAAAAAAGTCAGAATTTGTCTCAGTTTTTACCAAAGAAAAAAATTTGAGTTGAATAATATACCCATAGATTCTGAAAGCTGGGATTTCCTGAAAATTCGGAATACCCATTTCAAAAAAATCTTGACCCAAGAAACTTCGATCCACTGAAGCCCCACCCGGAGCATTTCTCCTGAAAATCCTCTAGTTTGTATTACCACGTTTGAATTGCAAGAGCGACATTTATCCTTAAACCGTCTCTTCCGAAGGAAGTAAGTGATTGCTGTAAAGGGTTCAATAGAAATAATCGGTCTGGAAATGTAGGTCGCCCTGAGTACGAAACAACAGTTTGCTATTCATTAAAAACTTCGATGAATTTTGCCACGTAAACGACGCGAGCTCTATTCACAAAGTAGCATTGCTCAGTGAAAATGGGATTTGCGTTGATGGAAATCACTGTCGAAGCCTTTTTATCTCGCCCAACAAAGGCGGGCGTCTCGTTCCGTTCTGATTGATTATTCTTTCGCGTCACGGCGAAACTAAAAATAATCATCGACGTCGGTAAACAAATCGGACTCGACTTCGAATTGCCGACCGGCGGCGTAAAATAAAAAATGCATTGAATTTGTTTCATATTTAAAGTAGCGGACCGCTCTCGAACAAGTATTCGAGAGCCATCGAAACGAATTGTTGGTTTTTTTCGGTTTCTCCCTTCCGCACCTGTGCACACCATCCTTGTCCTCAATTTTGGGCCGAACGAGGGGACTGTTACACACGACGAGGGTTGCTTATAATAATAGGCAAATGCGGATGTACCATTAATAACTCAACCGCGTTCAGTTATTTCGGCAACTTGACGACGACGACGACGCGATTATCTGACGTAATGAGAAAACAAAATGGCGTGGTATATGCCGGAAGATTTATTACGCCCCGTCCAACTTCGAACATAAAACAGGCTAAAGTACACAATCTCGCAAAAATTGCGATTTCGACAAACATATAAGTATCCTTCAGCTTTGTCGGGGAATTAAGCTCGAAGAATCGGAGAAAGTTTTTTTTTTGCATCTGATTCCTTTGTTACTCGCCGAATCCCTCGAAAATTAGCGACGTTTCATCTCTCGTCAACGAAAACGTATGAAAGGACTTTTACGGTTCGGCTCTTTGTCATCAATTTTTGGTTTACGCCGCCGTTTCCTTTTAGTTGCCGAATTGCAAAATATTAATCTTATCTTCTCATCCGGTTTAACCACCGTTAACGCATCTCGTCGGGATTACTCTAACGGAAAATGCGAATTGTTTGTCAAATTTTCGGATAGCGATTCATTAATAATGCGCGTTCTTCTTTTGAAAAACTTTCGGGCACATCATTTCGTTCAATTCTTCCATTATAATTTTTTACATTACACCCTTAAATTCAGCCCTCCGAAGAAAAATGTTATTTGTAACGCGGAAGGAGAAGCGTGGAAGACCCGAGATCGGATTCTCCTACGTTTGATTGAGTTAGTGACTAACTTTCTATTTATCCGATTGAGTGGAGTACACTCGATAAATCAGGTTAAAGTTCGGGCTCCAAAATGTTATTGATAATTCTTTTCCAAATGGTAGGCGCATTCACTAAACCGAACGGCACGCAGACTTGCTACGACCCCTTGTTACTACCGTTTAGGTAGGAGAGCGGAGGTAGAACTCTCATTGGTAAATTACGAAAAGTTCAAAATGCACCCCCCCCTCCGCCCTTCGGGTGACCTCTCCGTCCTCTCTATCTTGCCCTCCTAGTTCTTCTCGTGCTTCTAGTTCTTCTCGCCATTCAAGATCTTCTTGTTCGAGAAATTCGGTTCCCTTTAATTAATAAGCAGCTGGGGGAGGATTGAGGGTACTGAATACCCCCTCCTCCACAAAAACAAACGCTTTCCAGGAGAAAAATAAGTATGGCAGCGTCCAGGGTTCCCCCTTGTTTGTCTTTATGCGTGCTCCTATTTTTTTTCTCTTTCACCTCTCGTCGCCCATTTTTCGGGAGAACGCAGAACCCACCCCCTCAGACAAATACATACCTCCCAGAAGGAAAAGAAATGTGACAGCTTTCGGAGTTCCCTCTTGTTCCTGTTGAGAGCGGAGGGTGTGAACCCCCCCCCCCCCCCCCGGCAAGCACATACCTCCCAGGAGGAAATGAAGAATGATAACATTTGGGGCTCCCCCTTGTTCCTGTTGTCTGCTTTTCTTATCCCTCTTGTTTGCTCTCTCTCTTCTCCCGCCAGCGTCTTGTTGCGAGAACGCGGGGGGGGGGGGGGCTTGATATTCCTGCGTTTTCCTCTCTCGCTTCAGCCTCCCTACCCCCCCCCCCCCCCTCTCGTCTCCCTGTTTTTCGGAACAACGCAGCACCGGGAGATCTGGGGGGTATAATGCGCCCAGGCAAACACTTCTTCCAGGAGGAAATGATCTCGTTCTTGTTGTCACCTTCTCGTCTCGCTCTTATGGTCGTTCTGGTTACACGTATCGTTGTACCTTTGCTCTCTTCGTTGTTCATACTCCTACAACTTATTATTTTTTCTCACGTTCCTCTTGCTCATTTGATTTCTTTTGTTCCTCTTTCTCTCTCTCGGTCCTTATTTGCTTTTTGCACTTTGAGCTCCCTTGTTTTTTTTTTAAATTCTTGCCTTTTGATATTCTTGTTACTTTTGCTCCTCTTACCTCCTTCCACTCACTCGTCTCGCTCTGCCCATCTTTATTCTTGTCTTGCTCATCCTCGCCCTTTTTGTATTTCTTGTCGTATTTCTGACCCTTTTTATCCTTGTCGTTCCTACTTTCCTGCTCGACCATCTTATCCTTCCTCTTTGTCATTTTTGTCCTTGTCCAAGTTGCCCTTTTGTACTCCCCTCGCGCTTCTTCCTTGGCTTATGTTTCGTTATTGTTTTTTATAGTTTCACTCTTTCCGCGCTTTTCACCCTTCGCTCTTATTCTCGTTTTTTGTGTACATCTTGTTCTTCTACTTGCTGTTCTTCTGTTTTTTGTTCTTCTCTTTCGTTCGTTTCTTTATTCCCCTTGTGTCTCTTGTTTGTATTATTGATCTCGTTCCTTTTGCTCCCCATGTCACTCTTCTTGCTCTCCTTCCTCTTGTCCTTTTTGATTCCCCCTGTAATTCTCTCGTATCTCACGGCGTTTCTGTTCGTTCATTTCGTCTCTCATATGCATTTCCTCTCCTATCTTTCTAGTTTCTCTTGTTTTTCTTAATCCTCTCTTTTGTTCTTCTGTTTATTCCCTTTGCCCTCTATCCCTCCTGGCCTTTCTGCCTCTCCTGTTCTGACCGTTCACATTATCCTTCTTCTTTCTCTTGTTGTTATTGCCCTACGCATTATTTTCATTCTTCTTTATATTATTCTTTTACATCCCGGTACAATCCCCTCTCTCTCGTCTCGATTGTCTTGTTTTCCTAAATCTTTTGCTTTCTCTTTTCGATATTTTTTGTGTCTTTCTCGATCTTATCATTCTTATTCTTGTTATTCCCCTTGTGCGTGTACCCTTATATTTCTCTTTTTCATTCTTATTCTTTTTCTCAGCTTTCTTTTTATTATCGCTCTTGCCCTCGCATCATAGTTCTAGGTTTTCTGCTCACTCTTCGTCTTCCCCTAGTTCGCTTTGCTGTTCTATTTCCTCTTGTTCTCTTTACTCAAGTTGTTTCATTTGCTAATCATGTTGTAGTCCTCTTCCTCCTACTTCATATTTTTTCAATGTTCCTCCTTCCTCGAGTTTCCGCTCTCACCCTCTTTTGCTTCTTTCTCCTTCTACATTTCTTCCCCTCTTTCTTCTCCCATTCCTTCTTCTGAATTCTTCATCTCTTCTTACTGTCTCCTTCCACCGTGCTTCTTGCGCGTTTCTTCCTCTTTTGTTTGTCTTTTCCACCAACTAGCGCCCAATGAAGATTGGCGAACTCTTCTTGTTCTTCTTGTAGAGTTTATCGTTTCTGTGTTCTTTTCTTGCCTCTCTCTTCTTCTGGTTTATACTCTTCATTCCTTTCTTCCTCTGCTGGTTTGCCTCGCTTGTATCGTTTCTTTCGCCCATCGTTTTACTCGCTTTGCTTCTTTTCTTCTGGATTGTCTCGCTCGTCTCTTTCTGTTTGTTTTTCTGCTCGTTATTTTCTCATCGCTCTCTCCTCGCTAAAAACGTTTATTTGCCTCGCCCTTTTTGTATTTTTTTAGATTATGTGCGCATTCTCCTTTTCGTTTTTTTAATGTTTCCCACTCTTTCTCTCACTCATTTGTTTCGTATGGTCTTGTTCTCCTTATTCCTTTTCTTACTTTCATTGCGATGTGCCCCTCTTCTCTTCCTTTGTATCGTCTTCTCGCCTTCGTCCTTATTGTTAACTTTCTCCCTCCGCCCCTTCACCCATTTTTCATCCCATCCTTCTCCTTCACAGCCTTTTTGCGATCTGTGGCGGCGGGAAGAATATGAGACAAACGAATACGAAAACAATTCCTACTGGCAAGTATAAGAGTTGGCAAAAGGTCCATCCCGAATCTTACTCTTGAAAATTCTCTAGATTGCAGATCTTTGTCTTACTCATTTGTTTCGTCTGGTCTTGTTCTCCTTATTCCTTTTCTTGCTCTCATTGCGATTGAGCCCTCTTCTCTGCCTATTTAACCTTTCACTCTCTTTGTATCATCTTCTCGCCTTCGTCATTATTTTTAACTTTCTCCCTCCGGCCCTTCACCCATTTGTTCATCCCATCCTTCTCCTTCACGACCTTTCTGCGACCTATGGCGGCAGGAAGGATATGGGATAAGTGAATACGAAAACAATTCCCACGAATAGCACATTAACCAATCCGTTTTATATGAAATCTAATGAGTGGCAAGTATAAGAGTTAGCAAAAGGCCCATCCCGAATCTTACTCTTGAAAATTCTCTAGATTGCAGATCCTTCTCGCCTTTTCTTTTACTCATTTGTTTCGTTTGGTCTTGTTCTCCTTATTCCTTTTCTTACATTCATTGCGCTGTGCCCCTCTTCTCTTCCTTTGTATCATCTTCTCGCATTCGTCCATATTTTCAACGCACTCCCTCCGCCCCTTCTCCCATTTTTTCATCCCATCCTACTCCTTCACGACCTTTCTGCGACATGTGGTGGTGGGAAGAATATGGGACAAACGAATACGAAAACAATTCCCACGAATAGCATATTAACCAATCCGTTTTATATGAAATCTAATGAGTGACAAGTATAAGAGTTAGCAAAAGGCCTATCCGGAATCTTACTCTTGAAAATTCTCTAGATTACAGATCCTTCTCGCTCTTTCTCTTACTCATTTGTTTCGTTTGGTCTTGTTCTCTTCTCTTCTCCGCCTATTTAACCTCTTTCGCCCATTATATCATCTTCTCGTCTTCGTCCTTATTTTCAACTTTCTACCTCCGCCCCTTCTCCCATTTTTTCATCCCATCCTTCTTCTTCGCGGCCTTTTTGCGATCTGTGGCGGCGGGAAGAACATGGGACAAACGAATACGAAAACAATTCCCACGAATAGCTCATTAACCAATCCGGTTTGTATATTATAATCTAATGATTGGCAAGTATAAGAGTTAGCAAAAGGCCCATCCGGAATCTTACTTTTGAAAAATCCCGAAATCTCGACCAAAAAATGATGACTACGGCATCGTCGTCCTATTTTCTTGAACTTTGTATGCGTGAACGTTCCATATTTAATGCACGCCATTGTAAAAACCAAAGGTCTCCAAATATGCACTTTAGAGCTTGGGATCGTAAGCACAACAGTAAATCGTGAATCGCGTTTTAGTACCGTCATAAAATGAGAATTAGCTTCGTTACGCATACAAAAGTGTGCATCGCCCGGAGATAACCAATTTCGCTCTCCTCAGGTGTAAAACGGCCATAAAAGGGATACGGCCACGAAACATCTCCATTTCATGAAACCGTGCTAATAAAACTTAGTCGTTGAGAGTTTTGGGGAGAGAGAAATCAATTTCGAATTGGCTATATACGCAAAAAAACCTTTTTCTGTGTGCAAATTCCGATGCGTACAAGCATTGTTCGCTCTAATTCAATTATTCGAGAAGCGATAATTGTAGAGGGAATCCATTAAGCGTTTCCCGAGGAAACTTAATAAAAGTGAAAATTGTCTTGACATTTCTTATTAAGCTAAAGCTATCCTGTTAGTGTCAACCGTATTTTTCTCGAATGTGAAAGAGGGCGGGGAAATTTTTAATTTAAATTTTTGAATTGCTAATAAACGATTAGCTTTTTTTTTCGCATGCATTATGCATGATTCGCTTTTGACAACCATAAATTTGGAATATTTTTTTACACCAAAAAAATACCGCACGGATTTCGCTTCATTTTGTGCGAGTCGTCTCTATTTCTGCTTCATTTGTTTTTTTCGGCCCGGAAGCACCACAATTATGACTTAATTATGTTTCGCGAATAGCGCGTCGTTAATTTTATTAAGGCGAAAAAGGGTTCGGCGACAAGCTTCGAGATAATGAAGCTCTCTGTAAACATGGAAAAGGTTCGGGGGCTTGACGTTTCGGATGTTCGAGATATGACGGATTAAAAGCGGTATTGAGTTTCAATATCTTCCGTACAAAGGAAATTCTCATGGATAGGGTTCGTAATTTGACAACTTATACGCACCGGATTCGATTCAAGAAGGCAGAAGGAATCGAATTTCGTAAAATAGGTATCTAAGATATCTCATCAATCCGATACGAGCGGAATATAAATATTATGCCGCGATCCATAAATCGAGATGAATTTTAGACAAAATGCGCACTTTCCTCACTCCAAGTTACAGTTTCTGCCCTTATTTCCAGTCCCAGTCCCGGTCTCAATCCTAGTCCCAGCGTCCCAGGCTCCCAGTCCCAATCCCAGTATCTCAGTCCCACTCCCAATCTCAGTCACAGTGTCCCTCTCCCAGTGTCCCAGTCCCGGTCCCAATCCCGATCCCAACGTCCCTGTTCTTCGGGTCCGTTCCCACTCTCAGACCTTCGTTTCCGTATCTTTTCTCAGCTTCTGTTCTTGTTCCTGCTCTGGTTCTCGTTCATGTTTTGGTTCTTGCACGTGCCCGTATTTCTGTCCCTAAGTCAGTTTCTGTGTCCGTTCTTTATTTTCTTGTTCCTGTTAACGTTTGTCTTCTTGTTCTTGTTCTCGTTCTTGTTCTTCTTCGTGTTCCTCTCCCGTTTTATATGTAATCTAATGATTGGCAAGCATAAGAGTTAGCAAGAGGCCCATCCCGAATTTCACTCTTGAAAATTCTCTAGATTGCAGATCCTTCTCACCCTTTCTCTTACTCATTTGTTTCATTTGGTCATGTTCTCCTTATTCCTTTTCTTGCTCTCATTGCGATGTGCCCCTCTTCTCTTCCTTTGTATCATCTTCTCGCCTTCGTCCGTATTTTCTCATTTTTTCATCCCATCCTTCTCCTTCTCGGCCTTTCTGCGATCTATGGCGGCGGGAGGAGAATGGGACAAACGAATACGAAAACACTTCCCGCGAATAGCACATTAACCGTAATCACGGTAATAATTCTGTTATACACTGCCTTTTCTTGAGGCCCGAAACAAAAATTGTCTCAGATCGACCCGGAAAAATAATTTTCTTATAGAATGTGGCCTGTATAATCCATAATTTCAAACAGTTCCAAGATTGGGCTACTAGTTCAAAAGTTATAGCCCTTTGAATTTTCTTTCAAATTGGTTTCTAGTCCTATAACTTTTGATTGAGAAGTCTGATCGAAAAAGTACGAATTGTTTTGGATTCTACGCACCAAAATTAATAAGAAAAAGTGTTTTCCCGAGAAATATTGGTGCAGTCGATTTTTGGTAAAAAAGGAAGGTTATACACTGCCTTTTTTTGAGCCCCGAAAAAAAAATTGTCTCAGATCGACCCGGAAAAATAATTTTCTTATAGAATGTGGCTTGTAGAATCCATAACTTCAAACAGTTCCAAGATTGGGCTACTAGTTCAAAAGTTACAGCCCTTTGAATTTTTTTCGAAATTGGTTTCTAGTCTATAACTTTTGATTGAGAAGTCTGATTGAAAAAGTACGAATNAGCCCAATCTTGGAACTGTTAAATTATGGATTCTACAGGCCACATTCTATAAGAAAATTTTTTTTTTCCGGGTCGATCTGAGACAATTTTTTTTTCGGGGCTCAAAAAAAGGCAGTGTAATAACCTTCCTTTTTTACCAAAAATCGACTACACCAAAATTTCTCGGGAAAACACTTTTTCTTATTAATTTTGGTGCGTAGAATCCAAAACAATTCGAACTTTTTCGATCAGACTTCTCAATCAAAAGTTATAGACTAGAAACCAATTTCGAAAAAAAATTCAAAGGGCTGTAACTTTTGAACTAGTAGCCCAATCTTGGAACTATTTGAAATTATGGATTCTGCAGGCCACATTGCATAAAATTTTTTTTTCCGGGTCGATCTGAGATAATTTTCTTTTCGGGCCTCAAAAAAAGGCAGTGTATAACCTTCCTTTTTGCAAAAAATCGACTGCACCAAAATTTCTCGGGAAAACACTTTTTCCTATTAATTTTGGTGCGTAGAATCCAAAACAATTCGTACTTTTTCGATCAGACTTCTCAATCAAAAGTTATAGACTAGAAACCAATTTCGAAAGAAAATTCAAAGGGCTGTAACTTTTGAACTAGTAGCCCAATCTTGGAACTGTTTGAAATTATGGATTCTACAGGCCACATTCTATAAGAAAATTTTTTTCCGGGTCGATCTGAGACAATTTTTTTTTCGGGGCTCAAAAAAAGGCAGTGTATAACCTTCCTTTTTTACCAAAAATCGACTGCACCAAAATTTCTCGGGAAAACACTTTTTCTTATTAATTTTGGTGCGTAGAATCCAAAACAATTCGTACTTTTTCGATCAGACTTCTCAATCAAAAGTTATAGACTAGAAACCAATTTCGAAAAAAAATTCAAAGGGCTGTAACTTTTGAACTAGTAGCCCAATCATGGAACTGTTTGAAATTATGGCCACATTCTATAAGACAATTTTTTTTCCCCGGTCGATTTCAGACTACTAAAAAATAGGCAAGCCTTGCTTTTCATCGAAAATCGACTACCCCAAAAAAGTTCTGGAAAACACTCTTTCCTAATAATCGTTCGTAGATTCCACTTCGGATTCAGACTTAGATTCAGAGTCAGTTTCAAGACAAGTTGAGACAAAAGTTCATACTCAGATCAGTGCATTCATGATCGTGTGATGTTATAAGAAGCGGTGGAGGAGGTCTGCAGTAGAAATCTACTTCCTTTTGGTTATGAGTGTTCAAATACAATAGAACACGAAGACGAGTTCGGCATATATCAGTTTCATTTGTTCAGATCTTACAAATTAGTAAATAAACAAATAAAATAAATAATAATAAATAAATATACTTAGATACATGTACGTCATCTTATTTTTTCTGTGAAATATGACACGATCTCGATTTCACGCCAATGCACAACCTTTTAATTTCGAATCCCCGAAAATAAAGGTAAGAAGAAAATGTGTATCGAGAAAGGTGCGAAAACCAATCGATGCGATGTCACATTTCGAATGAGTTTGATAGGGCAATTGACAGGGGCGGCATTTCGACGTCTCGAAGCGAAATTCCTGCGTCTATAAGAAACAAATTACGTAACATATACTCCCAATAAACTGTCAGGCGAATGCAAAGGGCGAACGTTTTATTAAATTCTCCCTCAAAGGGCGTTCGACAGCCCGCCGGACGTAACTTTTTCTTCCCCAACGAAAACCGAGATTCCTCTAATGAGGATCTTTGGAAAATTAAGCTTGTAAAGAAATTTCTTTTAATTAATAATTATTTTAAAGCTCGCCCCTTCCCTTTGCGAGGGGAAAAACAAGAAATACCGCCGGATATTTCGAGATTAATGAGAAAATTCCGGCGTCTACCTATACTTTTCCCGAATTGGAGTGGCGCGCGAGGGGATGCTTAGAGAGTGTACATTTCCCGATTGACGTGCGATGAATGAAAAATTCCAGTAGATTAGTGTAGTAATTTTCCAACCCGCCATCCCCCTCGAACGTTTCTCGTACTAAATGTCCAGCCCCAAAAATTTTTTCTCGACCGCTGCGGTCAATTTCGAAATTAACACGAGCGTGTCGAATTTGAGAGGGAAAAAAATAAGTTAATGCCGCCGAAGAACGGTTTTCCGAGTGGTTGTAAAGCGTCGATATTTCGTGCTCGCTCGTGGAAACTCGATTTTCCCAGGGCATTCTAGATGTAAAACGCGGTTTGTGTTGTATAGTAGCGGCGGAGACACCGACGACGTTAACGCGAGGACGCAAAAGGCATGCGTTGACGTAGACCGCAAACGCAAAATTTGCGTGCACGCAAACTTTTTAATAATGCGCAGTTTTCGGTACTTTAATGAAAAGTAAGTGATTCTGCATTGTTTATATCCCGAAGAAGTTCAACAATGTACCAGAAGTAAGTTGGCCTTTTTTTCTCTCTTCAATCTTAGGCTAAGCACGTACGCTGAAGACATAGTGGAAGCGAATTTTTTTATTGCGCGTGTAGCCCCGTAAATTTAATTAAACGCCTTCGTCGCCGCATTTTGTTGTAAAATTTGCTTTACCATACGGGGCGCCGCAGGGTTCTGATGCAGACCACTTGCACTTGAACCATCCATCTCCTTTCCGACGGTATACTCAAATAAATGAAATGTGTTGAATATATGCAATTTCTCCGGACATTGACGAATCGGCTCGGCACAACTCGGCACCGTACTACTCGGCTTTCGGACGGCTCGGCTCTGCCATAACTCGGCTCCGGGACTATTCGGCTCTGGGATAACTCGGCTTCGGGAATAGTTTGATCTGAGAATACCTCCAGGCACAGTTAGGCTCATTCCTACTGCCTCACCCTGTATGCATCATGGGCGAAACTAAAGGAGCAAATCTATGCCAAGCAAGTCGAAGGCTAGTTCGACCTAAGCTGTAGGTTAAGTTTACCTTCCTATTTGCCATAGTACTTAGTGCTCACGGCACCAAAAAATATTTCGTTTAAAGTCGGCCGAGTTTGTGCCGAACTCGACTTCGGCTCGCTCGGTAATCATACAATCACTACGTTTAGGCTCAAAAGAGTCTTTGAGTCGAATCTGTCTCTGGACTAGGCACAAATATACTAGAACGAAGGCGAAATTTAAAGAATAATTAACAGATTAATGCCGAGCGAGCCGTAGGCGAGTTCGGCATAAGGCTTAAGGTAAGTTCACCTGCTTCATTACTGAGTAGTACTTAGTGCTCACGGCACAAAAAGTCTTTGAGTCGAATCTGTCTCTGGACTGGGCACAAATATACTAGAACGAAGGCGAAATTTAAAGAATAATTAACAGATTAATGCCGAGCGAGCCGTAGGCGAGTTCGGCATAAGATTTAAGGTAAATTCACCTTCTTCATTACTATAGTACTTAGTGCTCACGGCACAAAAAGTCTTTGAGTCGAATCTGTCCCTGGACTAGGCACAAATATACTAGAACGAAGGCGAAATTTAAAGAATGATTAACAGATTAATGCCGAGCGAGCCGTAGGCGAGTTCGGCATAAGATTTAAGGTAAATTCACCTTCTTCATTACTATAGTACTTAGTGCTCACGGCACAAAAAGTCTTTGAGTCGAATCTGTCCCTGGACTAGGCACAAATATACTAGAACGAAGGCGAAATTTAAAGAATGATTAACAGATTAATGCCGAGCGAGCCGTAGGCGAGTTCGGCATAAGATTTAAGGTAAATTCACCTTCTTCATTACTATAGTACTTAGTGCTCACGGCACAAAAAGTCTTTGAGTCGAATCTGTCCCTGGACTAGGCACAAATATACTAGAACGAAGGCGGAATTTAAATAATAATTAACAGATTAATGCCGAGCGAGCCGCAGGCGAGTTCGGAATAAGATTTAAGGTAAGTCCACCTTCTTCATTACTGTAGTACTTAGTGCTCACGGCACAAAAAGTCTTTGAGTCGAATCTCTCTCTGGACTAGGCACAAATATACTAGAACGAAGGCGAAATTTAAAGAATAATTAACAGAGTAATGCCGAGCGAGCCGTAGGCGAGTTCGGCATAAGATTTAAGGTAAATTCACCTTCTTCATTACTATAGTACTTAGTGCTCACGTGGCAGCAAAATCTTTTGAAAGTCGGAATCTGTTCTGGACCTAGGCAGCAATATAACTAGAACGAAGGCGAATTTAAAGAATGATTAAGCAGATTAATGCGAGCGAGCCGTAGGCGAGTTCGGCATAAAGATTTAAGTGTAAATTCACCATTCTTCATTACTAATAGTATTAGTCTCACGGACAAAAAGTCCTTTGGTCGAATCTGTCCCTGGACTAGGCACAAATATACTAGAACGAAGGCGGATTTAAAATAATATTAACAGATTAATGCCGAAGGCGAGCCGTAGGCGAGTTCGGCATAAGATTTAAGGTAAATTCACCTTCTTCATTACTATAGTACTTAGTGCTCACGGCACAAAAGTCTTTGAGTCGAATCTGTCTCTGGACTAGGCACAAATATACTAGAACGAAGGCGAAATGTAAAGAATAATTAACAGATTAATGCCGAGCGAGCCGTAGGCAAGTTCGGCATAAGGCTTAAGGTAAGTTCACCTGCTTCATTACTGTAGTACTTAGTGCTCACGGCACAAAAAGTCTTTGAGTCGAATCTGTCTCTGGACTAGGCACAAATATACTAGAACGAAGGCGGAATTTAAACAATAATTAACAGATTAATGCCGAGCGAGCCGCAGGCGAGTTCGGCATAAGATTTAAGGTAAGTCCACCTTCTTCATCACAAGCAAGGTAAAGGTCCTGTGGGGCAGTCTGATCTCTACTTTGCCTAGGTTGGTGTCGAACTCACCTTCGGCTCGCTCGGCAATCGTAGGCCCATTAAGCCGAGGCTCAAAAGAGTCTTGGAGTCGAATCTCTTTGAATTAGGCACACACATACTAGAATGTGAGCGCACCTTCCGGAAAAATGATTCATAAGGCGATTTCGGCATAAACCTAGGCAAGGTAAAGGTCTTGTGGGGCAGTCTGATCTCTACTTTGCCTAGGTTGGTGCCGAACTCACCTTCGGCTCGCTCGGCAATCCTAGGCCCATTAAGGCGAGGCTCAAAAGAGTCTTGGAGTCGAATCTCTTTGAATTAGGCACACAAATACTAGAATGTGAGCGCACTTTACGGGAAAAATAATTGATATGGCGATTTCGGCATAAACCTAGGCAAGGTAAAGGTCCTGTGGGGGCAGTCTGATCTCTACTTTGCCTAGGTTGGTGCAGAACTCACCTTCGGCTCGCTCGGCAATCCTAGGCCCATTAAGCCGAGACTCAAAAGAGTCTTGGAGTCGAATCTCTTTGAATTAGGCACACACATACTAGAATGTGAGCGCACTTTACGGGAAAAATAATTGATAAGGCGATTTCGGCATAAACCTAGGCAAGGTAAACGTCCTGTGGGGGCAGTTTGATCTCTACTTTGCCTAGGTTGGTGCCGAACTCACCTTCGGCTCGCTCGGTAATCGTAGGCCCATTAAGCCGAGGCTCAAAAGAGTCTTGGAGTCGAATCACTTTGAATTAGGCACACACATACTAGAATGTGAGCGCACTTTACGGGAAAAATAATTGATAAGGCGATTTCGGCATAAACCTAGGCAAGGTAAAGGTCCTGTGGGGCAGTCTGATCTCTACTATGCCTAGGTTGGTGCCGAACGCACTTTCGGCTCGCTCGGCAATCCTAGGCCCATTAAGCCCAGGCTCAAAAGAGTCTTGGAGTCGAATCTCTTTGAATTAGGCACACACATACTTCCGGAAAAATGATTCATAAGGCGATTTCAACATAAACCTAGGCTAAAGGTCCTGTGGGGGAAGTCTGACCTCTACTCTGACTGTGTTAAATCAGTGAAAATCGACACTTAAAATCAATTTTGTTAGTAAAACGTCTAAATGCCGTGTTTTGATCTCTAAATGTTGACCTATGCCACAGGTTGCGCTTAAAGCAATTAAAGATTTGCCCACTTACAAAGCTCGGAATTGCATTGGATGAATGAGTTAAAAATTCATGTTTTTAAATGGGCCGGATTCATTCGATATATTTCCTTACGTTATTTCAAATACGCGAGAGTTTTTTCGTATTCAAACAACATCATTAACCCTTCTTAAACCTCTCCGAAACTTTTCGTGGCACTTCTTCCGTCGTTCGCATTTTATCCTCGGAGGTCCGGGAACCGCGCTCTATTGGCTAATCTTACGTGTAGACCGGAATCTCAATGCGATCGTCCCGTCCTCCTCCTCTCCTCGACGTACTCATTCAATTTTTATGTGCCCACAAAACTTTTACGTCCGCTAAGATTTTTTATTAACTTAAACCGTATAACGGGCAAAAAATGTAATCAGCCCCGTAGGTCGAGTTTAAATTTAAATTCTAATTTCATTACGCAAAAAAGGACCTTTTCTTCAATAATTTTACTTTTCGGGTCACGACTTTGGAATTTACATAGAAAAAGTATATAAAGCGAAATAGCTTACAAAAATTAGATTTATGCCTTTCCTCCGCGGGGAAAATCTCCCTTTAATTTTAAACCGTCACGATCGTAATTGATTTTAAGCTTTGAATCATGTCCGAGAAGATGAAGGTAATCTCTAAAAAAGGTAGGTGTCCCTAGGGACTTTCACGGAGGAAAGGGAAGTTCGACACGATCATCTTAAATGCTTCAAGAAGGAAGTGGAAAAACGACGATTGTCGGAGCGCTCACATTAAAAGTGGGTAGTCGGAAGTTACACTATTAAAATTCATACGGAAATAAAGACCCGTTTTACTTCAGTCGAAAAGTTTCCGAAAACCCCGCGAGCAATTAAACGAGACCGTCCCGGCTCTGGGGAGGTGACGCGCGAATTCAATTAAAAATGATTTGTAAAGAATTTGCAGATATCGAAAAATCGGGCTGGAAACGCGAAAGGGGCGTTGTTTTGTTTTCCAATTCGGAATGTATTTTTAAACGCTCAATCGCGCCATTTATACAAGAGTACAAAAATGTTCAATACGAAGGGGACCTTTTATACGCAATTTACATGTTTACAAAGCGGCTTAATCTCGAATCAAAGTATTTTATTTACCCAAAAGGAGACGTTTGAAATATCATACTTTTTGTGTCGAATTTCGGAAAAGTTTGGTGGAAGTTTTATGCAGCTAATTTACGGAATTAGGGGTCACAATAAAATTTAGGGGGAGATACATTAGTTCCGCTTCGATTACGACTTATCAGCTTATTTTACATTGCTACATGGTTACTCGACATATCCGTCTAAATATACATGGATCTGTCATCGCGAACCCGCCCAAGTTAGTAACATCAAGATACGTGAATTGAGGCGCAGGCATCATAAGCGGAGTATTTTATTACGGGACACTTCATGCAGAAATTTAGCGACAACGCCATCTGTGAATCGTCTGGTTCACCTGCGGAAGATTTGCCATCAACTGCTGGCCAATGCCCAGGAGATCTTTGGAAACGCGTCCACTTGTATATGTATAATGCGTGCACACACACGCCACTTTAATAAATACGGAATTCAACGTTCCGCTCGGGACCTCATTTTCGAAGAAGATGTAATTATTGACACCGGCAGCACGTCAAGATTTAATCTTGTAATACCGAGCGTTGGAGTTTAGTCACAAAGTAAAACAAATAAGTGTAAAATCAGTCAAAATTATTTACATCAGTACACAAAAAGGGAAAACCGTTCCAGGTCCAGAGTCTATCAACTCCCCCTGAGCAAACAGCCTGTAACATTATTTTCTTACCGATTAAAAATTCCGCTTAAGTAAGGTTTGACTTGTGCTCTTATTCAATATTCTTACGCCATGTAGTCCAGTTTTTGTTGTAGTCGAGTTCTTTATTTTGCCGTTAGAGGCCCTTCTAGTGGTTTCTTTTACTTACTTCTTAGTCTTGTTGCTAGAGTGCAGGCGTTGTACCTTCTTGAATGTACTGTCATCCCTTCTTAAAGTTTTTCTCGCCTATGAGTGTTGCACTTCTTCTTCTTCGGTGAAGGTTCGGCAGTTGGAATTGATTAGATGTAAATGTCTTTTGGTACCTTTCTGACTTGTGTCATACCGTAAGGGATTATTGTTTTGGAGTGCTTTCTATTTCTCTTTGATGTCTGCTGTGGCTCCATTGACTTTTTTATGGATATGATTTACATTTCATTAATACGTGGTATGTTACATTACGCAGCATTGTTTCTTCATTACTCTTTTACCTTCACTTATCGCTCAAATTTTTTAGTTTATTTTAAGTTTATTTATTACCTTTTACGTCTACCTGCCAGGGTTTTACTTACCATCTACGCAGTACGTGGATGATACTGCAATTTTTACTTGGACCCGCCATTTTGGTGGGATTGATGTTAACGAAAGTACTGCGAACCACTCCTACTGCCACGGGAGGGGGGGGGGGGTGTCTGGACACACACCTCTCAGTACGTAAGGAAGTGTGACAGCCTCTAGGGTTCTATAACTTTGAGTGCAACCCCTAGGAGCGAAACATTCCGTTCCCTGTAATAAAAAATAATAATGAGAATCCTAATTGCCTTAAGCGGATTGGGGGAGAACGTAGCACCAAGGGTTCGGGGCGTGGGAGGGGTGGGGTGTACGGAACAACCCCCTGGGAAACAAACCTCCCACTAGGTAAATGAGAATCCTAATTGGCTTAAACGTTTTTGGGGGAGAACACAGCACCGGGGAGTATGGGGAGGGGGTAAATAAACACTCATCAGCGAGGAGGAAAAGAAGTATGACAGGCGTCTAAAGATATACAGATTTGGGTGCAACCCCTAGGAACAAACTATTCGGTTCGCTTTAAAAAAAAGGATCATGGGAATCCTAACCCTCTTACACGGTTTTGGGGGTAGAACGTAGCACCGGGGGGTCTGGAATACCCCCCAGACACACTCTCATCTACGAGGAGGAAAAGAAGTATAACAGGTGTCTCGGGATCTACATATTGGGGTGCAACCCCTAGGAACAAACTATTCGGTTCGCTTTAAAGAAAAGGATCATGGGAAACCTAACCCTCTTACACGGTTTTGGGGTAGAAAGGGTATGGAATACCCCCCCAGGTACACTCTCACCTACGAAGAGGAAAAGAAGTATGCAGGCGTCCAGAGATCTACAGATTTGTGTGCACCCCTAGGAACACACTATTCGGTTCGCTTTAAAAAAAAGGATCATGGGAATCCTAACCCTCTTACACGGTTTTGGGGGTAGAACGTAGCACGGGGGGCCTGGGGGGTATGGAATACCCCCCAGGCACACTCTCACCTACGAGGAGGAAAAGAAGTATGACAGACGTCCAGAGATCTACAGATTTGGGTGCAACCCCTAGGAACAAACCATTCGGTTCGCTTTAATAAAAAAGGATCATGAGAGTCCTAACTCTCTTACACGGTTTTGGGGTAGAACGTAGCACGGGGGGGTCTGGGGGGTATGGAATACCCCCCAGGCACACTCTCACCTACGAGGAGGAAAAGAAGTATGACACGCGTCCAGAGATCTACATTTTTGGGTGCAACCCCTAGGAACAAACTATTCGGTTCGCTTTAATAAAAAAGGATCATGAGAATCCTAACCCTCTTACACGGTTTTGGGGTAGAACGTAGCACCGGGGGGTCTGGAATACCCCCCAGACACACTCTCATCTACGAGGAGGAAAAGAAGTATAACAGGCGTCTCGGGATCTACATATTGGGGTGCAACCCCTAGGAACAAACTATTCGGTTCGCTTTAAAAAAAAAGGATCATGGGAATCCTAACCCTCTTACACGGTTTTGGGGTAGAACGTAGCACCGGGGGTTCTGGGGGGTATGCAATACCCCCCAGGCACACTCTCACCTACGAGGAGGAAAAGAAGTATGACAGACGTCCAGAGATCTACAGATTTGGATGCAACCCCTAGGAACAAACCATTCGGTTCGCTTTAATAAAAAAGGATCATGAGAGTCGTAACTCTCTTACACGGTTTTGGGGTAGAACGTAGCACCGGGGGGTCTGGGGGGTATGGAATACCCCTCAGGCACACTCTCACCTACGAGGAGGAAAAGAAGTATGACACGCGTCCGGAGATCTACATATTTGGGTGCAACCCCTAGGAACAAACTATTCGGTTCGCTTTAATAAAAAAGGATCATGAGAATCCTAACCCTCTTACACGGTGTTGGGGTAGAACGTAGCACCGGGGGGTCTGGAATACCCCCCAGACACACTCTCATCTACGAGGAGGAAAAGAAGTATAACAGGTGTCTCGGGATCTACATATTGGGGTGCAACCCCTAGGAACAAACTATTCGGTTCGCTTTAAAAAAAAGGATCATGGGAATCCTAACCCTCTTACACGGTTTTGGGGTAGAACGTAGCACCGGGGGGTCTGGGGGGTATGGAATACCCCCCAGGCACACTCTCACCTACGAGGAGGAAAAGAAGTATGCAGGCGTCCAGAGATCTACAGATTTGTGTGCAACCCCTAAGAACACACTATTCGGTTCGCTTTAAAGAAAAGGATCATGGGAAACCTAACCCTCTTACACGGTTTTGGGGTAGAAAGTAGGACCGGGGGGTCTGGGGGGTATGGAATACCCCCCAGGTACACTCTCACCTACGAGGAGGAAAAGAAGTATGCAGGCGTCCAGAGATCTACAGATTTGTGTGCAACCCCTAGGAACACACTATTCGGTTCGCTTTAAAAAAAAGGATCATGGGAATCCTAACCCTCTTACACGGTTTTGGGGGTAGAACGTAGCACCGGGGGGCCTGGGGGGTATGGAATACCCCCCAGGCACACTCTCACCTACGAGGAGGAAAAGAAGTATGACAGGCGTCCAGAGATCTACAGATTTGGGTGCAACCCCTAGGAACAAACTATTCGGTTCGCTTTAAAAAAAAGGATCATGGGAATCCTAACCCTCTTACACGGTTTTGGGGTTGAACGTAGCACCTAGGTGTCTGGGGTATACCCCCCAGGCAAATAATCTATAATCATATAAAATATAATAAAAAATAATATAAATAAATAAATAAATCAATAATATAAAAATAATTATGGCAATCCCAATTGTCTTAAACGTTTTGGAGAGAACGCAGTACAGGAATGTGGGAGGGGGGATTCGATAACATACCGATTTATTCCAAGTCAGACCCAGATACAGACTCAAATACAGGCTCAGGTTGATATTCAGGTGCAGACTCAGTCTCAGATTCAAACTCAGATTCACTATGAGACTCAGGTCCAGACAGAATAAATCGAAATGAATTTGGAGTTCGTAACAATTCAAAACACCGCTGCAAACATTCGAAGGAGAGCCCACAAAATCGTTGAAAACCATCTTTGAAGTTTGGTTGAAGTTTTTCTATAGTTTCATTAAATTCCAACTATCTTCAAAACTGATTTTTGAAATTTTTTGAATTTCTTTTTTTTTTAATTAAAAAAAGTCAGAATTTGTCTCAGTTTTTACCAAAGAAAAAAATTTGAGTTGAATAATATACCCATAGATTCTGAAAGCTGGGATTTCCTGAAAATTCGGAATACCCATTTCAAAAAAATCTTGACCCAAGAAACTTCGATCCACTGAAGCCCCACCCGGAGCATTTCTCCTGAAAATCCTCTAGTTTGTATTACCACGTTTGAATTGCAAGAGCGACATTTATCCTTAAACCGTCTCTTCCGAAGGAAGTAAGTGATTGCTGTAAAGGGTTCAATAGAAATAATCGGTCTGGAAATGTAGGTCGCCCTGAGTACGAAACAACAGTTTGCTATTCATTAAAAACTTCGATGAATTTTGCCACGTAAACGACGCGAGCTCTATTCACAAAGTAGCATTGCTCAGTGAAAATGGGATTTGCGTTGATGGAAATCACTGTCGAAGCCTTTTTATCTCGCCCAACAAAGGCGGGCGTCTCGTTCCGTTCTGATTGATTATTCTTTCGCGTCACGGCGAAACTAAAAATAATCATCGACGTCGGTAAACAAATCGGACTCGACTTCGAATTGCCGACCGGCGGCGTAAAATAAAAAATGCATTGAATTTGTTTCATATTTAAAGTAGCGGACCGCTCTCGAACAAGTATTCGAGAGCCATCGAAACGAATTGTTGGTTTTTTTCGGTTTCTCCCTTCCGCACCTGTGCACACCATCCTTGTCCTCAATTTTGGGCCGAACGAGGGGACTGTTACACACGACGAGGGTTGCTTATAATAATAGGCAAATGCGGATGTACCATTAATAACTCAACCGCGTTCAGTTATTTCGGCAACTTGACGACGACGACGACGCGATTATCTGACGTAATGAGAAAACAAAATGGCGTGGTATATGCCGGAAGATTTATTACGCCCCGTCCAACTTCGAACATAAAACAGGCTAAAGTACACAATCTCGCAAAAATTGCGATTTCGACAAACATATAAGTATCCTTCAGCTTTGTCGGGGAATTAAGCTCGAAGAATCGGAGAAAGTTTTTTTTTTGCATCTGATTCCTTTGTTACTCGCCGAATCCCTCGAAAATTAGCGACGTTTCATCTCTCGTCAACGAAAACGTATGAAAGGACTTTTACGGTTCGGCTCTTTGTCATCAATTTTTGGTTTACGCCGCCGTTTCCTTTTAGTTGCCGAATTGCAAAATATTAATCTTATCTTCTCATCCGGTTTAACCACCGTTAACGCATCTCGTCGGGATTACTCTAACGGAAAATGCGAATTGTTTGTCAAATTTTCGGATAGCGATTCATTAATAATGCGCGTTCTTCTTTTGAAAAACTTTCGGGCACATCATTTCGTTCAATTCTTCCATTATAATTTTTTACATTACACCCTTAAATTCAGCCCTCCGAAGAAAAATGTTATTTGTAACGCGGAAGGAGAAGCGTGGAAGACCCGAGATCGGATTCTCCTACGTTTGATTGAGTTAGTGACTAACTTTCTATTTATCCGATTGAGTGGAGTACACTCGATAAATCAGGTTAAAGTTCGGGCTCCAAAATGTTATTGATAATTCTTTTCCAAATGGTAGGCGCATTCACTAAACCGAACGGCACGCAGACTTGCTACGACCCCTTGTTACTACCGTTTAGGTAGGAGAGCGGAGGTAGAACTCTCATTGGTAAATTACGAAAAGTTCAAAATGCACCCCCCCCTCCGCCCTTCGGGTGACCTCTCCGTCCTCTCTATCTTGCCCTCCTAGTTCTTCTCGTGCTTCTAGTTCTTCTCGCCATTCAAGATCTTCTTGTTCGAGAAATTCGGTTCCCTTTAATTAATAAGCAGCTGGGGGAGGATTGAGGGTACTGAATACCCCCTCCTCCACAAAAACAAACGCTTTCCAGGAGAAAAATAAGTATGGCAGCGTCCAGGGTTCCCCCTTGTTTGTCTTTATGCGTGCTCCTATTTTTTTTCTCTTTCACCTCTCGTCGCCCATTTTTCGGGAGAACGCAGAACCCACCCCCTCAGACAAATACATACCTCCCAGAAGGAAAAGAAATGTGACAGCTTTCGGAGTTCCCTCTTGTTCCTGTTGAGAGCGGAGGGTGTGAACCCCCCCCCCCCCCCGGCAAGCACATACCTCCCAGGAGGAAATGAAGAATGATAACATTTGGGGCTCCCCCTTGTTCCTGTTGTCTGCTTTTCTTATCCCTCTTGTTTGCTCTCTCTCTTCTCCCGCCAGCGTCTTGTTGCGAGAACGCGGGGGGGGGGGGGGCTTGATATTCCTGCGTTTTCCTCTCTCGCTTCAGCCTCCCTACCCCCCCCCCCTCTCGTCTCCCTGTTTTTTCGGAACAACGCAGCACCGGGAGAATCTGGGGGGTATAGAATGCGCCCCAGGCAAACACTTCTTCCAGGAGGAAATGCAATCTCGTTCTTGTTGTCACCTTCTCGTCTCGCTCTTATGGTCGTTCTGGTTACACGTATCGTTGTACCTTTGCTCTCTTCGTTGTTCATACTCCTACAACTTATTATTTTTTCTCACGTTCCTCTTGCTCATTTGATTTCTTTTGTTCCTCTTTCTCTCTCTCGGTCCTTATTTGCTTTTTGCACTTTGAGCTCCCTTGTTTTTTTTTTAAATTCTTGCCTTTTGATATTCTTGTTACTTTTGCTCCTCTTACCTCCTTCCACTCACTCGTCTCGCTCTGCCCATCTTTATTCTTGTCTTGCTCATCCTCGCCCTTTTTGTATTTCTTGTCGTATTTCTGACCCTTTTTATCCTTGTCGTTCCTACTTTCCTGCTCGACCATCTTATCCTTCCTCTTTGTCATTTTTGTCCTTGTCCAAGTTGCCCTTTTGTACTCCCCTCGCGCTTCTTCCTTGGCTTATGTTTCGTTATTGTTTTTTATAGTTTCACTCTTTCCGCGCTTTTCACCCTTCGCTCTTATTCTCGTTTTTTGTGTACATCTTGTTCTTCTACTTGCTGTTCTTCTGTTTTTTGTTCTTCTCTTTCGTTCGTTTCTTTATTCCCCTTGTGTCTCTTGTTTGTATTATTGATCTCGTTCCTTTTGCTCCCCATGTCACTCTTCTTGCTCTCCTTCCTCTTGTCCTTTTTGATTCCCCCTGTAATTCTCTCGTATCTCACGGCGTTTCTGTTCGTTCATTTCGTCTCTCATATGCATTTCCTCTCCTATCTTTCTAGTTTCTCTTGTTTTTCTTAATCCTCTCTTTTGTTCTTCTGTTTATTCCCTTTGCCCTCTATCCCTCCTGGCCTTTCTGCCTCTCCTGTTCTGACCGTTCACATTATCCTTCTTCTTTCTCTTGTTGTTATTGCCCTACGCATTATTTTCATTCTTCTTTATATTATTCTTTTACATCCCGGTACAATCCCCTCTCTCTCGTCTCGATTGTCTTGTTTTCCTAAATCTTTTGCTTTCTCTTTTCGATATTTTTTGTGTCTTTCTCGATCTTATCATTCTTATTCTTGTTATTCCCCTTGTGCGTGTACCCTTATATTTCTCTTTTTCATTCTTATTCTTTTTCTCAGCTTTCTCTCACTCATTTGTTTCGTATGGTCTTGTTCTCCTTATTCCTTTTCTTACTTTCATTGCGATGTGCCCCTCTTCTCTTCCTTTGTATCGTCTTCTCGCCTTCGTCCTTATTGTTAACTTTCTCCCTCCGCCCCTTCACCCATTTTTCATCCCATCCTTCTCCTTCACAGCCTTTTTGCGATCTGTGGCGGCGGGAAGAATATGAGACAAACGAATACGAAAACAATTCCTACTGGCAAGTATAAGAGTTGGCAAAAGGTCCATCCCGAATCTTACTCTTGAAAATTCTCTAGATTGCAGATCTTTGTCTTACTCATTTGTTTCGTCTGGTCTTGTTCTCCTTATTCCTTTTCTTGCTCTCATTGCGATTGAGCCCTCTTCTCTGCCTATTTAACCTTTCACTCTCTTTGTATCATCTTCTCGCCTTCGTCATTATTTTTAACTTTCTCCCTCCGGCCCTTCACCCATTTGTTCATCCCATCCTTCTCCTTCACGACCTTTCTGCGACCTATGGCGGCAGGAAGGATATGGGATAAGTGAATACGAAAACAATTCCCACGAATAGCACATTAACCAATCCGTTTTATATGAAATCTAATGAGTGGCAAGTATAAGAGTTAGCAAAAGGCCCATCCGGAATCTTACTCTTGAAAATTCTCTAGATTGCAGATCCTTCTAGCCCTTTCTCTTACTCATTTGTTTCGTTTGGTCTTCTCTTCTCTGCCTATTTAACCTCTTTCGCCCTTTATATCATCTTCTCGTCTTCGTCCTTATTTTCAACTTTCTATCTCCGCCCCTTCTCCCATTTTTTCATCCCATCCTTCACCTTCACGCCCTTTTTGCGATCTGTGGCGGCGGGAAGAATATGGGACAAACGAATACGAAAACAATTCCCACGAATAGCACATTAACCAATCCGTTTTATACGAAATCTAATGAGTGGCAAGTATAAGAGTTAGCAAAAGGCCCATCCCGAATCTTACCCTTGAAAATTCTCTAGATTGCAGATCCTTCTCGCCTTTTCTTTTACTCATTTGTTTCGTTTGGTCTTGTTCTCCTTGTTCCTTTTCTTACATTCATTGCGCTGTGCCCCTCTTCTCTTCCTTTGTATCATCTTCTCGCATTCGTCCATATTTTCAACGCACTCCCTCCGCCCCTTCTCCCATTTTTTCATCCCATCCTACTCCTTCACGACCTTTCTGCGACATGTGGTGGTGGGAAGAATATGGGACAAACGAATACGAAAACAATTCCCACGAATAGCATATTAACCAATCCGTTTTATATGAAATCTAATGAGTGACAAGTATAAGAGTTAGCAAAAGGCCTATCCGGAATCTTACTCTTGAAAATTCTCTAGATTACAGATCCTTCTCGCTCTTTCTCTTACTCATTTGTTTCGTTTGGTCTTGTTCTCTTCTCTTCTCCGCCTATTTAACCTCTTTCGCCCATTATATCATCTTCTCGTCTTCGTCCTTATTTTCAACTTTCTACCTCCGCCCCTTCTCCCATTTTTTCATCCCATCCTTCTTCTTCGCGGCCTTTTTGCGATCTGTGGCGGCGGGAAGAACATGGGACAAACGAATACGAAAACAATTCCCACGAATAGCTCATTAACCAATCCGGTTTGTATATTATAATCTAATGATTGGCAAGTATAAGAGTTAGCAAAAGGCCCATCCGGAATCTTACTTTTGAAAAATCCCGAAATCTCGACCAAAAAATGATGACTACGGCATCGTCGTCCTATTTTCTTGAACTTTGTATGCGTGAACGTTCCATATTTAATGCACGCCATTGTAAAAACCAAAGGTCTCCAAATATGCACTTTAGAGCTTGGGATCGTAAGCACAACAGTAAATCGTGAATCGCGTTTTAGTACCGTCATAAAATGAGAATTAGCTTCGTTACGCATACAAAAGTGTGCATCGCCCGGAGATAACCAATTTCGCTCTCCTCAGGTGTAAAACGGCCATAAAAGGGATACGGCCACGAAACATCTCCATTTCATGAAACCGTGCTAATAAAACTTAGTCGTTGAGAGTTTTGGGGAGAGAGAAATCAATTTCGAATTGGCTATATACGCAAAAAAACCTTTTTCTGTGTGCAAATTCCGATGCGTACAAGCATTGTTCGCTCTAATTCAATTATTCGAGAAGCGATAATTGTAGAGGGAATCCATTAAGCGTTTCCCGAGGAAACTTAATAAAAGTGAAAATTGTCTTGACATTTCTTATTAAGCTAAAGCTATCCTGTTAGTGTCAACTGTATTTTTCTCGAATGTGAAAGAGGGCGGGGAAATTTTTAATTTAAATTTTTGAATTGCTAATAAACGATTAGCTTTTTTTTCGCATGCATTATGCATGATTCGCTTTTGACAACCATAAATTTGGAATATTTTTTTACACCAAAAAAATACCGCACGGATTTCGCTTCATTTTGTGCGAGTCGTCTCTATTTCTGCTTCATTTGTTTTTTTCGGCCCGGAAGCACCACAATTATGACTTAATTATGTTTCGCGAATAGCGCGTCGTTAATTTTATTAAGGCGAAAAAGGGTTCGGCGACAAGCTTCGAGATAATGAAGCTCTCTGTAAACATGGAAAAGGTTCGGGGGCTTGACGTTTCGGATGTTCGAGATATGACGGATTAAAAGCGGTATTGAGTTTCAATATCTTCCGTACAAAGGAAATTCTCATGGATAGGGTTCGTAATTTGACAACTTATACGCACCGGATTCGATTCAAGAAGGCAGAAGGAATCGAATTTCGTAAAATAGGTATCTAAGATATCTCATCAATCCGATACGAGCGGAATATAAATATTATGCCGCGATCCATAAATCGAGATGAATTTTAGACAAAATGCGCACTTTCCTCACTCCAAGTTACAGTTTCTGCCCTTATTTCCAGTCCCAGTCCCGGTCTCAATCCTAGTCCCAGCGTCCCAGGCTCCCAGTCCCAATCCCAGTATCTCAGTCCCACTCCCAATCTCAGTCACAGTGTCCCTCTCCCAGTGTCCCAGTCCCGGTCCCAATCCCGATCCCAACGTCCCAGTCCCAGCGTTCCAGTGTCCCTGTCCCAGTCCCAGTGCCCCTGTCCCAGTCCCCCAGTCCCAGTTCCAGAGCCCCAGTTTCAGTGTCCCAATTCCAGTCCCAGTTTCCGTTCTTACTTAAATTCCCGTTTAAGTTTCTGATTTTGTTCTTAATCTTGTCCTTCTTCTCGTCCCTGTCATTGCCACTGCCCCTGTTCCTGCTCTGGTTCCTGTCAATGTTTCTATTCCTGTTCACGTTTTTGTTCATGCACCTGCCGGGGTTTGTCTCTAATTCAGTTTCTGTTCTTTCTTTTCTTGTTCCTGTTAACATTTGTCTTCTTGTTCTTGTTCCTTTTCCTGTTCTTCTACGGTTTCGACTGGTTCACTTTCTCAACACGTTCTTCTACCAGTATGGGTTTTAGCTCTTGTTTTTCCGGTCCCTGTCCCTGTTCCAGTCGTGTTCACTCATATCTTGGTTTGTGTTCTTGTCGATACCTGCGTCCCTTCCTAGCAACTATTAGCTTCTGCCCCTGATTCGGTTCCTGTTCCCGATTTTTCTATTCACGTTCCTCTTGCTGTCTCCTGCTCCGTTTGTACTGCTCGTGTTGCCGCCCATGTTCCTATTGCCGTTTCTGATATTCTTGCTTATGTTTCTGTTCCCGTCCATGTACTTGCTCCTGTTCTTCGGGTCCGTTCCCACTCTCAGACCTTCGTTTCCGTATCTTTTCTCAGCTTCTGTTCTTGTTCCTGCTCTGGTTCTCGTTCATGTTTTGGTTCTTGCACGTGCCCGTATTTCTGTCCCTAAGTCAGTTTCTGTGTCCGTTCTTTATTTTCTTGTTCCTGTTAACGTTTGTCTTCTTGTTCTTGTTCTCGTTCTTGTTCTTCTTCGTGTTCCTCTCCCGTTTTATGTGTAATCTAATGAATGGCAAGCATAAGAGTTAGCAACAGGCCCATCCCGAATTTCACTCTTGAAAATTCTCTAGATTGCAGATCCTTCTCACCCTTTCTCTTACTCATTTGTTTCATTTGGTCATGTTCTCCTTATTCCTTTTCTTGCTCTCATTGCGATGTGCCCCTCTTCTCTTCCTTTGTATCATCTTCTCGCCTTCGTCCGTATTTTCTCATTTTTTCATCCCATCCTTCTCCTTCTCGGCCTTTCTGCGATCTATGGCGGCGGGAGGAGAATGGGACAAACGAATACGAAAACACTTCCCGCGAATAGCACATTAACCGTAATCACGGTAATAATTCTGTTATACACTGCCTTTTCTTGAGGCCCGAAACAAAAATTGTCTCAGATCGACCCGGAAAAAATTTTTCTTATAGAATGTGGCCTGTAGAATCCATAATTTCAAACAGTTCCAAGATTGGGCTACTAGTTCAAAAGTTACAGCTCTTTGAATTTTTTTTTTTCAAAATTGGTTTCTAGTCTATAACTTTTGATTGAGAAGTCTGATCGAAAAAGTACGAATGGTTTTGGATTCTACGCACCAAAATTAATAGGAAAAAGTGTTTTCCCGAGAAATTTTGGTGCAGTCGATTTTTGGCAAAAAAGGAAGGTTATACTATGCCTTTTTTTGAGGCCCGAAAAAAAATTTGTTCCAGATCGACCCGGAAAAAAAATTTCTTATCGAATGTGGCCTGTAGAATCCATAATTTCAAACAGTTCCAAGATTGGGCTACTAGTTCAAAAGTTACAGCCATTTGAATTTTTTTTCGAAATTGGTTTCTAGTCCGTAACTTTTGATTGAGAAGTCTGATCGAAAAAGTACGAATTGTTTTGGATTCTACACACCAAAATTAATAAGAAAAAGTGTTTTCCCGAGAAATTTTGGTGCAGTGGTTTTTTGGTAAAAAAGGAAGGTTACTGCCTTTTTTTGAGCCCGGAAAAAAAATTGTCTCAGATCGACCCGGAAAAAAATTTTTCTTATAGAATGTGGCCTGTAGAATCCATAATTTCAAACAGTTCCAAGATTGGGCTACTAGTTCAAAAGTTACAGCTCTTTGAATTTTTTTTCGAAATTGGTTTCTAGTCATAACTTTTGATTAAAAGTCTGATCGAAAAAGTACGAATTGTTTTGGATTCTACGTACCAAAATTAATAGGAAAAAGTGTTTTCCCGAGAAATTTTGGTGCAGTCGATTTTTGGCAAAAAAGGAAGGTTATACTATGCCTTTTTTTGAGGCCCGAAACAAAAATTGTCTCAGACCGACCCGGAAAAAAAATTGTCTTTAGAATGTGGCCTGTAGAATCCATAATTTCAAACAGTTCCAAGATTGGACTACTAGTTCAAAAGTTACAGCCCTTCGAATTTTTTTTCGAAATTGGTTTCTAGTCATAACTTGTGATTGAGAAGTCTGATCGAAAAAGTACGAATAGTTTTGGATTCTACGCACCAAAATTAATAGGAAAAAGTGTTTTCCCGAGAAATTTTGGTGCAGTCGATTTTTGACAAAAAAGGAAGGTTATGCTATGCCTTTTTTTGAGGCCCGAAACAAAAATTGTCTCAGATCGACCCGGAAAAAAATTTTTCTTGTAGAATGTGGCCTCTAGAATCCATAATTTCAAACAGTTCCAAGATTGGGCTACTAGTTCAAAAGTTACAGCCCTTTGCATTTTCTTTCGAAATTGGTTTCTAGTCTATAACTTTTGATTGAGAAGTCTGATCGAAAAAGTACGAATTGTTTTGGATTCTACGCACCAAAATTAATAAGAAAAAGTGTTTTGCCGAGAAATTTTGGTGTAGTCGATTTTTGGTAAAAAAGGAAGGTTATACACTGCCTTTTTTTGAGGCCCGAAAAAAAATTGTCTCGGATCGACCCGGAAAAATAATTTTCTTATAGAATGTGGCCTGTAGAATCCATAATTTCAAACAGTTCCAAGATTGGGCTACTAGTTCAAAAGTTACAGCATTTTGAATTTTCTTTCGAAATTGGTTTCTAGTCTATAACTTTATAATGTAATTTAATGATTGGCAAGCATAAGAGTTAGCAAAAGGCCCATCCCGAATCTCACTCTTGAAAATTCTCTAGATTGCAGATCCTTCTCACCCTTTCTCTTACTCACTTGTTTCGTTTGGTCTTGTTCTCCTTATTCCTTTTCTTGCTCTCATTGCGATGGGTCCCTCTTCTCTTCTTTTGTATCATCTTCTCGTCTTCGTCCTTATTTTCAACTTACTCCCTCCGCCCCTTCTCCCATTTTTTCATCCCATCCTTCTCCTTCGCGGCCTTTCTGCTATATATGGCGGCGGGAAGAGTATGGGACAAACGAATACGAAAACACTTCCCACGAATAGCACATTAACCCTAATCACGGTAATAATTCTGTTCCTATTCCTGTCGCTGTTCTTTTTCCTGCTCCGTTTCTCGTTCCTGTTGCTGCCCATGTTCCTATAGCGGTTTCTACTTACTTGCGTATGTTTCTGTTCCTGTTTCCATTCTCGTTCATGTACTTGCTCTTGTTCTCGAGTTCGTTCTCACTCTCGGATTTCGTCTCTGCGACTGTTGCTGATTTGTTCTTGGTCTGGTTCCGGTTCCTGTTCCTGCTTCTTCCCTTTCTCTTGTTCTGGTTCCTATTCTTGTTCATCACCTTGTTCCTGTTCCTCTACGGTTTCGGCTGGTTCGGTTTATTAACAAGTTCTTGTTGCCGCCTTTCCTGTTGCTTTTTCAAGCTGATATTCTGGGCACGTTCTCATTCCCGCCCCTCGTTCCCTATCTTTCGTGCTCTTTCCTTGTTCATAATCTTCTTCTCTGTGTTTGTGTTAAAGGCCGATACTGAATATCGACTTTTATTGGTGTTTTTGTCTCCATGGCTGTCTCTGTTTCTCTTCACATTTCGTGTTCGCCACCTGCTTCTTATTTGTGCTCCAGTTGCTTCTTCTAAACTCATGTTATTCATTTTCCTATCTCTATGTTCCTGTTCCAACTCATGTTGATATTTACGTGTCTGCTCCCGAGCCTGTTCATGTTCCGGTTCCGGTTTCTGTTTCTATTACAGCTCTCATCCACAAATTTCACCCCCCGAAATACTTCCGGACTTGCAATCGAACAAATTTATAGCAGCCTCGGTTATGAAATTACGTCGCTTAGGAGAAAACATTGCCGTTTCCTGCACCCGCACTTTAATTATTCTGATGCAACAAACTTAGCCGGGTCGGCGATGACAAAGCGTTAAGAAACGAACCCTATGACTAAGACATTCCGATTGCCTCACGTAGTTACCAAGAATTGCGCCCCTGGAACGACAAGGTTTCTATAAACGATTTTTTGGACCCACAATCTTTGAATACCTAGTCCATCTGCAGACTGCTTGGTTTTAAACATTTAGAGTCATACTTTGCCTCGCGCACTCACTAAGCATTGGGGGGACATTCCTACATCAAGAACATGACCCGCACGGTTGTAAATTAAGATACGTTTATGCGGTGTCGACAACCCCTCTGGTGCATTGCACGCCCGTATAAGTTAGTGTAGTCAAAATAATGAGCTATCTTACTTTACATATGGGGAAAGTCTTGCAGACGACCCTAATAGCTAAAATTGACTGACAAACCGATAACCTCGAAACCCCCGTCATGGTAATTAATCCTCCTCAATCACATTAACCGACCTAAGGCTGATACAAAATTAAACCGGATTTATTAAAATATAGGCGCTTCCGATATTGTAATTGGAGAGTAGGGCATTGATTATGTATACGAAATATATACAGTCACGCTCCAACTTTGTTGCCGCAACGGTATTTTTGTCTTTATTTATCGGGGCGCGCGTTTGCTCGCAACCGCAGCTACTAAATCAACCCCCCGCCCCGTTCCCGAATTTCGTATTGCTATATTTGTACACCGGATAAGCAGCCAAAGTTCGGCGCTTTCCGAATAATCCAGCGAGGATGCGGGTACGAAATTATCAAATCGTCCAAGTCGACGAAAGAAATTAGGCCCGATCGGAGATTGCGAGATAAGAAAAGTTTAATGTGACAGTTTTGTTTTCGGTCCCCCGAGCGACCGACGGCAAAATATCGCCGAAACTGAAAGTAAAAAACGATGTTTTACTTGTAGCCGAAACTAAACTTTTGTTTCGTACGTTTTCTGGTGATGAACGATAACATTATCCGGAAAAAACAGCTCGGGAGAGGTTTAGCTCTATCGTATTGCACCAGGCGCATTATTACAACGGGCAACAAGAGTTGCGTCGAAAGATTACGGCCCGAGATTTATACGCCACATTTGAGCTGAATCTACCTGTACCTTCCATCACGATCTACAATTTATCTTCCAAAACTGTACGAGAAAAAGGCACATCATTTGAGGACATTTTTAAAATGGTGACCAGGACTACACCTTGTGTTCAGTAGAATCGGAAATCGCTCGCTTAAGAGAATAAAATAAGGATCAGTCTCAGTATCCGCTTTTGCAATACTTTGTTTATTGGTTTTTCAAAGATTCACAGAGCTCACCTAACTCTGAAAGGACCCGGAAACCTCTTAGAAGCTCTTCTAAACGTTTATTCACTACTTTCTTTTGTCTCGTTTCGCTTTCATCAGATTTATCAAATTAAACACATTCATTACATTAATAAGATTCGTCAAATTAATCAGATTTAATTAAATTCTCCAGTCATCAGAATCATTAGATTCATAAGCCCCATAAGATTCATAAGAATAATCAGATTAATCAAATTAAACATTCATAAAATTAATCAAATTTAATCAGACTCGTCAAATTCATAAGAATCATAAGATCCATAAGAGTCATCAGATTCATAAGCCTCATCAGATTCATAAGAAACAGCAGATTTATCAAATTAGGCACAATCATCAGATTAATGAGATTCGTCAAATTAATCAGATTTAATTAAATTCTCTAGTCATCAGAATCATTAGATTCATAAGCCCCATCAGATTCATAAGAATTATCAGATTTACCAAATTAAACCATCAAATTAATCAAATTTAATCAGATTCATCAGATTCTTCAGATTCACAAGAATCATCAGATCCATAAGAGTCATCAGATCCATAAAAATCATCAGATTCATAAGAAATTAGATTCACAAGAATCATCAGATCCATAAAAATCATCAGATTCATTAAATTAAGCATATTCATCATATTAATGAGATTCCTCAGATTCATCAAATTAATCAGATTTAATCAGATTCATGAGAATCATCACATTCATAACAATCATCGATTCATAAGAATCATCAGCTTTATAAGCCTCATCAGATTCATACGAATCAGTAGATTTATCAAATTAGGCACAATCATCAGATTAATCAAATTTAATCAGATTCATAAGAATCATCGAATTCATAAGAATCATCAGATCCATAAGAATTATCAAATCCATAAGAATCATCAGATCCATAAAAATCATCAGATTGATCAAATTAAGCATATTCATCAGATTAATGATTTCTCAGATTCATTAAATTAATCAGATTTAATTAGATTCCTAAGAATCATCAGATTCATAACAATCAATCAGATCCATGAAAATCATCAGATCGATAAGAAATTAGACCCATAAAATTCGTCATTCGTTGATTCATAAGGATCATCGATTCATAAGCCTCATCAGATTCATAAAAATCAGCAGATTTTATCAAATTAGGCACAATCATCAGATTAATGAGATTCCTCAAATGAATCAGATTTAATTAAATTCTCCAGTCATCAGAATCATTAGATTCATAAGCCTCATCAGATTCATAAGAACCATCAGATTTATCAAATTAAATATTCATCAAATTAATCAAATTTAATCAGACTCGTCAGATTCATAAGAATCATAAGATCCATAAGAGTCATAAGATCCATAAGAATCATCAGATCCATGAGAACCATCGATTCATAAGAATCTTTAGATTTATAAGAATCATTAGATTGATAAGAATCATCAGATTCATAAGCCTCATTAGATTCATAAGAATCAGCAGATTTATAAGAATCACCAGATTCATAAGAATCATCACTAGGCACCACTAAGCAGAGAAACTTCTCTCTAACAGAAGTAATAGGTGCATTAGAAAGGACCGGCAAAATATTGGGAGCAATTTCCAAACCTTCAACAATATCAGTACCGTAGAGAAAGCGAAAATAGTTTGAAAATGAAGAAGTTAAACATCAATTAAATCAATAAATCTTCCTTCTGGCTATTGCAGTATGTTTCATGATCGCGTCCGTTATAAAAATCCGCAAAAATGTATAAAAATTCAAATTAAAATCGATTAAACCTAGCAAAAATTTAAACACATCTTAAAATATGCAAAATACGCAGATTTATAATGTAAATGTAAAGAATATCAAAATATGCAAGATATGCAAAATCTCATACGAGTACAACGAAAAATAAACAATATGCATTTTTCATATATTCACAGCTTCGATTATCAAATTCATAAGAATCATCAGCTTCCTAAAAATCAGATTCCTAATCCACAGAATCATCAGATTCATATAATCATCACATCCATACAATCATCAGATTCATATAATCATCAGATTAATAAGAATCATCAGATTCGTAAGAATGATTTTTTAAATTAGATTTATCAAATTAATCAGATTCTCCATAATCAGATTCATTAGAATCATCAGATTCATTAGAAACATCAGATTCATTAGAATCATCAGATTGATAGAATCATCAGATTGATAGAATCATCAGATTCATAGAATCATCAGGTTAATAGAATCATCACTTTCATAAGAATCATCAGATTCATAAGAATAATTTTTTTAAATTAGATTTATCAAATTAATCAGATTCTCCATAATCAGATTCGTTCAATCTACAAGAACCATCAGATTCATCACATTTATCAAACCCATCAGGTTCATAAGATTATTCATCACATTTGTCAGATTTACATGAATCACCAGATTCATAAGAATCATCAGTTTCATAAGAATCATCACATTCATAAAAACCATCAGATTTATAAGAATCATCACATTCATAGAATCATCAGATTCATAGAATCATCAGATTCATTAGAATCATCAGATTCATTAGAATCATCAGATTCATTAGAATCATCGGATTGATAGAATCATCAGATTCATAGAATCATCAGGTTAATAGAATCATCACTTTCATAAGAATCATCAGATTCATAAGAATAATTTTTTAAATTAGATTTATCAAATTAATCAGATTCTCCATAATCAGAATCGTTCAATCTACAAGAACCATCAGATTCATCACATTTATCAAACCCATCAGGTTCATAAGATTATTCATCACATTTGTCAGATTTACATTAATCATCAGATTCATAAGAATCATCACATTCATAAAAACCATCAGATTTATAAGAATCATCACATTCATAGAATCATCACATTCATAGAATCATCAGATTCATTAGAATCATCAAATTCATTAGAATCATCGGATAGATAGAATCATCAGATTCATAGAATCATCAGGTTAATAGAATCATCACTTTCATAAGAATCATCAGATTCATAAGAATAATTTTTTTAAATTAGATTTATCAAATTAATCAGATTCTCCATAATCAGATTCGTTCAATCTACAAGAACCATCAGATTCGTCACATTTATCAAACCCATCAGGTTTATAAAATTATTCATCACATTTGTCAGATTTACAGGAATCATCAGAATTTTTTTTTAAATTAGATTAATCAAATTAATCAGATTCGTTAAATCTACAAGAATCATCAGATTCATCAAATTAATTAATTACACTCATCAGATTCATTGGAATTACCAAAATCGTCATTATGATCTTCAGATTAAAATCAGATTCATCAGAATCATAAGAACCATCATTTTCATAAGAATCATCAGATTCACCAGATTCATAAGAATTATTTTTTTAAAATTAGATTTATCAAATTAATCAGATTCTTCACAATCACATTCATCAGATTCGTTAAATCTACAAGAATCATCAGATTCATCACATTTATCAAACCCATCAGGTTTATAAGATTATTAATCACATTCGTCAGATTTACAAGAATCATCAGATTCGTCACCTGATTTATCAATTTAAATTAATTAATTAGATTCATCAGATTATTCATCAGGGTCATGAGATTCATTGGATTTACAAAAATCGTCATTAGGATCTTCAGATTAAAATCAGATTCATCAGAATCATAAGAACCATCAGTTTCATAAGAATCATCAGATTCACCGGATTCGTCAGATTCAATGGATTGGTCAGATAATCAGATTCATCAGATTTATGAAACCCATCAGTTTCGTCAGAATTATTCAGATTCATCAGATTGGTTAAACCCATCAGGCTCATAAGAATCGTGAGATTCCGCAAAATTAATCATAATCGTCAGAATCATCAAACTAATCAGATTCACCAGATTTATCAAACCCATCCGATTCATAAGAATCGTCAGATTGAGCACACTCACCAGATTTATTAAATCTATCAGGTTAATCACAATAATCACATTTATCATATTTTTCAGTTGGATTTTAAGGTCATAATTAATCCCATCAGATTTGCGCTTAGATTCAAAATTGCGACTCAGATTAAGACCGGCTTAAATCCTGACTCCAATTCAGATCGCACTCAAATTCAGACCCAGATTCAGACTCAGATGGAGCTTCAGACTTAGATTCAGACTCAGATTCGGAAGCAATCAGGAGATTACTTTTGTACACATGCCGGAAAGATTTGCACTTTTTTTCTGAGGGGAAACGGTAAAATTGTATGGATGCAGAAGAGCGTAAGAGCGGCAGGGGAATGAAGAGAGGGTAAGAAGATGGGAGGAAGAAAGGTGAGCGAGAACGGGGAATGGAAGGGAGAATCTTAAGTCGGATTTCGGAAGGATTCCGAAGATACTTCTTAAAAGAAGTAGTTAGATTCAGGAATTACAGATACCGACTTCCACAAGAAAGGGATTTCCCACAAATTAGGAATAAGAATTTAGAAAAAGTCAATATGAAAATACAAAAAATACAGACATTTTTTAAAGCTTCCATTGAAGCCTCACCCTGAGCTTTTCCTTGAAAACCGTCTAGTTTACAATTAACAGTGTTTGATTGACAAGACCAATACTTATCTTCAAAGCTTCAAACTTTTGTGAAGGTCTGGAAATATAGGTCGCCTTCTGTACGAAAACGATGCGAGGTCTATTCACAAAGTAGCTTTGCTCAGTGGAAATAGTGTCATCGCCGACCCGGTTAGGTTAGTTGCATCAATATTCAGTCAAGCTATTAACAGGTGGCAAATGTGCGACCCTCTGTATTTTACTTTTCCTAAAAGCATCTTCAGTACACTCGATCGCGTTGCGCTTTTACGATGTGCTACGAAAGTGCCGATGCATGTATCCGCCCACTTCCTTTTAAAGCACAGCAAATAAGAGCGGAATCCTTCGCTCTCACACAGGACACGTTCCGAACGAAATAAATGAATTTATCAATTTTCCGACAACAAAAGCCCTAAGAGAAGTAAGTCTTACAAACAAGTTATTTACCCTTACACACGACCGGAAAATTTCATCATTGTCCGCGGAATGCGACTTCTTTGTTTGGACCCCCGAAAACTTTTCCAACGCGAGAATTCAATTTCCTAACCGGCTCGAATAAAACAGTCCGCTCGTGGTAGTATTGCGTTTTTTTTTCTGCAAGTTTCCTCGAAGTTTTCAAATATTTGCGCTCACGATGAAACCGGCACGCCGTTTGGCATAAATTATATTCGGAATCACAGAACTTATCCCCGTTAAGCCCTTGTATTTCTGCAAATTAATATTACAAGATTACGCGTAAGATACCCGGGCAAACAAACAAGCGTATACCAAAGCACATTATAGGGAAACGCAATACGAAACCCGGGAACGTTTCGGATATCTACGCGCGTTAATCTCTCTTAATTCACAATCAAACGGCAAAAGCGAGTTACTTAATTCCCCTTTAACCTGTAAACGTGTGTTTTTTAAAAGCGGGGCGGTTGAGAGCACACCCCCCCCCCTCCCCCGACCTCCCGCCCCTTCGCCAAATTGCCAAAGGGAATTTGCAGTAACTTATGCCATCAAGTAACTTCTGGTTATAATGATATCCCGCGGGATTCCGTTCCTTGTTTTCGGCGCGTTTGTGCGAAAGCATTCAACAAGTACAATAGATTTATATTCAAATTGGGCCAGTAAAATTTAAATTCAATTAAATTGAATAATTACGCTGATAAACGGGCGCGAGGGCGCGCTTCAAATAAAGTTTTTAGGGGGATCGTGGATTTCTTTTGTTACGAATCGGGCGATTTTTGTTTCTCGTTAAGGGGATGGAAAAATATTTTTATCGATTACGAGGAAACAGATGGCTCAAAGCTTTTCCACTTTGGAAAATTCACCTTTGAGGGGCTCGCGCCGCTTTCACGAAACGGTAGTATATGTCGTTGTGAATAATTCCCTTTTAATTTCGGGAAACCGAATTTTTCGCGTATTGCGCGGTTTTTTTTTGTAGAAATAAGGCTCTGTTATTTAATTATCTACATCAGTTATTTATTTTGTATTTTATTCATTTATTTATGTAGTCACTTATTCATTTATTCGTTTATTCACTTATTCATTTACACTTGCTCAGCGAGACAGGTGGACAGATAGATGGTCCAAAATGGCTGATTTAGTGACTAATAAAATGGCGACCGATCCAAGATGGCGGCTATAGTTACTAGATCCAAGATGACGGATCCAGTGAATAATAAAATGGCGACCGATCCAAGATAGAGGATTTAGTGACTAATAAAATGGCGACTGATCCAAGATGGCGGCTATAGTTACTAGATCCAAGATGGCGGATCCAGTGAATAATAAAATGGCGACCGATCCAAAATGACGCCTAAAAAAATGGCTGAATTAGAGACTAATAAAATGGCGACCGATCCAAGATGGAGGGTTTAATGACTAATAAAATGGCGACCGATCCAAGATGGCGGCTTTAGTGACTAATAAAATGGCTCCCAACAAACTGGCGGAATTAAAGACTAATAAAATGGCGACGATCCAAGATGGCGGATCCAGTGACTAATAAAATGGCGACGATCCAAGATGGCGGATCCAGTGAATAATAAAATGGCGACCGATCCAATATGGCGCCCAACAAAATGGCTGAATTAGAGACTAATAAAATGGCGACCGATCCAAGATGGTGGATCTAGTGACTAATAAAATGGCGCTCGATCCAAAATGGCGTCCAACAAAATGGCAAATTACTTATTGGCTGTGCGGACTTTAATGTTCAAAAGTTACAGCCCTTTCAATTTTCTTTCGAAATTGGTTTCTAGTCTATAACTTTGGATTGAGAAGTCTAATCGAAAAAGTACGAATTGTTTTGGATTCTACGCACCAAAATTAATTAGAAAAAGTGTTTTCCCGAGAATTTTGGTGCAGTCGATTTTTGGTAAAAAAGGAAGGTTATACACTGCCTTTTTTTGAGGCCCGAAAAAAAAATTGTCTCAGATCGACCCGGAAAAAAATTTTCTTATAGAATGTGGCCTGTAGAATCCATAATTTCAAACAGTTCAAGATTGGGCTACTAGTTCAAAAGTTACAGCCCTTTGAATTTTCTTTCGAAATTGGTTTCTAAGGGGGGTACAGAATACCCCCCAGTAGCACGTTGGCTACATTGCTTTTTCCTAAGGTTCTGGAAAAAGGTTCAGATTTATCTTTCCTGGATGGTTTTTAACCCTCGTCGCTTTTACTATAATTTTTTAGGAACCGCCATTTAATTTTACTTTGCTGCCCCCCCCCCCCGACCCCCCCCCCCCCCCGACCCCCCGGTAGCAATTTCTTCTACAAAACATTTAAACTTGAGGAGTGACATGATAAATATAAAATTATTACTACCTCTTCTCTTAGGTAGTACTGCGGGGAATGTAATACCGGGGGGTCTGGCCTGGAATTTACTGGTCACCCATGTTTAACTCGGGCTCTGACAACGGAGGGAGCAATGCTTATTGCTTAGTCTCAGACTCGACGAATACCCCCATCAGTGTCTTCAAGACTATTCTGCCTATTTTGCAAGACTTGGCACCCACATCAAGCATACCCTGCGGAAAACGTCCTCGCTCTGAAACCAGGATTTTGCCTCTGGGAGCGCTCCAAGATGCTGGGGGCGTCATTGCGGGTTTCTGCGGAACCCTGCCAGCCAAGGGTGTGCGACCCGGAACGGCCACCCTGAGCCCCGCCGCAGCGACTTCCCCATAGGTTCGTGGTGCACCCGCAACTGGGGGCTCTAGAATCTCTAGGTTCCTTCTCAGGATGCCCTGAACGAGACGATCCAAGATGGCGGATCCAGTGAATAATAAAATGGCGACGGATCCAATATGGCGCCCACCAAATGGCTGAATTAGACTAATATGGCGACCGATCCAAGATGGTGGATCTAGTGACTAATAAAATGGCGCTCGATCCAAAATGGTGCCCAACAAAATGGCGAATTACTTATTGGCTGTGCGGACTTTAAAGGCCACGCCTGCTGTATCCCATTGGCCAAGCGGAGGGGCATAGGGGAGCGTGCTCGTCCCTGGTTGGCTGTGACGTCACTTCCTGCACCAGAACGAATATAGGTCTTCTACTCTTCGGTTACCTATAATTCTTTAGATTAATCTAATTATCTGGTTCTTTGGATTTTTCAAATTCTTCCGATTAATATCTTAAGTTTAATTTCATTTAATTTGGTTTTTAGTAAGGCAGCGGTTAAGGTATTAGTATATTTAGTTAATGTGGTTTCCTAGATTATTAATAATTGTCCTATAATTATTTTGAGCAATCGGACCTAAAAAATCTAGGGCATTTTTTTTGAAAAAACTGAAGAAATTGAAGAATCTCAAGAATCTGAAGAATCCCAAGTTTCGAAAGAATTGCAAATGTCTCAAGATTCTCACGAATTTCATGAATCTCAAACCCCAAGAAGCTCAACAATCTCAAGAACCTCCAAAATTTCAAGAATCTAAAAGATCTCAAAAACCTCAAGATCCTCAGGAATTTCAAGAATCTCAAGAACCCCAAACTCAAAAATCTCAAGATCCCCAAGAACAAAAACCTAAAAATCTCATAATTCTCAGAATCTCCACAATCTCAAGAATATCAAGAACCCCAAAAACCTCAAGAGTCTCTAAAACCTCAAGAATTTCAAGAACCTCAATAATCTCATGTATCTAAAGGACTTCACGAACCACAAGAACATCAAGAAAATCAAGAATCTGAAGAATCTAAAAAATCTCAAGAATGTGAAGAATTTCAATAATCCCGATTCGCAAGAATCTCAGGGGACCCAAAAATCTCAAGATTCTGAAAAATGTTAAGGATCTCCCAAATCTCAAGAACGTCAAGAATCTCCAGAATCCCAAGATTTGCAAGAATCTTAAGAATCTGAATAATTTAAAAAATCTAATCCATTTGCAAAAATAATCGGAAGAATGCGAAGAATCTGAAGAATCAGATAATTATAATAATTTGAAAAATCTTAGGTAACTGAAGAATTCTAAAGAATTTGAAGAGCCTTGAAGAAGCTGAAGAATCTGCAAAAATAATCGATGTTCTTGCGGTTCATGAGATTCTCAGGATTCTTGAGGTTCATGGGATTCTTGAGGTTCTTGAGATTTGTAAGATCTTTAAGATTCTTCAGAATCTTGAGATTATTGCGAATGTTGAGAATACTTGAGGTTGTTGAGGTTCTTGTAGGTCGAAAGATTTTTGAAGTTCTTGAGATTATTGAGCTTCTTGAGGTTGTAGAGAATTGTTGAGGTTTTTGGAGTTCTTGAGGTTTGGGAGTTTTTGAGATTGAGAAGATCATGAGAATGATGAGATTCTTGAAATTCCTGAGGATCTTGAGGTTTTAAAGATCTGTTCGATTCTTGAGACTTTTGGGGCTTTTGAAATTTTTGAGGTTCTCGGGGTCCTTGAGATTCTTGAGAATCGGGAGACCCTTGAGATTCTTACGAATCTTCGGGTTCTTGAAATTCTTGAGATTCTTGAGATCGTTGCAATTCTTTCGAATATTGGGATTCTTCAGATTCTTGAAATTCTTCAATTTCTTCAGTTTCTTCAAATTACTGAGATGCCGTAGATTTTTTAGTTTCTTCAAATTCTTCATATTCCGAAGAATTCGATAAATCGAAAGAACCAGATAATTAGATTAATCTGAAGTAGCTTAGGTAATTGAAGAATTGGTAGAATCTGCAGAATCCTCAAGAATTTGAAGAGTCTTGAAGAATCTGAAGAGTCTGAGGAATCTTCAAATTCTTCATAATCCGAAAAATTTGAAAAATCCAAAGAATCAGATAACTAGATTACTTTGAAGTATCTTAGGTAACTGTTTGTAACATCAGTGAGGGATTATCATACTGATGTTACTAACCTATACGGTGTAGCTATGAATCCGAATAAATGACTGTTATACTGATGTTACGAATCCGTACGGTGCAGTATATTTTTTGTAACATAATTAGCGAAACGTGTCGGACCCGGAGCAGTCTTTAATGCTCCAGATAAACGAACATCCCCCCGCCGCCTTGTTACACTTTTAATTTCCACGAAAGCATTCGACGAAAATAAATCGGAGAGCAATTATAAAAATACAGTTCGATCTCGGCGAAGCATAAAAACGCGCTTACAAAATTAATTACTACCTTTGATCATTAATTAAAAAATATCGCGCTCCAGCTGATAACGCCGCTTGATAAAGCAAATTTTAGCTAAATATTAATACGCAATTCCGTTTCGGGAAATTGCCTTTAGCATTTTGCTCTTTGACGATGATTATTACGTTACGGAGTTGTTTCAGACTATCACCAAGCGAGATCGATAGGATAGCACCTCCTCTTTGTCTTTAAGCGAAGAGGATAACGCGGGCGGCTTTTAACGGTGATTAGATTTTAAAAGCGCACGTCCTCTCTCGCGAATTATAAAGGTTAATTACATTAATTGATCGCGTAATTGCCTTGTATTGTGAATAAATTGTCGGGAGAAATCCGAGCGAATCCTAATCGCTAGCGACTTTTGTTGTTCATCCGTTTTGAAGCGTTTGGGCTCTAGGTAAATATAATAACGCGATCTTCCTCGAGTAGAACAAAGCGAAACTTCTAAGCGCGAGTAATGTACGGGAATTGTATTGAACATTTCAAATTCCATAGGCGAGATTCCGCAGCTGTTCGTTTATGTAACCCAGAAACGGGCCGCTGTCTATCAGATTCAGACGTAGCGGCGAGTTAATTGAATTTGCCGGGCGGAGAGGCACTCGAGTCTTAATGACTTCGGTCGGCAATTAAGGTGACGTGTGCCCCGAAATAATAATTTCGACGACCCGCTCTACGCAAAAATAACACACCCTTATGAGTGACGCGCTAACAAAAACAGGAAAGAGAACCGTTGACGTTGAAACTTACGGCATTCTAATTGCGAGGCATAGTTCAAGTAACTAGAAAGCAAATTCATCTCTATGCAGTTTGTATGAAGTTACAGACTTGTCAGTCACGAACATGGGGCCGGCTACCTATTTCAGGGGTGGTAACTTTTTTGTTGCGTCATAGTTTTTAAGTTGCCCTAGACGCGCCTTAGTTTTCTAGTGCATTATTCACCAAGCACCTGCTCACGTGCCTCCAATGACCCGTTTTTCGGTATGTTTTCAATTTTTCTGCATCGCTCCTAAACTTTTCTGTTTACGTGCGACAATTTTTATTTATTTTGGAATTTTTCGATATTTCGTTAATGTTCCTACTTCACGTTCAAGAATAGGGGAGTGGGTAGGAAGATGGATGGAGGTAAGGTGAGCGGTAGCGGAGAATACTAAGATTGAGATTACTAAGATCTTTGAGACTCTTTAAATCCTTGAGCTCTTAAGATCCTTGTGAATCTTGAGATCCTTGAAGTTCTTGAGACTTTTAAGGTTCTTGAGATCCTTGAGAATCCTGAGACTTTTGACATTCTTGTGATTCTTGAGATTCTCTAAATTCATAATATTCATGGGATGCATCAAATTCTTCAGATTCCTCAGATTCTTTAGAAATTGATAAAATTTCGGACATATTTTCATAAGAATATACGAAAAAATTCAAGAATTGTTTGAGGGCGTTTAAGAAGAAAAACGTTTCGCGAGTAAGAGGATTTCTAGAGTTCTTCCGATTTATCAGATTCTCCGGATTCTTCAGATTCGGCAAAAATTTGAAGAATCTAAAAAACCTAAAAAATCAGACCCTGAAGAATCTAAAAAATCTGTGGAATCGAAAGAATCAAAGGAATCTGAGGAATCTGAAGAACCTAAAGAACCTGAAGAATATGAAGTCTCAAGATTTTCAAGAATATAAAGGACTTACAGCATCTGAAGAAGCTGAAGAAACTGAATAAATTGAAAAAAAGAAGAATTTAAAGAATCCGTAGAATTTAAAGAATCTGGACCATAAGAATTTGAAGACTCGGAAAAACCTCGAGAATCTGAATAATCTCAAGAATCTAAAGAACCTGAAGAATATGAAGAATCTCAAGATTTTCAAGAATCTGAAGAACATCAAAGCTCTCCGAATCTGAGGAACCTGAAGGACCTGAAGAATTTGAAGAATCTCAAGAATGTGAAGAATCTGAAAATTTTCAAGAATCTGAAGAATCACAAGGGTCTCAAAAATATGAATAATCTGAGAAACTTGAAAGATCTGAAGAATTTGAGGAGTGCGCAGAATTTAGAGAACCTGAATAATCTCCAGAATCTGAAGGACCTGAAATCCCAAGAATCTTATGAATCTCGAAAGTCTCACTAATATCAAAAGTTCAAGAATCTCGAGAATCTCAAGACTCCGGAAAATCTGAGGAATTGGAAGATTCTCAAGGATCTTATGAATCTCAAGACTTTCAAGAATCTCCGGAATTTCAGGAACCTCAAGAATTTTAAGAATATCAAAAATCTCTAGGATCTGTTTCAAGAATCTCAAGAAGCTCAAAAATCTTAAGAATCTCAAAAATGCCAAGAATCTCAAGAACTCCAGAAACTCAAGATTATCAAGAATTTCGAGAAACTCGAGAACCTTAAGAGCCTCAAGAACCCCAAGAACCTCAAGAATCTCAAAAATCGAAAAAATTTCAAAAACCTTAAGGATAATCCCAACAGTCCCAAGAATTTTAACAATTTTAAGGAATCCGAGAACTGTATGAATTTCAAGAATCTCTAGAATTTCAAGAACCTCAAGAACTTCACGATCATCAAGAATCTCAATGATCTGAAGAATCTCAAAAGTATCAACACAAGAATAATGACAACCGCGAGAACCTTCTACAGATTCTTGAACTGAGATCCTTGCTATTCATGAGAATTCTTAAAATTCTTGAGATTCTTGACACTCTTGAGAGTCGTGTGAGATTTTCCAGATTCTTTAGATTCTTCGAATTCCTCAAATTTCTCAGATTCTTCAGGTTCTTGTTGAGATTCTTGAAGTTCTTGAGTTTCTAGAGATTTTTAGGGTTTTTGCGGTCTTAAGGTTCTTCAGGTTCTTAAGGGTTCTCGCGGTTGTCGATATTCTTGAAGTTCTTGATATTTTTGAGATTCTTGAGATCATTGAAATTTTCGAGTTTCTTGAAATTCTAGAGATTCTAAAGATTTTTGAAATTCTGGAGATGTTTGATATTCTGGAGATTCTTTAGATTCATACAATTCTTGGATTCCTTAAAATTGTTAAATTTCTTGGTACTGTCAAGATTACTCTTGAAGTTTTTAAGATTCTAGAGATTTTCTTAAGCTTCTTGGGGTTCTTAAGGTTTCCTTGGGGTTCTTGAAGTTCCTAAGTTTCTTGAGGCTTTTAAGGTTCTCGAGGTTGTCGAGATTCTTGAGTATGTGGAGGCTCTCCATAATATTGAGATCCTAGATATCCCTGAGTTTCTTGAAGTTCTTGAGATTCTAGAAATTCTTGAGATTTTCGAGATTCTTGATATTCTTGAAACAAATCCTTGAGATTGTTGATATTCATGAAATTCTTGAGATTTTTCAGATTCTTCAAATTCCTAACATTTCTCAGATTCTTCAAATTCTTCAGGTTCTTGTTGAGATTCTTGAAGTTCTTGAGTTTCTAGAGATTTTTAGGGTTCTTGCGGTCTTAAGGTTCTTCGGGTTCTTAAGGGTTCTCGCTGTTGTCGATATTCTTGAAGTTCTTGATATTTTTGAGATTCTTGAGATCATTGAAATTTTTGAGTTTCTTGAAATTCTAGAGATTCTAAAGATTTTTGAAATTCTGGCGATTTTTGATATTCTGGAGATTCTTTAGATTCATACAATTCTTGGATTCCTTAAAATTGTTAAATTTCTTGGGACTGTCGAGATGATTCTTGGAGTTCTTAAGATTCTAGAGATTTTTTAAATTCTTGAGATTTTCGAGATTCTTCTAAGATTGTTGATATTCTTGAAACAAATCCTTGAGACTGTTTATATTCATGAACTTGAGATTCTTGAGATTTATCAGATTCTTCAAATTCCTAAAATTTCTCAGATTCTTCAAATTCTTCAGGTTCTTGTTGAGATTCTTGAAGTTCTTGAGTTTCTAGAGATTTTTAGGCTTTTTGCGGTCTTAAGGTTCTTCGGGTTCTTAAGGGTTCTCGCGGTTGTCGATATTCTTGAAGTTCTTGATATTTTTGAGATTCTTGAGATCATTGAAATTCTTGAGTTTCTTGAAATTCTAGAGATTCTAAAGATTTTTGAAATTCTGGAGATTTTTGATATTCTGGAGATTCTTTAGATTCATACAATTCTCGGATTCCTTAAAATTGTTAAATTTCTTGGGACTGTCGAGATTGTGCTTGATGTTTTTAAGATTCTAGAGATTTTTGAAATTCTTGAGATTTTTGAGAATCTGAAGGTTCTTGAGGTTCTTAAATTTCTTGCGGTTCTTGAGGCTTTTAAGGTTCACAAGGTTGTCGAGATTCTTGGGTTTCTTGAAGTTCTTTGAGATTCTTGATATTTTTAAAACAAATCCTTGACATTTTTGATATTCTTGAAATTCTACTAAGATTTGTGAGACCCGTGATCTCTTGAGATTCATAAGAATCTTTAAATTCGTCAGATTTCCCAGATTCTTGAGATTCTTCACATTCCTCAGGTTCTTGAGTCTTGAAATTATTCAGATTCTCGAAATTCTTCAGATTTTTCAAGTTTGTCAGATTATTCAGCTTCTTCCAGTTCTCAAGATTATGAGAAACTTGAAATTCTTCAGATTCTTGAAAACCTGGAAATTCGTCATATTCATCAAGAGTATTCAAACAGTTCGGATTCTTTGTATTCTTATGAATCTTAAAATTGTTTATATTTTTCCGATTCTTCTGTTTCTTCAGATTTTGAAATTCTTCAGATTCTTCAAATTCTTCAGGTTCTTGTTGTGATTCTTGAAGTTCTTGAGTTTCTAGAAATTTTTAAGGTTCCTGAGGTCTTGAGGTTCTTCGGGTTCTTAAGGGTTCTCGCGGTTGTCGATATTCTTGAAGTTCTTGATATTTTTGAGATTCTTGAGATCATTGAAATTCTTGAGTTTCTTGAAATTCTAGAGATTCTAAAGATTTTTGAAATTCTGGCGATTTTTGATATTCTAGATTTTTTAGATTCATACAATTCTTGGATTCCTTAAAATTGTTAAATTTCTTGGGACTGTCGAGATTATTCTTGAAGTTTTTAAAATTCTAGAGATTTTTGAGATTCTTAAGGTTCTTGGGGTTCTTGAGGTTCTTAAGTGTCATGGGGTTCTTGAGGCTTTCAAGGTTCTCGAGGTTGTCGAGATTCTTGAGTTTGTTGAGGTTCTTGATAATCTTGAGATCCTTGATATTCTTGAGTTTCTTGAAGTTCTTGAGATTCTAGAAATTTTTGAGATTCTTTTAAGATTCTTGAGGATTCTTGAAATTCTTGAAACAAATCTTTGAGATTTTTGATATTCTTGAGATTCTTTAGAGTCTTGGGAGTCGTGAGATTCTTGCGATTTTTCAGATGCTTTAGATTCTTCGAATTCCTCAAATTTCTCAGATTCTTTAGGTTCTTCAAATTCTTCAGGTTCTTGTTGAGATTCTTAAAGTTCTTGAGTTCCTAGAGATTTTCACGGTTTTTGAAGTCTTGAGGTTGTTCAGATTCGCTAGGGTTCTGGCGGTTGTCGATATTCTTGAAGTTCTTGATATTTTTGAGATTCTTGAAATCATTGAAATTCTTATTTCTTGAAATTCTAGAGATTTTTGATATTCTAGAGATTCTTTAGATTCATACAATTCTTGGACACCTTAAAATTGTTAAATTTCTTGGGGCTGCCGAGATTATTCTTGAAGTTTATAAGATTCTAGAGATTTTTGCAATTTTTGAGATTTTTGAGATTCTCAAGGTTCTTGAGGTTATTAAATTTCTCGGGTTCTTGAGGCTTTCAAGGTTCTCGAGATCTTGAGATGCTTGATATTGAATTCTTGAGGTTCTTGAAGTTCTTGAGATTCTAGGAATTCTTGAGATTTTTGAGATTCTTTTAAGATTCTTGAGATTCTTGATATTCTTGAAACAAATCCTTGAGATTTTTGATATTCTTGAAATTCTTGAGATTGTTGAGATTCTTCAGACTCTTAAGATTACTAAGATTTTGTGAGACCCTTGAGCTCTTGAGGTTCTTCAATTTCTTCAGATTTCCCAGATTCTTCACATTCCTCAGATTCTTCAGATACTTCAAATTCTGGAGAATCTTCAAATTTCTCATATTATTTAGGTTGTTCAAATTCGTCAGGTTCTTGAGACCATTCAGATTCTTCGGATTCCTCAAATTCTTCAGTTTTTTTAAGTTTCTCAGATTACTCAGATTCTTGAGAGCGTTGAGATTCTTCGGATTCTTGAAAATCTTGAAATTTTTTATATTTTTCAGATTCTTCAAATTTCTTAAGGTTCTTCAGATTCTTTAAATTCTTTGGATTCCTCAAATTCTTCAAGTTGCTCAGATTATTCAGATTCTTCAGGACCTTCACACTGTTCAGATCCCTCAGATTCTTCGGATAGTTCGTATTCTTGGAATTCTTCACTACTTCGCGTTTTTCAGATTGTATTGTTCTCTCTTTTGGCACCTCGACCTCGACCATCTGTTGGTATTTCTCTAACCCTTCACTTTTTTCGTTTCGTTTTTGAAAATCCATCAAATCTTCTAACTCATCTCATTTCTCAGTTTCAGATTCGTCAAATTTTTACGAAACGAACTTAATCGGATTCTTCCCATGTTCGGAATTCTTACCATTCGGTTTCTTTTACCAAAATTCTCCCTTCGGATTCTTTTTCTTCTTCGAATCTTCCGATTCTTCAAATTCACCAGATCCATAACATTCTTCAGATTCTTAACACATTCAGATTTCGGGTTCGAATTTAAAAACATCTTCATTTCTTCGGATTCGGTCGCTTTTGTTGTAAGTCTTTTTGAAGAGGTGTCGGTTGGGTTCCAAATGAATCTTGGTGTTCTGAAAGAATTGCAAGAATTGGAAGAACTCGAGGAAACGAAAGACTTCGAAGAAGCCGAAACCTTATGCATTTAAAGTGACGTGAGTAATCCATACGGCACAACTATGCTATTTCATGAAACTCTGACCCTTTCAAGGAAATTGTCTCGTCCATCGCTACGTGGCCGACGAATTAATCACTCACTAAATGTGACTCGGTTACGTTGCGATGGCATAGATTTTAATTGCATTAAACGAGATGAGCGCAACGAAAGTGATTTTAATTATTAGCGTTTTAACGTTTAATTGGCATTGTTTAATCAATCCGACAACAGGTGGTCATTATCTAAACTAGTTCGCTTTCAATACTCGATTGTGATATCCTTGCAAAATCCATTGTTACGGTAAGTAAAGTAGAGGTTGGCTAGACACACGGACGCACTCCTCTTTGACAAGATAATTCCGTGGACTGTATAGCATTAGTTACGTCACATCAGATTTAATTGCAATTTAGCTTTTGCAAGTTTTGACCGTATAAAGGCGACTTTAATTATTAGCGCTTTAACACGAAATTGCCAGCGTCCAATCAAGCGAACAGGTGGTAATTACTTGGGATACTTAGACGTAAGTAACCTCTACGGTACGGCTATGCTCTTGCAACTTCTTATTTAAGCCACTCCCGGTAATTACAGCCGTCTCTCAGTTATGAAACTTTAAAAGTGGAAGTTGAAGTTAAATCTCCTCCGGCCTTAGTTATTTCAAGTATAATGCGCCCCGATAAGGGAAAGTTTCCGCGAGAACTTCCAAACCTTGTCACGCCCTCGAAGATGATATTAAGTTCGTCCGACCTTTCTCGATTATTAGCATTGATGGACTTCCGATTCGGTGCTATCGATTGCTCGGCCAGAGCTTTGATCTCAAAATAAATACCCCCGTCGACATTTTACGGCGTCAAAACGATTTGCTCACGGAAAAGGTCGACACGGTCTCGCGGAATTTCGAATGAGAAAAGTTGCGGAGTTTAATTACGTAAAACTTCGGGACGAACCTTTTGCCACTTTATTCCTTTACGACCTCTAATCGCGCCCGCTTTGCTAAACTTCCACCTAATTAATTACAAATTTGTTAATCCAACGAAACGGCTTACTCGGCAAACGCGGAGCGGAAAAAAATGATGTACTAACAGCGCCCGTTTTATCGGTCGTGTTGCCGTCGCGGCGCGCTTTAAAAAGTGTTTTTATTGAGGACGGCCCCGGTGCCAGAGGAGGAAACGGGCAATGAAGGCAGAATATAAAAAGCCAAGTGCGACGAATGACTGTCATTAACCAACAATGCCACTAAATAAAGCTCTCTGTGTGTCTAATAATGGTGATTCTGTATCGTAATTCGGCTTGATGGGTTATTTTATATTCTCTGTTGCGTTCTGAGCTAAAATTTCTTAATTTTAGCCACCCGTTTTCGTCGTATTTCCTGATTATCAACTACCCCTAACTTTTGGCGTTCTCTTCCCTTAGGAAGGAACTTTTTCTAGAAACTCCCTTTTCCTTTTCGTCTAATCCTGCTTTCCCAGTGCCGATATGTCCACTGGAGATCAGTACAGGACAATATCCCTCGACCACAACCAGAAACACCGGAAGACCCCCCCCAGAAAAACCCCTGAGGCAAGAAAGCTCTAATTGCCGTTTACAAGTGTTGATTACAATTTCAGTATTTTTCCCGCACGTTATATACCTTGCAGTATGAACCCTCTCCCTGTCTCACTGTTTGCGTTTTATCTGATTGTAGATTATTGGCAGACAGCACCCTTCCGAGTCACTCTCATCTTTTTCCGTTCACATTCACTCATACCGCGTTCTTCTTCTCTGTTTCTTTCCCTCGGCCAATAATCGACTTATAACCATAATCCGCTCTTCCTTTTTTCTTTCTCTGTTTGATCATTCGGCACCCTATTCTTCATTTCCTTTCCAATCCATATTTCCACCGACCACAGAAACCCTTGCTAACAACCCCCGCCACGTTCCAGGCTTTCCAAGTCCTCGTCACGACTAATTACGTTTCCAACTAAACAAGTTCCGACTGTCCAAAATAATCGCGTAACAAATATCACGCACTCCAACCGTCACCAAATTAAAACAAACACCGTTTAAACCCGTATTTAAAGAATCTACCACTTCCACCATAAAATAATCTGCTTCTTTATGAATTTTCACATGAATCGCCAATCGCATTTAGACTTGAATAACGCCAGCTTCGACATAACGTGTCCCAAGAGATAAACGTGTTTGCTGGGGATTACCCCCCAGACCCCCCGGATATACACATTCCTCCTCGAAACGTATAGTGGACATACCTTTTCTGAATGACATCGTGGAGTATGGAATACTTGTCAGAAGGGGAAGATTCTGTTGTCCTTTATGGAAAACTACCATAACAGTCCTTAGGAGTACATTTGATAAGTCCTTAGGACTACATGTGATAAGTGAGAGAGCATACCGGGGGGTCTGGGGGGTATGGAATAACCCCCAGCATAAGAAGACCAATCACAATTTGACTTGAATAATGTTTACACGTGCTTTCTGAGGGGTATTCCATACCCCCAGACCCCCCCGGTTCTACATTCCTCCTCAAAACGTATAGAACACTTGTAAAAGGAGAAGGATTCTAATGTCCTTTATGAAAAATTACCATAACAGTCCTTAGGACTACATGTGATAAGTGAGAGAGAGCATACCGGGGGGTCTGGGGGGGTATGGAATAACCCCCAGCATAAGAAGACCAATCACAATTAGACTTGAATAATGTTTACACGTGCTTTCTGAGGGGTATTCCATACCCCCAGACCCCCCCGGTTCTACAT
>NW_022170250.1:1563369-1571742 GCF_008802855.1 Photinus pyralis
AAAAGTGTTTTCCCTAGAAATTTTGGTGTAGTTGATTTTTTGTAAAAAAGGAAGGTTATACACTGCCTTTTTTTGAGGCCGCAAAAAAAATTGTCTCAGATCGACCGGAAAAAAAAAACATTTTCTTATAGAATATGGCCTGTAGATTCCATAATTTCAAACAGTTCCAAGATTGGGCTACTAGTTCAAAAGTTACAGCCCTTTGAATTTTTTTTCGAAATTGGTTTCTAGTCTATAACTTTTGATTGAGAAGTCTGATCGAAAAAGTACGGATTGTTTTGGATTATACGCACCAAAATTAATAAGAAAAAATGTTTTCCCGAGAAATTTTGGTGCAGTCGATTTTTGGTAAAAAAGGAAGGTTATACACTGCCTTTTTTTGGCCCGAAAAAAAAATTGTCTCAGATCGACCCGGAAAAAATTTTTCTTATAGAATGTGGCCTGTAGAATCCATAATTTCAAACAGTTCCAAGATTGAGATACTAGTTCAAAAGTTACAGCCCTTTGAATTTTTTTTCGAATATGGTTTCTATTCTATAACTTTTGATTGAGAAGTCTGATCGAAAAAGTACGAATTGTTTTGGATTCTACGCTCCCAAATTAATAAGAAAAAGTGTTTTCCCCAGAAATTTTGGTACAGTCGATTTTTGGTAAAAAGGGAAGGTTATACACTGCCTTTTTTTGAGCCCCGAAAAAAAATTGTCTCAGATCGATCCGGAAAAAAAATTTTCTTATAGAATGTAGCTTGTGGAATCCATAATTTCAAACAGTTCCAAGATTGGGCTACTAGTTCAAAAGTTACAGCCGTTTGAATTTTTTTTCGAAATTGGTTTCTAGTCTATAACTTTCGAAGGTTTGAAGGTTATATGGGCATGGATAATCGGATACTCTCCTCTTAAGAAGTGTTGGAAGAAACATAGCACCCGCGAAGGGACAGGTGGGTCTGAGATGGTATGGAATACCCCCCAAAAAAAGGATACAAGTGAATGACCAATTCTTGAAAATGATGCTAAAAGCAGGTCATGGTGTTTTACTGCACATCCCGATAAAAATGTAGTGGGGCAGAGAAATGGCCATCCATTTTTCCTTTGGTGGGGAGTATTCCATGCCCCCAGACCACCAGTAATATGTTCTTTCATCTACAAAATGTGTATCCTTCAGGACGCTCGCTGCATTTTATGAGCATGGATAATGAGATACTCTCCTCTTAAGAACTGCTGCAATAAACGAAGCCCCCGGGGGACCTGGGGGGTAAGCAAAGAAAAAAGTGGATGACCAATTTTCGAAACCCCCCGGTAACAATTTAATCTACAAACTCTGGACGATTCTCGTGTAAGTTTCATGGTAGAAATTATTAAATCCTTTCTCCCTAGAAAATGCTGCAAAGCAGCTCGTGGTATTTTACTGCACACCGCGATAAAAAACTTTCATGGACAAAATGTTAATGCTTCAGGATTGTCGTGGTAGTGTATGGAGTCCTGAGTAGCGCCACTCAGCTCAGAAGCAGAGGCGCCCTCCTTCCAAGATAGCGCTTCAGTTACGGCAATTTTGCCATAATAATGGGGCGAGGCGAGGCGGCGCAGCCGCCGAAGCTACGTCTCCTTTTGAATTACAAGGTGTGAATATGGACGGAGGTATGGACCTATTGATTATGTTGGTGAACTTTGCCTGAATCTTAAGATCAGTGCGAGGTGGGACGCCCCCGTGGCCGAAGTTGAAGCTATGTCCCCTAGTGTATTAAAAAGAATACGATAGGGAACCTAGGTTCGGCTTCCGCATTAAAAATAATACAATATGCGTCATTATCACTCTTCCTCTACCAAGGCACAATAATAGGGCGAGGCGAGGCGGCGCAGCCGCCGAAGCCGAAGCTCTGTCCCCTATTAAATCACAAGGTGTTCATTAGGGGAAGGTATATCCCGATTGTTTAAAGAGAATGTCGTCCCCTAGGGCATTGAAAAGAGTACGAAGGACATAGCTTCATAATATGAAACAAAGCTTCTTCAAAATGCACCACTCAGAAGCGCCAATACCCCACTGAGTACTGACTCCCCGGTAACACTTGTGCGGCAAGAAGCGTAGCTAATTCTTGAAAATGATGTTAAAAGCATCTTATGGTGTCTTTCTGCAAATTCTTCCCCCTCCCCCTCCCGGGCTACCGGTGACACTTTCATCTTCCTTCGTTACTCCCGTGGTAGTTTACGGGCACGAATAATCATATACTCTCCTCTTAAGAAGTGCTACAAGAAACGTAGCTCTGGCGCCTATGGAATACCCCCCCTCCCTTCCCCCCTGGAAAAAGTGGTTGACCAGTTCTGATAACTGAAGTTAAGTACACTTCTCCAGCAAGGGCAAATTGATGCCAATTTCTTGTAAATGATGTTAGAAGCAGTTCATGGTGTTTTAATACAAATCGCGATAAGAAATTAGTGTTTTTTAGGGGGGGGGGGGTCTTAGACCACAAACGACCCGACTTTCGATCGACAAAATGTTTACCCTTCAAGACTCTCGTGGTATTTTATGGGTATGCATAGTCTATGATACTCTTCCCATGAGAAGTGTTGCAAGAAACGTAGCTTGCTTTGAAATACCCCCCCCCCCGACCATTTCTTTAAAATTATGTTAAAAGCAATTCCTGTTGAGGGCCCAGAACAAGAGAGGGACAATAATTAAACAAAATGATGTTAAAAGCAGTCCATGATATTTTACTACAAAACATCACAGTGGAATGATCACTGAGAGTATTTCATCCCCCCCCCCCCCCCCCCCCTATATTACTAATAGAATTAGTTACAGAAACTGATCTTAATTCAAAATTGTTGAATTACTCTGCTGCCAAGTGTCGGCGGAGTTAATCCGTTCATTTCCGGAATAGTCACATTTTTTTGAGTTCCAAACCGATCCGCGTGATTTGTTAGAATTTTTGAAAGTTTAAATTAGTTTTTCGCAATTGCCGTGTTTTTCTACGGCCCTAAATTTTAATATAATCCATTTTCTTAATGGCGCAAGAGGAGAGGCGATATTAAAACAAAAGATTGGCGTGCTTCGAGGTCGTTATTAAAGCAAAAATTTTTAAATTATAACTTTCTGGGCGTCGGTACGATGTCAATATTAAGTATATTACAATCTCGAGAATTCGTCAATTTTACATTCGCGTCCGGCCCTTTTTTGCCTTGGGTCATTTCGTTGCGTTTGCCTCCTCTCTTGAGCGTTTTTTTTTCGCGTACGCGCTTGTAACGTGTGAGAGTACAACCGGTTTTTTACTGCTGGTGTTTTAAGTGCAAACGTTGACTTTATTCCGTCGAGGCTCTCCCTACGATTTAATATTGTGCGGGTCAGTTATGTTTTTATTACGCGTTTTTTTCCTTTACGTCGTTCTACTAGCATTCGGAAAAAAGTCGGGGCCCCTTCGACTATTGTTCGAATTCCGCGACAAAAGTCCGGCCGCATCCTAGAAACGGCAAGGCGCATTCAACTCCCTCGACCCCCCCGTGGCGAAATTAATCCGATTAGTAGAAAACATTAACACGATTGCGGAATTTTAACAATATTCGTGACCCGGTGTAATTTTCAAGTGAAAATCGAAATATCTCGAAAACGCACAAATTTTCCCAAAGGGGATGCGAGGGGGTAGGGGGCGCCGCATATAAACTGGAAGTCATCGTTGGACTATTTATTTAATAAAATTTTTTACGACGAGATTAAAAGTTCATTGTGTTCGCAATGAATATTTAAAACAGATTCAAGTGTTTGAAATTGGACAAAAAAACACCCCTTCGTATGTTACGTACGAGGGTTTCGTTCCGATTCTATTGAAAATAAAAGGAGGAAAAGACCGGCGATGTTATACGTTTTGTAATCATGAAAGTTACATCATAAAGCGCTTACACGACCGTTTTTTTCGCAATATTGATAAAAGTCGTGATTAAATGCATGAAATATTTAATAAAACCGTTTTTATGAATTGCTAACATTGCTCCTCTCGAAGTAGAAGCACATCACTACATTTAATAAATCCGGAAACGGAGTGCTAATCGTACACATTGCTAATTTAAAAAATGAGCATTACCTGCGTTTCTTTAAATCAAGAATGCACCCAGAGTTCATTTTTTCGATTAAATCAAAATGAAGGTTCGAGTTTCTTGAATTTTTCTTTAAAAATTGAATATTTGCATTTTGACGTGAAATAAATCATTCGGACAACCAACTGTCGAAATTAAAAAAAATTATATAGATTAGGATGCATCCAGAGTTCTTTTTTTGGATTGAAAAAATCAAAATGAAGCTGCAAGTTTCTTGAATTTTACTTTAAAAATTGAATATTTGCACTTTGACGTGAAATAGAACATCCGGACAACCAACTGCCGACATTTAAAAAAATTACACATGTTAAGATGCATCCAGGGTGCATTTTTTGGATTAAAAAAATCAAAATGAAGGTGCGAGTTTCTTTTTCTTTAAAAATTGAATATTTGCCTATTGACGTGAAATAAAACATTCAGACGACTAACTGTCGAAATTAAAAAAATTACACAGATTAGGATGCATCCAGAGTTATTTTTTTAAATTAAAAAGATCAAAATGAAGGTACAAGTTTCTTGAATTTTACTGTAAAAATTGAATATTTGCATTTTGACGTGAAATAACACATTCGAATTACCAACTCTCGAAATTAAAAAAATTACACAGATTAGGATGCATCCAGAGTTATTTTTTTGGATTAAAAAAAATCAAAATGAAGGTGCGAGGTTCTTGAATTTTACTTTAAAAATTGTATATTTACATTTTGACGTGAAATAAATCATTAGGACAACGGACTGTCGACATTTAAAAAAATTAGACAGATTAGGATGCATCCAGGGTTCTTTTTTTGGATTATAAAAATCAAAATGAAGGTACAAGTTTCTTGAATTTTACTTTAAAAATTTAATATTCGCATTTTGAAGTGAAATAAAACATTCGGACAACCAACTGTCGAAATTAAAAGAATTACACAGATTAGGATGCATCCAGCATCCTTTTTTTTTTATTAAAAAAATCAAAATGACGGTGCCAGTTTCTTGAATTTTACTTTAAAAATCCAATATTCGCATTTTGAGGTGAAATAAAACATTCGGACAACCAACTGTCGAAATTAAAAAAATAACACAGATTATGATGCATCCAGAATCCTTTTTTTGGATTAAAAAAATCAAAATGACGGTGCCAGTTTCTTGAATTTTACTTAAAAAATTTAAGATTCGCATTTTGACGTGAAATAGAACATAAGACAATCAACTGTCGAAATTAAAAAAATTACACAGATTAGGATGCATCCAGGGTTCTTTTTTTGGATTAAAAAAATCAAAATGAAGGTACAAGTTTCTTGAATTTACTGTAAAAATTGAATATTTGCATTTTGACGTGAAATAAAACATTCGGACAACCAACTCTCGAAATTAAAAAAATTACACAGATTAGGATGCATCCAGAGTCATTTTTTTGGATAAAAAAAATCAAAATGAAGGTGCGAGGTTCTTGAATTTTACTTTAAAAATTGTATATTTACATTTTGACGTGAAATAAATCATTCGGACAACGGACTGTCGACATTTAAAAAAATTATACAGATTAGGATCCATTCAGGGTTCATTTTTTGGATTAAAAAAATCAAAATGAAGGTGCAAGTTTCTTGAATTTTACTTTAAAAATTCAATATTTGCATTTTGACGTGAAATAAAACATTCGGACAACCAACTGTCGAAATTAAAAAAAAATTACACAGATTAGGATGTACCCAGAGTTCTTTTTTTGGATTTAAAAAAATCAAAATTAAGGTGCGAGTTTCTTGAATTTTACTTTAAAAATTTAATATTCGCATTTTGAAGTGAAATAAAACATTCGGACAACCAACTGTCGAAATTAAAAGAATTACACAGATTAGGATGCATCCAGCATCCTTTTTTTTATTAAAAAAATCAAAATGACGGTGCCAGTTTCTTGAATTTTACTTTAAAAATCTAATATTCGCATTTTGAGGTGAAATAAAACATTCGGACAACCAACTGTCGAAATTAAAAAAATAACACAGATTATGATGCATCCAGAATCCTTTTTTTGGATTAAAAAAAAACAAAATGACGGTGCCAGTTTCTTGAATTTTACTTAAAAAATTTAAGATTCGCATTTTGACGTGAAATAGAACATAAGACAATCAACTGTCGAAATTAAAAAAATTACACAGATTAGGATGCATCCAGGGTTCTTTTTTTGGATTAAAAAAATCAAAATGAAGGTACAAGTTTCTTGAATTTACTGTAAAAATTGAATATTTGCATTTTGACGTGAAATAAAACATTCGGACAACCAACTCTCGAAATTAAAAAAATTACACAGATTAGGATGCATCCAGAGTCATTTTTTTGGATAAAAAAAATCAAAATGAAGGTGCGAGGTTCTTGAATTTTACTTTAAAAATTGTATATTTACATTTTGACGTGAAATAAATCATTCGGACAACGGACTGTCGACATTTAAAAAAATTATACAGATTAGGATGCATTCAGGGTTCATTTTTTGGATTAAAAAAATCAAAATGAAGGTGCAAGTTTCTTGAATTTTACTTTAAAAATTCAATATTTGCATTTTGACGTGAAATAAAACATTCGGACAACCAACTGTCGAAATTAAAAAAAAATTACACAGATTAGGATGCACCCAGAGTTCTTTTTTTGGATTTAAAAAAATCAAAATTAAGGTGCGAGTTTCTTGAATTTTACTTTAAGAATTTAATATTCACATTTTGAAGTGAAATAAAACATTCGGACAACCAACTGTCGAAATTAAAAGAATTACACAGATTAGGATGCATCCAGCATCCTTTTTTTTTATTAAAAAAATCAAAATGACGGTGCCAGTTTCTTGAATTTTACTTTAAAAATCTAATATTCGCATTTTGAGGTGAAATAAAACATTCGGACAACCAACTGTCGAAATTAAAAAAATAACACAGATTATGATGCATCCAGAATCCTTTTTTTGGATTAAAAAAATCAAAATGACGGTGCCAGTTTCTTGAATTTTACTTAAAAAATTTAAGATTCGCATTTTGACGTGAAATAGAACATAAGACAATCAACTGTCGAAATTAAAAAAATTACACAGATTAGGATGCATCCAGGGTTCTTTTTTTGGATTAAAAAAAATCAAAATGAAGGTACAAGTTTCTTGAATTTACTGTAAAAATTGAATATTTGCATTTTGACGTGAAATAAAACATTCGGACAACCAACTCTCGAAATTAAAAAAATTACACAGATTAGGATGCATCCAGAGTCATTTTGTTGGATTAAAAAAAATCAAAATGAAGGTGCGAGGTTCTTGAATTTTACTTTAAAAATTGTATATTTACATTTTGACGTGAAATAAATCATTCGGACAACGGACTGTCGACATTTAAAAAAATTATACAGATTAGGATGCATTCAGGGTTCATTTTTTGGATTAAAAAAATCAAAATGAAGGTGCAAGTTTCTTGAATTTTACTTTAAAAATTCAATATTTGCATTTTGACGTGAAATAAAACATTCGGACAACCAACTGTCGAAATTAAAAAAAAATTACACAGATTAGGATGCACCCAGAGTTCTTTTTTTGGATTTAAAAAAATCAAAATTAAGGTGCGAGTTTCTTGAATTTTACTTTAAAAATTTAATATTCGCATTTTGAAGTGAAATAAAACATTCGGACAACCAACTGAGGTGTGAGTTTCTCGAATTTTACTCTAATTATTGAAGTTTTCCATTTTGGCGTAAAATCTGTTTTCTTCTTCATTCGGACAACCGATTTTAAATTCTTTCTTCTTCTTTACTAAAATGCATCTATGTATTGATAGGGGGTATTGGATTCGCCCCTAACTAAATTGTTTAACTTTCAGCACACTTGTGGGCTATCGAACTTTCTTTGCTTGAAAGGTATTCTATACCTACTACATTAATTTCCTGTTGGTGTCTAGTTCTCCAAAACTTAAAAAAATTGAATAAAAATGCTATGGCGCCTCGAAAAATGATCAGAAGAGATGTGAAGGTTTAACAATAATACCCCCCTGGCTGTGAGGTTTTCCATACTCCCTAGACACTCCGGTGGTATTAATGCAGCACTTCAATTTTTTATAAATATTAGAGCAAAATTGTTTCCAATGTTGTTTATAAGCAGTAATGACTCAAATGCATTACATCTTTCGATTGGGGACTATTCCACCCCCACCCCCCCAGACCCCCCGGTGATATTCATAATTTATGGCACCTCAATTTTTTATAAATATCAATGCAAAATCGGTACAAGTATTGTTTATAAACAGTAATCTCCCAAATGTATTACTTTTTTTTGGCTGGG
>NW_022170250.1:1571842-1573767 GCF_008802855.1 Photinus pyralis
TCCACGTTCTTTTAAGCGATTTCCAGATGATCAAAAAGCTTTGGAAATCATCCAGAAGATGCAGGAAAAGCTCTTATTTCTCTGGAAAACCTGTGGGTGTTCTAGAAATCACTTTTAAAATCATAGGAAAAACAGAAGAGTTTTCGAGATCTTACTAACGCTTTCCACGTTCTTTTAAGCGATTTCCAGAAGATCAAAAACCTTTGGAAATCATCCAGAAGATGCAGGAAAAAAATCTTATTCTCCTGGAAAACCTGTGGTTTCTAGAAATCACTTTTAAAATTCATAGAAAAAACAAAAAAGTTGTCGAGATACTAGCGGTCTTTCACGTTCTCTTAAACGATTTCAGACGCTCTAAACCTTTGGAAAACATCCAAGAAAATTCCTTACTCTGGAAACCTTGGGGTCTAAAAATCACTTTTAAAATCATAGGAAAAACAGAAATTTTCAATCTTACTACGCGTTGCCACCGTTCTTTTAACGATTTCCAGATGATCAAAAAACCTTTGAAATCATCCAGAGATTTGGCAGGAAAAAGTTCTTATTTTTCTCTGGAAAACCTTGGTGTGTTTTAGAAATCACTTTAAAATCATAGGAAAAACAGAAAGTTTCGAATCTTACTAACGCTTTCCACGTTCTTTAAGCGATTCCAGGATGATCAAAAAGCTTGGAAATCATCCAGAAGATTCAGGAAAAGCTCTTATTTCTCTAGAAACCTGTGGTGTTCTAGAAATCATTTTAAAATCATAGAAAAACAAGAAGAGTTTCAGGATCTACTAACCTTTCCACGTTTTTTAACGATTCCAGAAGAATCAAAAACCTTTGGAAATCATCCAGAATGCAAAAAAAAGTTTCTTATTTCTCTGAAAACCCGTGGTTCTAGAAATCACTTTTAAAATCAATAGGAAACAACAAAGAGTTTCGAGATCTTTACTAGCGGTTTTCACGTTCTCTTAAACGAGTACCAGACGCTCATAAACCTTGAAACATCCAGGGAAAATTTCCTGTTACTCTGGAAACCTTGGGTTCTAGAAATCACTTTTAAAATCATAGGAAAAATCAGGAAGAGTTTTCGAATCTTTACTAACGCCTTTCCACTTCTTTTTAAGCATTTCCAGAAATCCCCCAAAAACCTTGGAAATCATCCAGAAGATATGAAAAAAGTTCTTATCTCTGGAAAACCTGTGGTGTTCAGAAATCAACTTTAAAAATCAATAGGAAAAACAGAAAGAGTGTCCGAAATCTTACTAACGCTTTCCACGTTTCTTTTAAGCGATTTCCAAGATCAAAAAAGCTTTGGAAAATTCACCAGAAATCAGAAAACTCTTATTTCTCTGGAAAACCTGTGGGTGTTCTAGAAATCACTTTTAAAATCATAGGAAAAACAGAAGAGTTTTCGAGATCTTACTAACGCTTTCCACGTTCTTTTAAGCGATTTCCAGAAGGTCAAAAACCTTTGGAAATCATCCAGAAGATGCAGGAAAAAAGTTCTTATTTCTCTGGAAAACCTGTGGGTGTTCTAGAAATCACTTTTAAAATCATAGGAAAAACAAAAGAGTTTTCGAGATTTTACTAGCGGTTTTCACGTTCTCTTAAACGATTTCCAGACGCTCATAAACCTTTGGAAAACATCCAGGAAAATTTCCTGTTACTCTGGAAAACCTGTGGGTGTTCTAGAAATCACTTTTAAAATCATAGGAAAAACAGAAGAGTTTTCGAGATCTTACTAACGCTTTCCACGTTCTTTTAAGCGATTTCCAGATGATCAAAAAGCTTTGGAAATCATCCAGAAGATGCAGGAAAAAAGTTCTTATTTCTCTGGAAAACCTGTGGGTGTTCTAGAAATCACTTTTAAAATCATAGGAAAAACAGAAGAGTTTTCGAGATCTTACTAACGCTTTCCACGTTCTTTTAAGCGATTTCCA
>NW_022170250.1:1573867-1653817 GCF_008802855.1 Photinus pyralis
ACTTGACGACATGTTTTTGCAAACACATAGCAGAAGTAAAACTAAACAAAAAAAGGCAGAGCACAGAGTTTAAAAACAGGGCACCTAATCCGCTCCTAATTATTAGTTAGGTCACCTTCCATTTTATTGGATTTTTAAGGTAACGCTTTGTTGGGTTCATATTTTATTTTGCCTTTATTTTTAAGTGGGCGGGGTTTCAGCCGAGGCTGCTCTACCAACCCAACCCCCTATACATTTACAAATATCCATGCCCGAACCCGGATTCGAACCAGGGACCCTGTACCGCAGTCGAGCTTCCACTGAACTGCGCTACACGGGCCGAACCTGGCAAAATATGTCATAATATAAAAAAAGGAGCATTTAATTTGGGAATAAGACACTTAATTAGCACCATAATTGGCACCTAATTATTAGTTAGTTCGCTTTTCTTTGTTTTTTAAGGTAGTGATCTGCTGAGTTCATATAAACTTAAAAGAACATATCATAATTTAAAAAAGGAGCATTTAATTCGGGAATAGGGCACTTAATTAGCACCTAATTATGCAATACGTTTGATTGTGTTCTGCTGACCTTGCTCTGTTAGAAATAAAGAACACTTACGCAAGGAAAAGGTAGTACATACCAAAAAATCGTATGTAGCTCTCTGGATGTCATAGTCCCTATGCGACTAAAGCCTCCGCAAACTCAAAAATTTGCTGTGGCTAGCACAGATACCACCCTGACGATGCAATAGTTTAGCCATAATATGGAAAGACTTCAAAAATTAATAGTTTTTTTTTGTTAATTTGACACACGTGCGACTCTGCCCCTGACTAAGAATATGTGTACCAAATTTGGTTCCAAACGGTTTAGCCGTTTGGCTGGAAGTGAGAGTACAGACGAACCGACGAACCGACATTGTAGAGATTTTATTTGTTTCGAATTCCTGGTGCTGTGAAACGAGTATTTCCGTTGTCAAAATTGGCGGGGGGGGGGTCATTTTTTTTAGCCCAAATTACCCCATTTACAAAATTTAAAAAATCGAATTCCGAAATTATAGCAATTCTTTCAGCAAACTGTCCATCCATGGGCAGTAATTATGAGACTCATTCATTCCTAATTTTTTTATTTCCCAAAAATCTCAAAAACACGACGAAATGTACAAGTGTGAAAATTGATCTCTTGAATTCCTTATGTAAAGTCAAAAATTATGGATCGCCTTCTGTCCTGTTACGGGCAAAAATTACAAAAGGCATCCAGTTCAATTTTTTTTTTAAATTTCGCAACCGTGGAAAAATCGGCAAACTAAGAAATGAAGCAATTTACAAATTCAAAATTCGAATTTCGGAATTCTAGCAATTCTTACAACAAAGTCCAAAAGTCGGTAGTTAAGAAATGCATTCTGTTCTAATCTCAAAAAACTCAAAAATGAAGAAATTTACAAATTCGAAAATCAAATTCTGGAATCCCATCAACTCTTTTAGAAGTCAAAACTTATGGATCTCTTCTTTGAATTTCTCAATCGTGAAAAATAAGAATCTCGCAAACCCAAAAATAAAGAAATTTCCAAATTCGTAAATCGAATTCCGGAATTCTAGAGTTTCTTATATTCAATTATGCATGAGTTCCTAAAGCGTTTATTTTCCAATTTAGCAATCGAAGATTAAAAATGAGGAAAAGACGAATAGAAAATTCATCAGGTTCTAACTTTGTAAATGTAAAGAGGAGGAATTACGGCATCTTCCATTCGACTGGGGAAAAAAATCATAGAGGCTCTAAATATAGTTGTTTATGTGTTGGGAGATATCTCAATCGGATATCTAATTATTTGTAACATTCATGTGACTGCTACTTGACGTCACATCATCATGTGCTTGGTCACAAGTAATCCATTATTTTGAAATCTGAAAGGGTCATTCACACCTGTACCGCCCAGGGCCGGATTTGCGTACAAGCAGAGCAAGCACGTGCTCGTGGGCCCCCGACCTAAGGGGATCCAGCGTAGAGTGATTTAGTGACTTTTGTAAACTTCCGTATAGAGTTAGGGGCCCCATCACTACCTCGTACCAAGTAAGAGAAAAAAGCGGATTAATTCGTTTTATCAGTCGATCGAATTAGTAGTACACAAATCAATAAATTGACGCAAATGACCTTTGCCACGCGGAATTTTACTTACGAAAACTAAGGCGAATATTCCCTTGCGTTTCGGCAAGACGAGACCGAAGAGGTCCTTCAGCTGCGAGGTGGCGACGTGGAAGGCGGAGGCGCACGTGAATGCGTTTACCAAAGTTTCGGACAGCAACGTGGTGACGATTCCTAATCTAAATATGTACATCAACATCTGAAATTAAAGACCTGAATTTAGGGCGTGGAGTCTTCGGGGTTCACCTGAAATGCTGCCACGGTGAAGGTTACAGTGGTTGCGACCTGCATTGGAGTGTAATAAAAGTCTTCGTTGAAGTCCGTCGCATTGGCGCTGGTGCCATCGTTGGAGTATTCCGAGACTACCTTTCCAGTCATTAGGCAGACCACAGCGAACGTACCCATTGAGACATGCCTGGAGGTGCCGAACAGGACGTAGACCAAGACCGGAAAGAACGCCATGTATAGACCGGTGATTGGTGGCAGGTTGCCCAAGAGAGCGTAGGCCATCCCCTGAAAAGGGCGAATCAGCCCAGGTTCGTCCTCTTGGAGCACTCACCTGTGGTATATGCATGATCGCTATGGTAAGTCCACTCGCCAAATCTCCCGCGATGTTCTTCCTCCAATTGTAGCGAGGCAACCATTTCAAAATCGGAACAGTATTGAAAATGCACGATTTCGCCTTGCACGAGGCGAACTTCTTCTGCACCGTCCTTCTAACTACAAAAATCAACCTAAACCGGCGACCAAAGCCCGAAATCACTTACGATCCGGCGTTCTGTACTGATAGGTGGTCACCTCGTTGAGCTCTTCCGTCTGGTACACAGGGCGCTGAACGTGTAAGGCTGCTTGGGTCACGAACCTCTCATCTTCCATACCACTGCAACCAAAACCAAAATGTTAAAAATCGCCGAATTTCCGAAACCGAAGACAACCTCATCAGGTAAGTGGTCGTTCGTAAAAGTAAAGGCTCTTTTTCCGTACCCATCCTGTGCGGTGCGAGGTTAGACTAATACCGCATCTGTCTACAATGTGACATGACGAGTTCCTCATCGATTAGCGCCGAGCGATTAGGTTCACTAATAGCCACTGATAAGCCGGTTAGTCATCTGTTTATTTTGGAATGCGGAATTTGGGTCAAATGATAGCGAGGTGGTCGCAAACGTATCTACGTACCTTTATCTTTGACACGCAAACGCCGTGACCTGACAGGTGTCAATGTCAACCGGTGTTGGGAGTAAACGCATATTCTCTCCCAAAAAGTATTTCGCCTGAGGGTTTGAAAGCACGTGTTAGAATCAAGAATGGATTTCGAGGCATGGTAAGCAGTATATCTTTTTCATTACAAGCATTATTAGTGTTCACGGTATATTTTGTTGAAAGATCCTCGTATCTTTTGAATAGGTCGCTCAATATATTGTTGGAATAATTAGTGGTTAAATTAGCCTCTAACTCCGTAGGAGGATATAATTGCGTTTTTTTTTCTTTTTTATTGTAAGTACCGCCATTTGCATTTTCCATAATTGAAGTGTATCGTTTCTTTAAGTCTCGGCTGATATTTGTCATATTGCAATTTCCATCGACGATTCATGTCTAATTAGCCGTCTTTTTTAAGCGGTAGGTACGCCGAAGAGGCACTTAATTAGCGCCTAATTATAGTTAGTTCACTTTTCATTTTCTTGGTTTTTTGAGGTAGTGCTCTGCTGAGCTCATATGAACCTGGCAGAACATGTAATAATTAAAAAAAAAGCATTTAATTCGAGGATAGGACACTTAATTAGCACCTAATTAGCACCTAAATTATGCAATATGTTTGATTGTGTTCTGCTGACCTTGCTCTGCTAGGTTAATGGACATCTTTGTTTGCCATTGCGAGTCTTTCAGGTTAGCGAGCCTCCAAAATGACCGGATTTTTGGCACTTTAAGAGATATATTGCTGCAGACCCCTTTAAAATTCAAACGGATGCAGAGGAAGCAGGAGATGCGTCTAAAAGTTTCTGCATTTGGATTAATGAAGCAATGGGCGCGACTAAAGGATTTTAAGCCTCAGAAGTTCGCGAGACTTCAATTTTTTGGCACTTTAAAAGAACAAAATTGAAGATTTGCTGTTGTAGACTTTTTTAAAATTGCAACGAATACAGTGGAAGTCGAAGATGTGCCTACAAGCTTCTCCAATTGGATGAATGGGGCAATAGGGGCAAAGAAAGGATTTTTGTTGACATTTCAAGGCTCTCAGTTTAACGAGACTCCAAGATAACTTCAATTTTGGCACTTTAAGAGAAGAAAATTGAAGATGTACTCTCAAAGAAAGAAAGATTCATGTTTTCATGATTGTATTGGGTAGGGTTATTTGATTTTTTATTTACTGGGGAGCAGTTCATATCTCCCAGACCCCCGCTATTACGTTCTCGCACAAGAAAGGACACCAAGGAAGGAATATTCGATGGGTTTTTTTAAGTATGTCGAAAGGGTTCAGGGCATATTTCGGGGAAAAAACACAACACCAGGGGATCAAAGGGATATAGAACCCACCTCCCTCCCGCCTCTCAGTATTTTACGAAATATCCTTGCGTAGGATTTCATGATTGCAGGGACAGGGTCATATGACTTTGTTTCACTGCAGGGTTTTCCATACTCCCCAGACCCCCAGGTATTACGTTCCACCTAAAAACGGAATCCAAGAAAAGAAGACTTTATGGTCTTTATTATACTACCCCCTTAGAGTATTATAGCTTAGCGTATTTCGAAAGAAAACGTCATACCGGGGGGTATGGCGGGTGAGGAATACCTTCTAGTATTCTACGAGATCTTCGCGCGTATAATTTCATGATTGTAGGGAAAGGGTCATATGATTTTGTTTCACTGTGGGGTATTCCATACACCACAGACCCCCAGTATTACGTTGCCACCTAAAACGGAAGCCAAGAGAGGAAGACTTGAAGGTCTTTATTATATTACCCCTTAGATTATTATGGCGTAGCGTATTTCGGAATAAAACGTAATACCGTGGGTCTGGGTGGTACGGAATACATTCCCACCTAAAAACGGAGGCCAGGAAAGGAAGATTTGTTGGTCTGTATTATATTACCACCTTAGATTATTATGGCTTAGCGTATTTTGGAAGAAAACGTAATAGCGGGGGGTCTGGGGAGTATGGAATACCTCCCTGTATGCCACGAGATCTTCATGCGTATGATTTCATGATTACAGGGAAAGTGTCATATGATTTTGTTTCACTGTGGGGTATTCCATACTCCCCAGACCCAACCCCCAGTATTACGTTCCCATCTAAAAACGGAAGCCAAGAGAGGAAGACTTGATGGTCTATATTATATAACCCCCTTAGATTATTATGGCGTATTTCGGAAGAAAACGTAATACCGGGGGGGGGGTATCCTGTGGGGTATGGACCCCCCCCCCCCGTATTCTAGGTCTCTACGAGATATTCGTATTTATCATTTTTCATGAATGTAGAGAAAGGGTGCTATGATTTTGTTCCTCTGTGGAGTATTCCGTGCCCCCAGACCCACCGGTATTACATTCCCACCCAAAAAAGAAATCCAAGAAAGGAAGACTCAATAGTCTTTCTTTAAATGTTCCCGATAGACTTAGGGCGTAGCGTATTTTGGAAGAAAGCGTGGTTTGGGAGGTATGCCCCCCCCCAAGTATTCCACGAGACCTTTGTGCGGATGATTTCATGATTCTAGGGAAAGGGTCATTTGCTTTTGTTTCACTGTGGGGTGTTCCATGCACCCCGGTATTACGGTCTCACCCAAAAACGGAAAGCAACGGTCTTTTTTAAAGTATCATGATATTCTTCAGGGCTTAGCCTATTTCGGAAAGAAATCGTAACACCGGGGAGTTTGGGGGGCATGGAATAACCCCTCCCCCTCCAGTTTATCACAAGATTTTCAAGTGCATGGTTTCATGATTGCAGGAGGAGGGGTCATCTGATTTTCGTTTCAAATGAAGATTTGCTGCTGCAGATTTTTTTAAACTTGAAGCCGGCGCAGTGGGATCCTGAGAAACGTCTACAAGTTTCTCCACTTTGGCGAATGAAGCGATGGTGAGCGCAAAGAAGGGATTTTTGTTGCCATTTTAAACCCCTCAAGTTGGAGAAACTCCAAAAGTGGTCTCCATTTTGAGACTTTAAAGGAAGGGAATTGAAGAATTGCTGCTGTAGACGCTTCCCAATTAGCAGCGGATGTAGTGAAACCCGGAGTGCGTCTACAGGATTCTCAAGGTAATGAATCTTATAGCCATTTTTTGCCTCTCCAAAATCGACACCCAAATATGAATTGAAATTTTCCATTTCCATTTTAGCGCCTTTAAAGTAAAGTAAAGTTTCCCGTTCCTAGTTTCCTGTTCTCCGTATCCAGATCCTTGCTCTTAGTTTCATGTGTCAAGCTCATCTTCTTGTTTCCTGTTTATACATTTTACCGTCCAGTTTTACGTGTACCTCCGCTGCCTTTTTCTTTTCCTAGATTCCCATTCCAGTTTTTCTGTTCCCGGTTCTCCGGTTTGGTTGTCAGTTTTTTGTTTCCAAACTACTCCCCAGATACCTCTTCACAATATCAAGCTTCCAGTTATTTATTTTTTATTGTTTTCCTCCTCCAATGTCTAACTTGTTGTTTGCTGTTTCAAAAATCCTCTAACTTCCCTTAGTGTCCGGTTTCCAGATTTGTTTTCCATTCCGCATTCTGCCTTTTTTGTTTCCATTTCATTGATTCTAGATCCCTATTTCGGTTTTCTTCCTCTTTTCCAGACTCCAGTTTCTATTTCCAGCTTCATGTTTCCCGTTTTCTGTCCTAACTTGTCTGTTTCCTGGTTTCCTGTTCGCCATTTACCGATCACTGTTTCCATCTTTCAGATTTCGAGAAGGGTTACCTTTGATTTTTTTTAGGGGTTTTAATTCTAGTTTTTGTTTATGGTACCAGTTTAAATTCTAATTTAAACCAACTGTACGGACCAGTTCAACTTCCGGAAACGTTTTACTATACACACATAGGATTCTTGGTCGCCGTACGAGTTCATAACCTTGCTCACCATTTGTCTGCCTTTGACATATCTTCCACCTGCTGATGACGAGCGGCCATTTTCTGGAATTAGGTCACCGGGTCATGAACGACATTTGATATCGGGATTCGGTCCTTCATAAACAGACAACTTCCGTAATTTTTAACGTATTAGTATTAACTATTTTTGCACATTCAAGTAATTTGTTTATCTCTGCGATCTCGGTTAGGTTATGATCGAGTTAGTAACGCGAATGATAATCTTTCTGAAGCGGTGAAACGAGTAAAACGAGGCCCTTCAGGCATTAGTCAGTTAATTGTGCACCGAGTTCTGCAGCTTGGGAGGTTTTCTTTTGTTTGCAGGTTTTGGGATCCGAGAACTCGGCCCACTTCTTGGCGTGAACGTTTAATTTTATGTTGTCGCCTTTCTTGTACTTGGTCCTATAGATAGGTGCGTATTTGTGCCCGGAGTATCAATTTATTTTTAGAAAGTTGTGTTAAGATTCAGTGATTAGTTTGGTAATCGATCATTCTTGACTGGAAAAATTTTCAATTGCAGTCGAGATAGTCAGATTTGTGTGTAACGTAACTGATCCTATGTTGTTACTGCCCTCGTATATTCTCAATTTCATACAGGGAGAGTTAAGTTAGAAATTGGGTGGCGCTTAACTATTGGTAAGTGCAACGCAGTGGTGCTTGTTTCAAAATCACAGTGGCAAAAAAGAGGAGCATGGCCCTGCCTGCGGATAATCTGAGGAGAAGCGGAAGGAGAGGCAACATGTTAACAAAGATAGAGGGAACATAGGAAATGTAGAAAAGCAAAAAAAATAAAATAGAGAATCAGGGGAAGCAGAGGAGATAAAGAGGGCAATTATGGAACAGAGAAGGTGCAAGGAGCAATCATTAGCCAAGGGAGAAAGAAAAAAATTTTCTGTGGCCAACACGGATACTATCCGCACATCCGGCGCATGCGCGATTCCGCCCTTTTATTCCTATGCATATGTGTACCAAATTTGGTTCCAATCGGTTCAGCCGACAGACCGACATGATCGAGATTGTGTTTGATTCGGATTCCTGGTGCTTCAAAACCTGTATTTCCGTCAATAAAGAAGGGGGGTCATTTTTTACCCCAATACAATTCGTCCCTTACTAACGTGCGGGTGGTAAAAATAAGAAGAACAGAGAACGAACATGACAATATGGAAGAACTGCAGTATCAACAAGCAAATAGCAAAGGAACATCTGAAGAAACCAGTAACAAACAGCCAACGGAAGGAAAAGCAGAAATGTGACAAGAAAAGTAAAAGAAATAGAGAAGAACATCAGAGAATATACAGGAGTCATCAAGGGAAAAGGAGTTGGAAACGAATGGAAGAAAGAGGGTGAAGGCAAGGCACTAACGAAGGAGCGGACAAAGGAGAAGGTGAGGAGGAGGAGCAGAGGTAAAAAACGAGGAGAAAATGAGAGAGCGAGTGCCAAAAAACATACAAAGAGAGCATAAGACAGGAAGCAATTCCACCAGCGGTTGAATGAATGAGTCTTAGGATACGAGGGATTTCGCGTTTGAATATATATTATTATTATTACCTGCAATTACAAGATATTTCGGACGGCACCAATTTGAAAACAATCGGACCAAAACTGTTGAAGAAGATAAGAAAAAAATTGAAAAATCACCACGTTGATATAACACGCTCGGGGATGGCACCCAGACGTCGCCGACCCACTTCATGTAGCCCCGTCCTTCAGGTTGTTAATTACATGGCCCCGGGTACACTCCTCGTTTTTCTACAAGCGTTCTTCTACCGGTCAACATTTGCTGCCATCCAGTCAGCCGGCCGGCCAAAGTGAGATTAAAAGATACCGTTTTACAAATTAATTGTGCAAAAATGGACTAAAAATCAGAGGAAAGTCTAAAGAGGACAAAAGGTATAGAGTCGGAGGGACAGAAAAGAAGAAGTAGAGGCACGAACATCGCCTGGTTCGGTGTTTTTACACAAAATCAGTTAAAAAAACAAGATGGTACTCGCTCAAGGGTTAACGTACTGCAGAGGAGCGTAGCATCGGGGACTCTGGGGACCCCCCAGAAATGGAAGAGTCTATTTTTAGGAATTATTTCTACTAATACCCTGGTTTCATGATGGTTGTAGATAAAGGATAACCGTGTTTTCTCTTGCGGAGGGGGGGGGGGGTTTCATATACCCCCCAGACCCTCCAGTTCTGTGTTTTTACCTCAAATAAACAGATGGTACCCTTTAAAGTATCACGAAAGCCCTCAGAGAATAACGTACTGCAGAGAAGCGTAGCACTGGGGGGGGGGTATTAATAATACACCCCTCTGTACGTAGATTTCATTTGTATGGGAATACAACTGATTTCATAATTGCGGATAAAGGATAACCGGGTTTTCTTTATTAGGGGGTATTCCGTACCCCCCCAGACCCCCCGGCGGTTCTGATTTCTCACCCAAAATGAGTTAAAGCACAAGATGTTTTTTTTTTAATATCACCAGAGCTCTCAGGGGTTAACGTACTGCATGGAAGCGTAGTACCATGGGCTCTAGGGTGTATGGAAGAGACAGAAGGGTTGAACAATAACAGAAACTAAAGAAACGGCTAGGGAACAGCAGAACGTGAAGGTATGAGAGAGATCAATAAAGAGAACAGAAATGTTGCAGAACAAACCAGAATGGTAGCAGAGAAAGTGAGGAGGAAGAACAAAATATGGACAGGGCTAGAGAGGAAAAGTGCAAATGTAACCGGCGACGAAATGATGATAAAACCAGAAACAAAAGGCAAAATCAGAAATGTGAAAAACAATCGACCAAAGAGCTAAGCAGCTAGGAGCATAAGTCAAGAGAGGAAGGACGGAAGCAGAAGAGTAAATGTACAGCAGAGGAGTTGGAGAACCGAAGGAGAGAGGATTGGGAGCTGAAGAGGAGCAGAAACGAAGTAACGTAGGGCAGACGAAAAATAAGAGAAAGAATGAGACTGAAATGGAAAAAGCAAATAGAAACAAAGAGAGAAAAACCAGGACAGGGCTAGAGTAAAGACAGATAAACCCGAAGATAAGGCCACATGAAGGAGGAATCAGAAAAGAATGGAATCAGGAGAGGCCAATGATTATCAGATTAAAGGAGCGAAGAGTAAAAAGTTGATCAGCAATTGTAAAGCAGAGGGAGTGCAGAACGCGCGAAGAACATAAGAGATATAGAGGTGTAGAAGAAGAATATGACAGAGAGTCGATGATGAGTATGAGGAAACCAAGGGAAGAACTGGCACAGCGAGGTGTAATGGCAAAAAATACCAGAGAAGGAGCACAGACGGAGCAGAGGAAATAAGTACAAGAATTGTGATAAAACTGTAAGAAATCAAATGATCTATCTAAGGAGGAGTGAAGGAAAACGAGAGGAAAGGCAGGACGTGCAAGGCAGCAGATGAAAGGTAGAGAATTGGAGCAGAAAAAAACAGTAATAGTATCAGAAAAAGAGTACATTATTAGTGAAAGAAGTAGGTAGGTAGTAGTGGGCGGAAATAAGACAAAAGCTATATAGAAGAGTAGCAGAAGGAGGGCATCAGACGACTGATCACATTGAGGAATAGCAAGCAGGTGGGGAACAGAGGAGAGTTGCCTGCGGTTGGTTTGTAATCCAAAACAAGTTTGAAACCTGAGAGTGACTTGAGAGGAGAACTTCGGAGTAAAGTTTGAGAGGAACCAAAAGGAAACTTGAGAGCGTTCTTGAGAAAAAATTAGAAGTGGAGGAAGGTAAGAGCGAGAGAAGAAAAATTAAGTGAACTTAAAAGTAACTTTAAACTTACCTGAAAGACACTCGACACCTCCGAAAATCGAACACCATGGGAAATACGATAAGGTCACGATTACGCATACAAAACAAGCACGTGCCGGAATTAAGCAATTGCAAGCCAGTCTATGCTGAGAAACACAATTTTCCACGTGAGGCAATCGTCGCACCTAACTCATCGAATTGCACAATTTTCCGTTAAATGAAAAAAAAATCCCGCTAATTACGCGCAAGGTTAAACAAACAGCAATAATATTTACGCGAGGGGATTCCGACGAAACTAATTAGCCTTAACGCCCCAGCTTAGTCCGACAAATTTGGGAGGCCGCTGCTTTTTTTAATGAGTTACACGCACGTCCCTGGCCAGGAAACTTTTGGTGATAGTCGAGTAGTTTTCCTCATCCGGCCGTGGTTGCACTTGAAAACTTATCTCGGAGATAAATTTTTGCTGTTCAGTGGTGGCGAGAAAACAGGTGGAAAGTTTTCAACCAGAATAATATTTGCACTTCATTGTAATATTTGTAAGCACAGTTTTGGAGGCCGTCCAAATATTTGAGTTAATCGAAAAACTTCCACCAAATAAATAATGGAAAATTGGGAGGGACTCCGCTATTTTGTTAAAAGCGTCCATATTTTGATGATTTTGTATGAAAATTAGGAATTACTCCAGGGAATATGAAGTGAGGGTTTGAGGTGTCATAAAAAAGAATCTTTATGAGAGTGAAAGTGAATCTCTAAGATTTTTTAAAAATCTTTCTACTAAAAATGCGAAGCGCAAAGTAATTCGTACCGAAACTAGCGCATCTCATTCTAAGTCTGCTCCAAAATCTTTTCAGCTTTTATTGGTCTTTAAGAAAATACAATGGTTTTCAGTTTGTACTTTGGTAAACATACAAGAAATTTAAACATGTACCGCTTTGCAGCGAACATGAACGAAAGTATGTCTGTAAATAAAAAAGCTGTTACAAGGGGATTTTATTACTTTCGCCCTAAATCTCGCGTGCGATTACGTACTATTTAAGGTACGCTAAATTGTCGTTTGAAAAAATTTATTCATTAGCGATAAAGTGTTCCCAGTTTTAATTGTGAGTGGAAAATTCCAAACAAGAACGTCGCTGCTAATTTTTTTCAATCGCATTGTTAAGAAACTCCCAAAGACAAAGTACAAGTTACCTGCAACCTGCAGACTTAATATAATGTTAAAATTGTTAGCCTATTCTGTTCATTGATGAATCGTACAATTTACGCGAGGGAACATTTTCGAATTGGAGTCGCGCTCTTCAAATAGAAACGAGGTTAAAGAAATCGAATTTAAAAAGTCATTGTGATAAACAGAGAACAAGTTTGTTAAAATTCGAGTAACACATTTATGCAGCGCAGAACATTTTGTATGCAACGCTTTGAGTAAATAAAATTGATTGGAATTTTTGCCAGTGCTATGGAGGTTCAATTTCAGTTTTCAGTTTTCTTCGCCCCTTGTAAATGTAAATGTAAATAGCCCGTTACAATTTACAAAGACATTTAGTTTTTACGAGTGTGTAAGAAATCTGACTCTTGAAGAGTCTTCAAGACCATTAACTTTTATGAGTAGGTACACGCCTTTCGAAGTCTTTAAGCGCTGTTAAGAAATCCATTGTGAGTTTTTAAGAGCCGATTTTGGTGAGTCTGCTATGGTCGCCTATAGTCTGAAAGGGTTTTCAGGAGACATAAATTGTTCCAAGAAGTCCAACATTTTATGAGCCATTAATAGGTTTAAGGACCTTTAGGGGTCAGATTCTTTGAGATTCAATTTTTAAACGTATGCAATAATTTCAATTTTCAAAGTTTTACCCAGTTTTCAAGGCCTTGATACTCTTATGCAACGTTGTTCTAAGGTGTTCAAGCCCTTGAGCTCCTCGAGCCGCCAATTCCTCAATGCTGTAAATCTCCAAGGTTTGCAAAGCTTCGACTCTCAAATGATTCCAGGTACTAAAGCCCACATGCCGTTTACCCTCCAATCTGCAAGGGAGTCTGGGGCTTGGATTCAAATGGTACAAAGCACAGAAGGTGCTGCAACACTTTAAGACCTCCAAAGATTCAATGCTTAAAACACCAATTCCCTCATCCCACATGCTTCAGAGCTTCCAAGGTTCCTAGGCACAATCCCTAAAAGGGCTAACGGTGGAATATAGCGTCAAGTCATCAAGCTCAAAGACGAAAGCTTCAGATCTGCTGGGCTTCAGGGTTAAACCTGTACGGCTTCAAACATGTTTAACAAAATTTGCTCTTCTCTCAATTTGGGAGAGAATTTAGCACCGAGGGGCCTAAGGAATGTGAAATATCCACCTAGGTATCCCGAACGAAACCGTCATGGTAGATTTTGGGGAAAGGTAAAGCTGGGGGAATTCCATAACCCCCCCCCCCCGACCGCCGTTGTTAAATTCTTCTTCAAAACATTTACCGCCTAGAACCCTCGTGTATTGAACATGTTTAAAAAATTTGCTGTAAACATTTTTGGGGAGAATTTAGCACGAAGGTGGTCTGGTCTGGGGGGTATCGAATACCCCCCAGGTATACAGAATTTGGTTACCCTTTCCCGAAAGGAACTGTCATGGTAGATATCGGGAAAAGGTAACGGATACCTAACTGAGATGGTAGATTTCTAGAAAAGTTAATGAAACCTTATGCGCTGGGGGGTGACTCTTCCCGAAAGTACCTAATTGCCATGGTAAATTTTGGGAAAAGGGAACGGATGTATAATGCGCGGGGGAGGAGGAGGGGGGTATTCCATACAAGTTTAAAAAAATTGCTCATCGCCTTAAACATTTCGATGGAGAATTTAGCACCGGGTGGTCTGGGGGGTATTGAATACTGGCGTGAAGTATTTGACCCTTTCCCGAAACTAATGGCCGTGGTAAATTTAGGGAAAAGATAACGGATGTCTAATGCGCTGGGAGTATTCCATACCCCCCAGACCTCCGGTGTTAAATTCCCCACCAAAACATTCTTAGAACTCTCATGTATGTTTAAAAAATTTGCTCATCGCTCAAAGCATTTCGGAGGATAATTTAGTACCGGGGCTCTGGGGGGTATGGAATACCCCCCAGGCATGAAGGATTGATGACCCTTCTCGGAAAGTAATTGCCATGGTAGATTTCGAGAAAAGGTAATGGATCCCCAATGCGCTGGGGGGTATTCCATACCCCCCAGACCCCCCGGTGTTAACTTTCCTTCCAAAACATTAACCCCCCCCCCGCACTTTCGTGTGTGGAACATGTTTAAAAAAATTTCTCATCGCCCAAAACATTTCGGGGGAGAATTTGGCACCGGGGGGTCTGGGGTGTATGGAATAACCCCAGGCATGAAGGATTTGATGGCCCTCTCCGGAAAGTAATTGCCATGGTAAATTTCGAGAAAAGGTAATGGATCCCTAATGCGCTGGGGGGTATTACATACCCCCCAGACCACCCGGTGTTAACTTCTCTTCCAAAACATTTACTCCCTAGAACGTTCGTGTATGGAACATGTTTAAAAAATTTACTCATCGCCCAAAACATTTCGCGAGAGTAATTGCCATGGTAGATTTCAAGAAAAGGTATATGGATCCTTAATGCGCTGAGAGGTATTCCATACCCCCAACTTTTCTTCTAAAACATTTATTTGTACTGTTAATAAATTACAAGTAGGTAACATTTATCAGTTTGAGCTTCTTAAATAAATGTTTAACGCATCTGCAAACTGAGCAGGCGGAATTCCGGGGCCTTTTTCCTTGAAACCACCTCAAATGACTCTAAAGTCAGCTTTTTTCAGCACCCATTATAAATAGATCAAAATCTTTGTAACGGACTAGCAGAGTCAGTTTTCAGTGTTAGACCTGTACCATCAAGATATGATTACATGAAAGACACTTGAGGGCTCTAAAGGCGTCAAGGACATCAAAAACAACAGAGACCTTAAAGAAACCACAGTTCCGAGTAGTCCTTAAGAGGTTCTAAAAGATTTTCAAAAACAATTAAGTTGCAGGATTCATGAAAGATCTTAGAAATTGTGTACACTTGAAACCCAAACTACCAAAGGTTCTGAAAGATCTAATTAACCTCTAAATTATGTTTTCAAGTAACCTATTGTGGCCTTGGGCACCCTCAAAGGCTCTTAGAACCCCTTAAAACTTCACAAAACCCCTTAAAATCTTCAAAAGCAGTTACAAAACGTTTCAAAGGGCTCAAAGCTCAAAAGCGGCCAACACTTAAGGTTGCAACAGTTCGTAGGCCCCCAAATGTTTAATGCTTTAATCCTTCAAGGCTTGAATGGTTTAATGATTTTAAGACTCCAAAAATCCCATAGATCAGTTGCACCATTTAATGCTCTTGGTGGCCTATGAAATTTTTAATGCTTTTAAATACCTGCGGTCATCACATTGCTTAATCAAATGTACATAAATCGATTATCGAAGAATATTCATTTATGATAATAATTAATGAATTAATCTCATTGGTCGACTTATTAATGAATTTTTGAGAAATATCAAATATCATGTAAATCGATTCTAATCGTTAATCAATCAATTAATAAAAATCTTAGAGTCAATCGACTTTCATTCTTTTCTACTTTGTTTAATTGTTACTTTCTACGAGGTCGCAATGCTCAGATCTTGACCCTCGCACGCAATTCTCATTGAAAAAGGCGTCTGAAAGTCGCAAACTTAAAACAATGAAAGGTGTAAAAGTTCTTGCGCGATAATCTTTCAAAACCGCAACGATATCTTCGTCCCAATTTCGAAAAAGTGGTACTGCGCGCCATTTGAAATTCAAATACGATAAGTTTTTCCTTGTGGAACGCAAAGGTCATTTTAAAGTTTTAAGGTCTAAGGCGCCCATTCACCGAGGCGAAAGTGCATAAAGTTCGCGCGTGCGACGTCACTCGGCCGCGTCTCGGGGCGGAAATTTTTGAAATATCGAGCGGAAATAAAAATGAGTTCACTTACCCTTTGAGAACGAAGGTTAGTTGATCTTTGTCGTCTTTCATCTCGCCACTAAAAAGGACCATCGATGTAATCGTAAACGCTTTATCTGACATTCAATTTCTCTCATTATCGGCAAGTGCTCGTAATAACATTTACTTTTTTTAAATTATAAATCAACACGTATACAGAGTGGGGAATGATAACGTTGTCGATTCGGGTTATCAGCAACACGTCAGACTGAGATCTCGCTTTTTATTCGTACGACAATGTAATTGTTCGGTTTAATGAGTTTGCGTCTCGAGACAAACAATGGAACAAATACACTGAGACTTCGACACGCGACCCACCGTTTATTATATAACGATGATCAGCTGATATGTGCACTTAATAAACGTCACTCCATTTAACTACCGTTCTGTATCGATCACAAGGTAACGCAAATAATTATTTTTTTTATAAGATACAGTTAAACAATCCGATCGGTGCGGTAGTTCGATAATTCCGTTAAGGTGTATAAAAAAGAAAATTTAAATTTCCCGCGCAAAATTAATTTATACCTTGCACTCAATACGAAGACCCTTAAGGCTTCAAATTGTTTCATTTTTAATTGTATTATTTTAGAATGTCCAAAGCTTTCTAAAGTAACCTTTTGAATGCAACACTCTGTATATGTATTTGTTTATGTCTGACGAAATACTTTTTTCCTAAATAGTCCAATTAAAGCAAATATCGTTATCTATTGTTAATTAAAGAAGTCTAAATACTAAACAAATTATTGGCAATAGTATTTAATAGGCTAAGAGCTTTTAAGGGCTCTTTAAACACTCATATATGAATAGTCTTCGAAACCTTTGGAGACCCTTGAAGATTTTAAATATGCAGCCTTTAATGTTTCCGAAGGCTCTTAGCAGTTCTAGATCAGCCCTTCATGAAAACCGCCTAAGAGTTACACAAGCTGATCGAATCTTAGGGACAGGTAAGAATTTCAAGAACCATTCAGGACCCTTTGATAACTTTTTAAAGACTTCTAAAGGTCTTCAAGGCCACCACAAGCTCATGGGGGATATTAACAACGAGCTTAGCAGAGGTTTTTGGAAGCACTTAGGAGATTTGGGTCTCTGGAGTTCTAAGACCTTAAGAACTTGCATCCTTGAAGCTTTGGAGTCTTGAAGTTGGAGAACTAGTCAAAACTTTCGAGAACCGGCTAGCCCGCGCAGTTCAGTTGGATCTGGACTGCGATACTAATGATCCCTGGTTCGAATCCGGGTTCGGGCAAGGATTTTCTGACTTGAACGCAAAAAGTCTGACTTGTACTCCACAAAATTCAGACTTATATGAAAATAGTATGCTAAGCACATGAGATTGCGTAAAAATTTGACTTTAGGTCCGAGTCAGAGAGGAAAATTTTGAGTGTAGATCGACTACGTTTCGGTGATTTTGACTTGAGATCAAAAATTCCGATTTATAAACAAAAAATTCTGACTTGCACAATAATACTCTGAATTATACGCTAAATATGTGATACTGAAATTAAGTAAAGGTTTTACAGTTTAAGTCTGACTTTGGACAGAAGATTCTCAGTGTAAGTCTATTACTGTATCTCGGATTTTCTGACTTGAACGCAAAAAGTCTGACTTGTACTGCACAAATTCAGACCGATATGAAAATAGTATGCTAAGAATATGAGAATGTGTAAAGATTTGAGTTTAGGTCCGAGGCAGAGAGCAAAATCTTGAGTGTAGATTGACTATGTTTCGGTGATTTTGACTTGAGATTAAAAAATCCGACTTATAAACCAAAAATTCAGACTTAAACAATAATTCTCTCAATTATACGCTAAATATGTGATGCTGAAGTAAAGTAAAGGTTTTAGAGTTTAAGTCTGACTTTGGACAGAAGATTCTCAGTGTAAGTCTACTAATCTACTACTGTATCTTGGATTTTCTGACTTGAACGCAAAAAATCTGACATACCCCACAAATTCAGACTTGTATGGAAATAGTACACTAAGAATATGAGAATGCGTAAAGATTTGAGTTTAAGTCCGAGTCAAAGAGGAAAATGTTGAGTGTATATCGACTATATTTCGGTGATTTTGACTTGAGATCAAAAAATCCGACTTATAAACCAAAAATTCAGACTTAAACAATAATGCTCTCAATTATACGCTAAATATGTGCTGCTGAAGTAAAGTAAAGGTTTAGAGTTTAAGTCTGACTTTGGACAGAAGATTCTCAGTGTAAGTCTACTACTGTAGTTCGGATTTTCTGACTTGAACTCAAAAAGTCTGACTTACACTCCACAAATTCAGACTTATATGAGAATAGTATGCTAAGAATATGAGAATGCGTAAAGATTTGAGTTTAGGTCCGAGTACGGGAGGAAAATTTTGAGTGTAAATCGACTATGTTTCGGAGATTTTGACTTGAGGTTAAAAATTCCGACTTATAAACTAAAAATTCAGAATTAAACAATAATACTCTGAATGATACGCTAAATATGTGATGCTGAAGTAAAGTAAAGGTTTTAGAGTTTAAGTCTGACTTTGGACAGAAGATTCTCAGTGTAAGTCTACTACTGTAGTTCGGATTTTCTGACTTGAACTCAAAAAGTCTGACTTACACTCCACAAATTCAGACTTATATGAGAATAGTATGCTAAGAATATGAGAATGCGTAAAGATTTGAGTTTAGGTCCGAGTACGGGAGGAAAATTTTGAGTGTAAATCGACTATGTTTCGGAGATTTTGACTTGAGGTTAAAAATTCCGACTTATAAACTAAAAATTCAGAATTAAACAATAATACTCTGAATGATACGCTAAATATGTGATGCTGAAGTAAAGTAAAGGTTTTAGAGTTTAAGTCTGACTTTGGACAGAAGATTCTCAGTGTAAGTCTATTACTGTATCTCGGATTTTCTGACTTGAACGCAAAAAGTCTGACTTGTACTCCACAAATTCAGACTGATATGGAAATAGTATGCTAAGAATATGAGAATGCGTAAAGATTTGAGTTTAGGTCCGAGTCAAATAGGAAAATGTTGAGTGTAGATCGACTATATTTCGGTGATTTTGACTTGAGATAAAAAATTCCGACTTATAAACCAATAATTCAGACTTAAACAATAATACTCTGAATTATACGCTAAATATGTGCTGCTGAAGTAAAGTAAAGGTTTTAGAGTTTAAGTCTGACTTTGGACAGAAGATTCTCAGTGTAAGTCTACTACTGTAGTTCGGATTTTCTGCCTTGAACTCAAAAAGTCTGACTTACACTCCACAAATTCAGCCTTATATGAGAATAGTATGCTAAGAATATGAGAATGCGTAAAGATTTGAGTTTCGGTCCGAGTCAAAGAGGAAAATTTTGAGTGTAAATCGACTATATTTCGCTGATTTTGACTTGAGATTAAAAAAATCCGACTTATAAACTAAAAATTCAGACTTAAACAATAATACTCTGAATTATACGCTAAATATGTGATGCTGTTGTTGAGTAAAGGTTTTAAAGTTTAAATCTGACTTTGGACAGAAGATTCTCAGTGTAAGTCCACTACTGTATCTCGTCTTTTCTGACTTGAACGCAAAAAGTCTGACTTGTACTCCACAAATTCAGTCTTATATGAAAACAGTATGCTAAGAATATGAGAATGCGTAAAGATTTGAGTTTAAGTCCGAATCAGAGAGGAAAATTTTGGGTGTAGATCGACTATGTTTCGGTGATTTTGACTTGAGATCAAAGATTCCGACTTATAAACCAAAAATTCAGACTTAAACAATAATGCTCTCAATTATACGCTAAATATGTGCTGCTGAAGTAAAGTAAAGGTTTAGAGTTTAAGTCTGACTTTGGACAGAAGATTCTCAGTGTAAGTCTATTACTGTATCTCGGATTTTCTGACTTGAACGCAAAAAGTCTGACTTGTACTCCACAAATTCAGACTGATATGGAAATAGTATGCTAAGAATATGAGAATGCGTAAAGATTTGAGTTTAGGTCCGAGTCAAATAGGAAAATGTTGAGTGTAGATCGACTATATTTCGGTGATTTTGACTTGAGATAAAAAATTCCGACTTATAAACCAATAATTCAGACTTAAACAATAATACTCTGAATTATACGCTAAATATGTGCTGCTGAAGTAAAGTAAAGGTTTTAGAGTTTAAGTCTGACTTTGGACAGAAGATTCTCAGTGTAAGTCTACTAATCTACTACTGTATCTTGGATTTTCTGACTTGAACGCAAAAAATCTGACTTATACCCCACAAATTCAGACTTGTATGGAAATAGTACACTAAGAATATGAGAATGCGTAAAGATTTGAGTTTAAGTCCGAGTCAAAGAGGAAAATGTTGAGTGTATATCGACTATATTTCGGTGATTTTGACTTGAGATCAAAAAATCCGACTTATAAACCAAAAATTCAGACTTAAACAATAATGCTCTCAATTATACGCTAAATATGTGCTGCTGAAGTAAAGTAAAGGTTTAGAGTTTAAGTCTGACTTTGGACAGAAGATTCTCAGTGTAAGTCTACTACTGTAGTTCGGATTTTCTGACTTGAACTCAAAAAGTCTGACTTACACTCCACAAATTCAGACTTATATGAGAATAGTATGCTAAGAATATGAGAATGCGTAAAGATTTAAATTTAGATCCGAGTCAGAGAGGAAAATTTGTAGTGTAGATCGACTACGTTTCGGTGATTTTGACTTGATTATACACTAAATATACGATGCTGAAATAAAGTAAAGGTCTTGTTTTAAGTCTGATTTTGGATAGAAGATTCCCAGTGTGAGTCTACTACTATACTTCGAATATTCGGACTTGAACTCAAAAATTCTGATGTATGCTCCAAAAATTCAGACATAGGTACGAAAATCTATGCTATGTCGAGTATGAGTAAAGATTTTGAGTTTAGGTCGGACTATGACGCTGAATGAAGTAATTGTTATTGGACTTAGGTCTAACTTTTAATGGAAAATTCCCAGTGTAGGTCTACTGCTGATATTCTGACTTGAAGTCAAAAATTCAGACATGCAAAATATTATTCTAAGAACATGAGCGCAAGAATTCCGACTTACACTTCAAAACTTCAGACTTAAACTAGAATACTACGAATCACTAAAATAAAGGTTTTGCGTTTAGGTCTGATTTTGGATCTGTAGGTTTACTACTATTTCTCGGATATCCTGATTTGAATTCAAACATTCTGACTTGTGCTTCATAAATTCAGACTTACACGAAAGTACTATGCTAAGGATCGTAAACGCTCTCGTGCCTTAACGCGCATTCGCTCTCGGCATAGTTACTCGCGCTTCGAAGCCAGTCAATTCGCGCCCTGAGACTAGGCCCCACAATTTTCGAATATTCCACCACTTTAATCTTTTAAAACTACGCCCATCAATTCCCAACCAATGAAATCCCTAGAAACCCAAATTTCACATAGACTCTTAAAAGTACAAATTACACAGTACTTCGATATCGAACGGATCTAGCGTTAGCAACATAGTCTAGTACGGATGTAGCATCAGCAAGATCGACTAGTTAATTTAGTTCGGTCTACGACTTTCTGGCGCTGCCAACTTTCATACGCAGTTATGTCATCGGGTTTACCAAGAAAAGGTAAACAACTTATTTCTAATCTTATTACTTATTATGAACGAGAAAAAGATAGTTCACTTTTACCAGTCGCAACAGTATGCTGATGAGATGGCATTAGAAAATGGACATGCGGTACTACGGTTGCCTCCCTACCATTACGTTTTCAATACCATCAAAAATATATGGGGAATTTGAAAACGGCACTATAACCGACACGTTGGCGAGAAAGGTTATGGCAGAGAAAAGTGTTTAGATACGTGGCAATATGCCATTGACGCAGTTACACCTGCTATGTGGAAACGCACTGTAGAGCATACCAACAAAATTATTTTAGATTGGTGGCACAGAGAAATGAAGTTTCACAATTTGAAGTGTTCTATTTTGCTTTTTTTGTCTTTCTTAATATAATTCGTCGAGTCTTTGTGTGAGCTATGCTAGGGTTTTTGTCCCGAAGAAGGTTTTCCTCGCGTGTGCGTAATACAAAATTATTCCCATAGTGCATAAAAAAAACCGCCAGTTTTATCCGAAAGTGCCGCGAAACGTTTGTCGTCTTGAGACGAAAGTAACGGTGGCTTCGTTCGTGAGTATGGGGCAAGTCTCGAATTCTTGCTAAGTACTGCGGGTGTTGTTATTACGAAAAAAACGGTTAAAGTGATTTTTTTCCTCTTGTTAGTAAAAGATCGCGACATAGAAAACTTGTTACAAATAACTACTAAAACAATTTTTAAGTCCTTGATGTAACGGGTATCCTACCCACAATGCAGCATTGTCTGTATAGCTGCCTACATACGTATTCTGTTCCATTGTTTACAAGATGCTATGTAAACATACTCAATGATGACGTCATAATATACCGATGACATGAGCGCAAACTACGCAACGTCCTACTTATATATCTAAATTAAGCGAAGGTCTTACGCTTACAATAAGAATTCTATTAGCAATAGGAACGATCCAGTCACTGACATTATGCTAGTCTCAGCTATTGAAAAGGCCTGGTATGGACTAATTGCATTCTGGTAAGTCACATTGTCAGATTCTGCTGAATAAGGTTGCCGAAGTGGTGGAGGCCGGTCCAACAACGGAAGATCTCCGTCAGGGACTTCTGTTCCACCATCCATTCCACTATGCAAGATTGCAGAGTTGACACCTGGGAGGGGTTGACGTTAGTTAATTGAACCACCCTGTAAACGACTCACCCGACAACGTACAAAACAGTGTGCTTATCGTATGACTGCAGGGCCGACGCTATTTTGTGGATAGGTAAAGATCACGGGATAGCAAAAAAAGGGGAGGGGGTAATGGGATTGTTTTCAAAATGGTGAAGAATGCAATTTAGTAGTATGAGAAGAGGTTATCAGTCCGTCCGTCTGTGCGAGCAGTAGACCCTACATGCTGCTCATACAGTCAAATATATTGCTATTTTGAGACAGTTGCCCAAACAATTCGTACAGAAAACACACCTTTTATTACTAAACCACGTGTGTTTCCTTAAATAAATATAATACTTTGACGTAATGTTAACCAAACTTTGATTACGTCAAGCTTTAAATGTTAATATTAAATATTACGTACTATTTTTTTTACAGATAATGCTACACAATGCACAATTCAAGCTAAACTATGGAGATAAAGATAGGTTTAGGAGGCTTCTCTAAGAGACTTTTGGAAACCCTTAACTGCACTTACAGCATCAGAGAGCTCGTAAAGGTTTCAAAGGCTTCAATTAATTGAAGCCTTTAAGTGCTCTTGAACCCTTTGGATCTTTGCGTAGTAGACCTCGGCATTTATTTACCGCGTAGTTAATAACTTTTGCCTAGAAAATTGAGATGCGGCTGCCGAGGAAGCCTAGGAAATCGAAATTTAAAAATAAATCAGTAAGGCATGGAGAGCAGGTATCTCATGGGGAAGTCAAGCAAGTAGAATAAGTCTAGGAAGTTCAACAGTTCGAAAAAGTAGAAGAAACCGAAGCAGGCAAAGTGAAATTGAAACCGGAAATTGGAAGTAGAAGCGAAAACGTAAAAGCGAAACCAAAGATTGGTATTTGGTAACCTGGAAATGGAAACCTTAGCATGAAGAAAAGGCATGAAGAAATTGAGAACCGGAAACCGGAAACGAGAAACCGCAACGTGGAAAACTGGAAGCGGGGAAGGCTTAATTAGCCTTTAAAAGTGTCATAGGTTTTTTGTAGACCATTCTAAATTTCACTATCTTATTGAACCTTTTGTAGCATTAAAAAAACCCTCTAGTGTTCTAGAAGAGTTTTTCATGAACCCAGAAGATTCTAGCAGCACTCAACAAGCTAAAGGACCTAGGTAGAGCATTTCAGCTGCGCCGCAGGTGCCATAGGAGGGTATTAGCTTTTAAAAATTTTATGGCGCATTGCGCAGTCCAAAAGGCATCCGTCGGAACAGGTAACAAGTTTCGCCCGAAGTTGTAAACATGGTAAGTGCACGTGAATTTTGAGTTAGTGGCGCCAGTACCCCGATTGTAGGTCGATTGTTGACAACATCTTAACCTTGACAGAGATGAGTAAGGTACGATCCAAAAGGTCTCCAGCATTCTCTTCTCGAACAAAATCCCAAAACGTCAAAATTGTGAAAGTGCAGTTCACATTAACAGCAAAATAAGACTCAGGTCGCCGTTAAAGCATCGTAAGGTCAAAGTCGTTATAATTTGCTGACTAATTTCAGCGACCATTAAATTATTCCAAAAAATGCGGCGATTTAACAAATTGAAGTTATTGTAGGAACAATAATCTTGCCATGACATTTTTGAGCTATTAATACTTTTCCATTCGGTCGTCTCTTTTCATACTCTTCTCACCGTTTTCTGGCAATCCCCATTTGCTGTTTTCGCACTCCACCTACAGCTATTCTCTCCGTTTTTTCTCATTTACTAACGTCCTATGTTCAAATACCCCCCTCCCCCCCAATTCCTCTGCTCCCTATTTTGCCCTTCTGTTGATCCACCTTCTCCATCCCATGACGTTTAATTCGCCTTATTTTTCCCCTAAAGTTACTTTGTTCTTTTTTTATTGCTGTTACTCCTCTCCTCTGTTATTGCTATTCTCTTCTTCTGTTTTTTGTTTCTCTTCTATTCTTACTCTACAGGTCCGCCGTATTTACAATTTAGACGATGGATGACGATAGCTCCGCAGCCCAAAGACTTGTATGAAGATCCAAGGCCGATTCAAGCTAAATTCCTGACTAAACTTCAGCTTAAGTAACTATTTGATTTGTGCTCTTATTTAAATTCTTACGCCTTCTATGCATTTCCTTTGTCATTCATTACTTTAGATGTAAGTTGTTCCTGTAGTAAATTTGTTATAGGTGTCTTATTACAATAGGTCTTTGTTTTGCCGACGGAGGTCGCGCAAAGGTTTCGTTTTAATTTTTTTTGGCGCCCGAACTTCTTTGTGCATTCAACCGTACTTGTAGGAAGACGTACACGCCGGCCGACAATTGTTTTGAACCAGGAACACACACTATTGTCTCAGGGGCCCAAAACGGCGCATAATTTGCTATTAGTGTCTCCATAAGAGCATTCAATTGTCACTGTCGAAAAAGAATTTGACGGCTATGAAATCCAATCCTCTACTATAATGTTTTGTGGGTGCAACACAAAGTATTATTTTAAGGGTCTCCATACTTTTATAAGCAAAATCGCAACTTTCACGGCGCATATTTCGTATTACTGTCTCCGTAAGGACAATGTTATGATCATTGTTTGTAGAATTGCAACTTTTCATATAACTTTTTGAGCTTAAAAGACGAACTACTACTTCAAAAGTCAAAAACGGCGCATGATTTGAGATTAGTCCCCATAAGAATTTTTTCATACCCAAAATCGCAATTTTTGCTATATTCTTTTGCACCTGGAGCTCAAAGTATTAGTTTTTGAAGGGCACAAAGCGGCGCATAATCTGAGATTAGTGTCTTCATCGGAATAATTTGATAACGAAAATTTCAACTTTTACTATAATTTTTTGCGCCCGGAACACAGACTTATCTTAAGGGTCCAAAACGGCGCATATTTTGTGTTACTGTCTCCATAAGGACAATGTTATGGACATTGTTTGTAGAATTGCAACTTTTCATATAACTTTTTGAGCTTAAAAGACGAACTACTACTTCAAAAGTCAAAAACGGCGCATGATTTGAGATTAGTCCCCATAAGAATTTTTTCATACCCAAAATCGCAATTTTTGCTATATTCTTTTGCACCTGGAGCTCAAAGTATTAGTTTTTGAAGGGCACAAAGCGGCGCATAATCTGAGATTAGTGTCTTCATCGGAATAATTTGATAACGAAAATTTCAACTTTTACTATAATTTTTTGCGCCCGGAACACAGACTTATCTTAAGGGTCCAAAACGGCGCATATTTTGTGTTACTGTCTCCATAAGGACAATGTTATGGACATTGTTTGTAGAATTGCAACTTTTCATATAACTTTTTGAGCTTAAAAGACGAACTACTACTTCAAAAGTCAAAAACGGCGCATATTTTGAGATTGGTGTCTCTATAAGAATAAGTTTTTTCCCAAAATCGAAATTTTTGCTATATTCTTCTGCACCCGGAGCACAAATTATCATTTTTTGAAGGGCACAAAACGGCGCATAATTTGAAATTAGTGTCTTCACTGGAACAATTTTATAACGAAAATTTCAACTTTTACTATAATTTTTTGCGCCCGGAACAAACTTATCTTAAGGGTCCAAAACGGCGCATATCTTGTATTGCTGTCTCCATAAGGACAATGTTATGGTCATTGTTTGTAGAATTGCAACTTTTGATATAACTTTTTGCGCTTAAAAGACGAACTACTATTTCAAAAGTCAAAAAGGGCGCATAATTTGAGATTAGTGTCTCCATAACAATAATTTTATATCCAAAATCGCAATAGTCTTTTGCACCTGGAACATAAACTATTATTTTTTGAAGGACACAAATCGGCGCATAATTTGAGATTAGTGTTTTCATCAGAACAATTTTATAACGAAAATTTAAACTTTTACTATAATTTTTTGCGCCCGGAACACCAACTTATCTTAAGGGTCCAAAACGGCGCATATATTGAATTATTGTCTCCATAAAGACAATGTTATGGTCATTGTTTGTAGAATTGCATCTTTTCATATAACTTTTTGTCCTTAAAAGACGAACTACTATTTCTAAAACTCAAAAACGGCGCATAATTTAAGATTAGTGTCTCTATAAGAATAATTTTGTACCCAAAATCGCAATTCTTGCTATATTTTCTGCACCAGGAGCACAAACTATTATTTTTTGAAGGGCACAAAGCGGCGCATAATTTGAGATTAGTGTCTTCATCGAAACAATTTTATAATGAGAATATTAACTTTTACTATAATTTTTTGCGCCAGGAACACAAACTTATCTTAAGGGTCCAAAACGGCGCATATCTTATATTGCTGTCTCCATAAAGACAATGTTATGGTCAAAAACGGCCCATAATTTGAGATTAGTGTCTCCATAACAATAATTTTATATCCAAAATCGCAATAGCCTTTTGCACCTGGAACACAAACTATTATTTTTTGAAGGACACAAATCGGCGCATAATTTGAGATTAGTGTCTTCATCGGAACAATTCTATAACGAAAATTTAAACTTTTACTATAACAGCAACTTATCTTAAGGGTCCAAAAGGGCGCATATTTTGTATTAATGTCTCCATAAGGGCAATGTTATGGTTATTGATTGTAGAATTGAAGCTTTTCATATAACTTTTTGCTCTTAAAAGACGAACTAATAATAAGGTCTTTATTTATTTATTTCTATTTCAAAAGTCAAAAACGGCGCATAATTTGAGATTAGTGTCTCCATAAGAATCAGTTTATACCAAAAATCGCAATTTTTGCTATATTCTTTTGCGCCTGGAACACAAACTTGTTTTAATGGTCCAAAGCAGCGCATAATTTGTATTTCTGTCGCCATAAGGGAAACTTGATGATCATTGATTGTAGAATTGCAACTTTTGCTATAATTTGTTCGGCCTGGAAGACAAACTATTATTTCAATGGTCCAAAATGGCGCATGGCTCTCATGGCATTTTTCATAAGAACAATGTTATTATCATTGTTTGTGAAATCTCAATTTTTTCTATAGTTTTTTGGGCCTGGAGCACAAACCGTGGGTTTTTCAAGGGCACAATGCCGCGCATAATTCAGGATTAGGTCTCTATAAGAACAATTTTATAGGCTTTGTTTCTAAAATTGCAACATTTACTATAATTTCTTTGCGCCGAGAACACAAACTATTATTTAAAGGACTAAAAACGGCGCATAATTTGGGCTCAGATAAAGATAAAAAAATCGAAACTTTTACTAAAATTGTTTGCGCCTGGAACACAAACTATTATTTCAAGGGTCAAAAACGGCGCATACTTTGGGCTTAGTGTCTCCATAAGATTAACTTTCCGACCTTTTCCAACCAATCACTCAAATTCTTCAGAAGGAGATCCTTGGAATTCTTGCTTTTTCCAGATTTTTCACGTTTTGCAAAAATCATAATACATAATTAATCATGGCATTTTTATAAATCTGTACCCGTTTTGTGTATTGTACTCCGCTAATCACGCAATTCCCAATTACTGTGCAAAAAAACAAAGGAATTAATTACAAACATTTTGGCTAATGACTGGCGCGTGTTCAATTAGCTCTCATTATTTTGCACTTGACACGCAAGTTCAAGAATGTAGGCAAAAACGTTTAGATTTAAGAGATCAAAGGCGTCCGTGGTGCCGACTGCAAACATTGCACGCGAGCTACTAGAACGAGGCACCCAAGAAAGCGACATCTATATCGCCAGCGAGTGAGTTACAGTTTCCTCTTCGACTAACAGAAAGAGAAAAAACTCACCTCTTTGCCAGTCGTGGAAAAATCTCGGCACAATCGACACCTGTCACCGGCTCATTTTTAGATTGAAAGAGCACATTCGAAACTGGGCCGGACGATAAACTTGGCATTCATCGATCGTTCTACATTTGTAGTACAGCGAATCCCGGGTTCGCGACCTTTTCGCGATTGCCATTACTTGGGTTTCGGCCAGTTCTTATAAATAACTTATGCATGCGGCTGCAAATGGCTATTTTAAGCTTGCCGAGATATCGCGGATATTAAAATAAATTGATTATTCTCTAGAAATTAAGAGTCTGCGCCTATCGAAAACCGGACGAAAGCGTGGAGAATATGCAAAGTACACTGTCAATATAAAACTGTAACCCCCTCCGTTGCTCTTCTTCTGTTCTTTATTTCCACCGAGTCCTTCAAATCCATTACGTTTTTCTTGGATTGATTTTTTTCTGTGTTTCTCTCTCTTTTGCTGCCCTGCCGCCTTCCCAGCCTTTTCCTCCATTTTGATACACTCCTCCACCCGTTCCTCCGTTCTTCCTCTGTCCCTCCTTTGAATTCTGGCGCACTTCCTGTGCTTCTACTTCTTCTCATTTCTGCTTCGCTCCTTGACCACTTGACTTTGACTTGACTTTGCGCTTCTTCTGCTGTCTGCTACTTTGCTCTCTCGTTCATCTTCTCCTTCACTGCTGACCTTATGCTTATTCTCACTCAGTTCTTCCTCTGTTCTTCACTTCTACCTTGCTTACCCGTCCCCCCTTGAGCTCGCTTCCTTGTCTCGTTTCGAATTTTTCCTTTGCCTTCCATCCATTCTTCTTCGGTCCTTCCTATTTTTTCTCCTTTTATTATTTTTGTTCTATACTCTCCTATGTCCCTCCCTCACCAACCCTTGCCGTCTTTGCCTAGTCTACTCTCCCTACTATTCTTCTGCTCCACTCGTTTGCGATACTGCGCTGCACTGCTTTTGTATGATTTGCTTTGCAATTCTTTTTCTGCTAGTTTGTTCTTTGCTTATTCGTTACCTTTGACCTTCCTTTACTTTGCTCTGTCGATCTCCGGGATCCGTTCGGCCTTTTCAGTTACTTAGCCTTTTCTCTCCTTTGCTCCCAAGTTTCACACACTCTTTCTCACTTCCTCTGCTTTTGAAACCTTTGTGCCTCTTTATTTTCCTTCTCTGTTCGCTTGCTAATTCTCCGCTCCTTAGTCACGCTGTTCATGTCCTTCCCTACTATTACTTTTGCCCCATTTTTGATCAGGTTCGTTTCATCCTTTTCACATTTGTTCCATCTCTGTCTTCTCTCCCTTTCGTTACTAACTTTTTTTTTCTACATTTCCTTCTTCTCCCGTTGTTCCTCTGCTTCACTTTTCCCTTGCTCCTTTGGTTTCTTTCTCTTTTAGTCTGTTCTTTCACCACTGTACCTCTGCTACCGCAACTGTTTTTTTATGTTCTCCTCGATCCTTTGATCTTGTCGCCCAATTTGTCCCGCCCTCTCTTTCCCATCCTCGTTTCTTTTTCTTTATTTTTTATTCTCATTTTCTCTCCTTGCACTTCTTTTGCTTTAAAATTGCTTTATTTTCACTGCTCCCTTGCTACTACATGCCTTACCCCTTCTTCTCCTTTTTCCTTACTTTTTGATGCCTTTCTTGTTTCTATTTGTTCTTCTCTGTCCTGATTTTTTTTCGCCTTCTGATTTTCTTTGTACTCTTTTATTTCTTTTCTGCTCTTATTTTATGCTTACTCTCCTTCTGCGTCCCCTTCCGTGTCCTTCCTCAAGCTTTCCCTGCAAATTACGTCATTTCCCTGCACTTCTTTTGCTTTTCTTTGCCTATTATTCGGTTTCCTGATGTGATTTCTTCTTGTTTCTCGTTCTTTTGCTACTCTACCACCTTCTCAGCCTATCCCCCGGTTTTCTATAGGCTTGACTTATGCCATTCCCTTTCTCGCTTTTCGATTATTTTTTCTCCTGTGGTACTTCTTCGGTCTTCCCCTAGCCTTCCTCACTTTTCCTTTAAGGTTTATTCACGCTTCTTTCAAGCCCTTTCCACGTCCCCTCCTGCACTTGTTCACTCTTCCTTCGAGTTTCCTTCAAGTCTCCCTCTCGCTTCCCTCTGCTCTTTCTTCGCGCCTTCTTTACGCCTACTTTGATCCTGCTTCACATATCCTTCCACATTCCTTCAAACTTCCTTCCACTCTTTTTCGATCAACTTCCTCTTCACACCTCTCTCAAAATTTCTTCACGCCCCCTTCGAACATTTCTCTTAGCTCCTTTGAATTTGCTTTGCGCTATCTCCTCCCTTGCACTGATCCTTCTTCGCACTGTTTTGTTTGACTCAGATTATTTACCAAACTTTTCAGGACTCCTTCTTTAGTACTTCTTGCGAAATTTCTTCACGCTTTCAAATTTCTTTATAGCTTTCTTCTTTCCTCCTTCGAGCTGTTTTTCGCTATTCCTTCTTCACACCTAAATCGGCCCTTCAGCACACTACCTTGGACTTTCGAGCCTCATTAGTGCATCCTTCAAGTTTTCTTGAAGCCCTATTCGCGTCCTTTTTTAGTCACAACTTTCCGTGTTTTCTCACTCTTCCTTGGAGATTTTTTCATGCTTCCTTCGAGCCTTCCTCTATGCTTCATTCAAGAATTCTTTTCATCTTCTTCGATCTTTTATCGCCCTGAAGCATCTTCTCGCCTCTTTCGACCTTCCTTCATCACCTCTCGATCTTTCGAGTCTTCGTCACACCTCCTTCGATCTTCCTTATTCTATAGTTTCCCACGTCTCTTTTGGGATTCTGTCGAGTCTTTTCCTCTTCACCCTCCAACGATTGTTCTTCCTCCAAGCCTTTTTAACACCTACTTCTAGTCTACTTCTTTCGCGCCTCTCCCAAAAGTTGTTTGAGCGTTCTTCATGCCTCCGAGTTTCCTTGGCGCCTATTTTTGTGTCTCGTCTCTAGTCGCTTGCGCAACTTCGGCTTCTCTGCACCTCCTTTTTAACTTTTCTACCCCTATCGCCTGCTGTTCATGTCCTTCCCCAGTTTGCCCCATTTTTGACCATGTTCGTTTCATCTTTTTGTTCCATTTCTTTTCCTTCGCTCCTGATTTTCTCGTCATCCGTTCTTCTCACTTCCTTTCCTTTGTTCTTTTTCTGCATATTCCTTTTTTTCACGTTGTTCTTCTGATTTCCTTCCCCCTTGGTCCTTCGGTCACTTTCTGCTTTTAATCTGCTTTTCTTTTTCAATTCCCGTGTCCCTACTTTGACCCTTTCCGCCTCCATTCATTGATGTTCTACTTCCTCTTTTCCTCAATTCTCAATTCGACTTTCCTCTCTTTTTATATTGGTTTTCTAGTATCCTTGCCTCTGCTTTTTTTTATCATCTTCCCTCCCCTGTTCGTTTGTCGCTCTTCTTTTCCTTGAACACTAATTAATTTGTACTGCTTCCTTGCGTCCCCGTGCCTTTACTTTTCTTCTGCTTCTCTCCTCGCCTTTTGACTCCTCCCTTGGTTCCTTTTTTCCATTCTTTTTCCGTCTATCCTGATTTTTTTGCATTTTTGTTTTTCTTTTATTTTTTTCGCACTCCTCTTCTTTTCACTTCTTTTATGCTCTTATTTTGATTTTTTTGTACTTTCTATTTCTTCTCCTCTTCTGCTTCTCCAAGGTTTCCTTGCGACTTTAGATTTTGCTTATTTCCTCCTCCGATTATCTCCGTTTTTTCTCTGCTTCTCATCTAATAATTGTTTTGGGGTTATGTGTTTCGGTCCCTCTCGTTATCTTCCCTTCCTCTTTCTTCCTTCAATTGTTCGCCTGCGATATTTATTCTTTCCCTCCATCCACCACATCTCGGAAACAGTCAGCTGTTTTTTGCTTGCTACCCCTCCACTGCAATTATTCTGTTCCTCCACTAAGCTTCTATTTTTCCCAGCCCCCTTTAATAGACTATTTTCTACTCATCTCAGCACTCTATTTTGTCTCTTTCTGTGCTGTGCGCTTCCCTCTCCTCCTCTACTGTTCACATGGCGCTTTTCCTGTACTCTTTGGAGCTCCTTAGCCCTCTGGTTGATGTTTTGCTATGTTTTCATTTCACCGATTATACTTGTTCTGCCCTTCAGGTACCCCCCCTCTGATTTTCGTTTGCCGTTTCCGCTGCTTTCTCTTATGCTTTCCTCTACCACTCCACAGAAAATGTTCTGCTCTTTCTGCTAATTTGTTCTTTTACTTGTCTGCCCTCTTACACTGCTTTTCAGTTTCTCTTCTGATTTTCTCAGTTTCTCTTCCGTTTTCTTCCTTCTCTCTCTTTCGCTCTTGGATTGCCTTATTGTTCTGCTGTTCGTGTCTCGTTTCGCTTCTGCTCCTGCAGAGGTAGATGAGGAAGAACGGAAAGAGGACAGCTTTCCACGGTATTAGAGTGAAGCGCTCCATGATTCGTTTATTATACAATTGCCCTTAATAATAATTTAAAATAAATAATACAAAAACTATACTAAGACTTGGGAAAGGATCACTTGTCAATAATAAAGAATTGTGAAATAAGGTTCAAAAATCCAAAAATCACAATTAAAACGTAAACCGTTAGCTTAACGAACGTGAGCTTCTCTTTCTTCATCAGTGATGCTATCTTCATCAGACTCGGGAGGAAGAATATGTAGACCAAGCCGCTCAACGCGCCGGTGTACCTGTAAGTCGGTCTTGGACAACCACTTCGGTGTGCAGTGCGATGACTTACCGTATCAGCGTGCCAATTTTGGGTAGGAAACAGGCGAACAGGATGCAAATGGTCACAATGACAATATTCACCGCGACGACCTTCCGGTAGGAGAACTCGTAGGCGAGGTTGTTCGTGTACAAGTTAATGTTCTTGAAGACATCCGTTCTGAGCATGAAGGAGATTAAGGGAAACACGGTGAACAGTTGGAAGAGCAGGAGTAGACGTGCCACAATCGTCATGGTGTCGAACTTCTCGAAGTTGTTAAGGATGTTCTGCAAGGAAACGGGAGATTATCCGAGAGGACGCCGGCGGTTACTCACGTCTTCAATGCAATCCTTCGCCAGCGGGAAGCAGATGTAGAAGACGACACCGATGAACATGTAGGTGAAGGTGACCAAGAGGAAGGCGATGCTCAGGTCTCTATTCTGAAAACAAAAGTTAAGGCTGAGGTGGACGTTCTTGGGGGCCGCTTACGTTGTTCTTCGGATTTCTGTTGCTTCGCATAATGGAAATGATGATGTTGTGTATGAAGTAGCTTAGAGATAGCATTCCACTCAGTGCGCAGAAGGTGGATTTGATGTTGAACTCGATCACCCAACTGTCCATGTTGATGCCCCACGTGCTCGATTTGACCGCGACGAATATTAAGAGGTACATTACGCTTAGGGTACCTAAGGCGAAGGTTGTAGAACGCGTGGGTTAGCTCAGAAACCCTTACCTAAACTATTAAACTTGGTAAAAAAGGTGGGGCTTTTGAAATTTAGCAGTGGAAACATGAGCACTGCCAGAATCACGGGGGTGGTACTGTAGATGTCCCATATTCGATCGAAACCCTCCGCTTTGCTGTCCAAAGGGTCCACCACTGTCACATTGCTCGAATTCTTTGGACATATCACAGTTGAGTTGGTTGGCAGCCCGTTAATTGACAAGAGGTAACCTACACCGCGAGCGTTAGCTTTGGCCCACTATCCCTGTGTGACCTACCGTATAGAACACGTACAGAGTGGTACAAAAAGTTTGACATCAGCACCCAGTACACTATGTTGGAACCAATCAGGACGATCAGCGAGAAGATCCTCGCAATGAACTCGGCCCACTTCCCCAGCAAAATTCGAGCGAGATCGCTCACTTCGTTCTGGTGACCATTGACGCCTGGAAATTACGCGTTAACCCAATATCCAAATCGTTGGGAATTTACCGTGGTCCTCGTTAATGCGCAAAATTAGATAGCAGGTGTAGAGGCAAAGGGCGGCGACGACGATATTGACCAAAATTCCCGGAAAGAGGCCGGCCCTTTCCATTCCCCACGGCATGGCTAATAGCGACGTTCCCATTATCGTGTTCCATATCGCGAATCTACAAAGAAAAGCCACAATTTTTGGATGATGAAATAGTGGACGATTTTAAGTCAGCGCGTCTTTATCGCTGTGTGAAAGGCCAAGTACACAAATTGTTCATCGGTCAATATAGCGAATAAATAAATATATGTTTCGATAACATTCCAATTTGATGCGCCTAATTGCATTTATATTAACATTACCAGAGCACACCATGGCATAGGTGATCTTGATAATAGTCATCAGAAGAATGATAAAATGATAATTTTTGGTGGTTGGGAGTCGAAATTACGTTTACTTACACTGTTACTAGTGAACCTTGTGTTTTTGGCACCATCTCGATGTCGACATAGTCGTTGGGGTCCTTTGTTTGGATCTGTAATAACAAGAAAACAATTGGCTGTTTAATTACTTCGACTTTTGATCGTTGTAATATTGATTATTGTTACTGGATGTCCACTTTTTAAAACTTGCATAATATCCTGTAGAGATAAGCAAATTTGAAACACTAACCCCAGTGGCCGACATAGCTTTTAGGTGTTACGGATACAGGATGTCCAAATTTCTCAAAATTGCATATCATATTCCACACTTTAAACACACTGTATAGTAAAAAATTTAGTAAAAGCTCAGTAAAAGGGCTAATTCCCACGCTCGATTCATCCAGATAAAAAGCAAAATTTAGTATTGGCTTTAGCTTCTATGGATTTCCAAGAATTGCGTATCATACTATACATACAAAATAGATTAAACACACTGTATACATAGAAATATGGGAGCCATCTTAAAAACGTAATTCCCAAAGCAACGTAACTAGTTTAATTTTCGCTTTAGCTTCTACGGACGTCAAAATCTCTTAATATTACATAAAAATTTGAAACACACTGTATAAATAAAAATTTCGGAATTTGTTTAATGTTTCCTGAAGATGCATAATTTAACTCCAAAAGCAAATAACTTGCACTTTTTGCTTACCAATCAAAAAATTGGTGCTGTGCGAAAGTAGTACAATATTTTCTACAAAATAGCGCATAACTTGCGCCAATAGAATTTTGTTTTAAAGAAAGGCAAAGCGGTCTAACTACCCAGGTTTTTCGATATTTTTTATTTTCCAACTCAAGAATTTTCTCCAGCGGCACAATATGGCGAATAAGCCCAGTTTTTAAATCTGTATATCAAAAAAGTGATTTTTGAAAAAGTCAACAGAAGTGAAGTAGTCAATTGAAAGTGAGCCGGTGCAAGTTGTACACCACTATGGACGAATAAAGGTTTTTTTTACAGTTGGAGCTCAAAAATGGGTTCCAAACTGGGTTAAATGGCTCAATTCGGGGTCCGTTAACTTGGCCCCCCCACTGAGAGATTTGATAATCGTATTATTTTGAAATGAATGCGCCTTTTGTCCCTTGTAACTAGGTCACCTGATACATTTGGTTATGCGCTCAATTGCGCCACTTGAATTAAAGCTAGCGCCATTACGGTTAAGCCATAAAAAATTTTTAAAAAGTGGAGGGGGCTAACTTAACGTTTTCAAAAGTTACGTTTTTTAACATGTTTTTTCTACTACATCGTACCTTTCATCATGCGCTAAAATGCACCGTAATATACTATACAGGGTGTTTTTTTGGGAGCTTTAGTTAAACGATTCTGAGAAAGTAAAATAGGTAGGTTTTTAAAAATTTGTATTTAGGAGTTACTCCGAAGGCCGAAACGATGTAAAATATTTTCAAAATGGACGCACTTCCGGAAATAACTTTTGAAAACGCTAAGTTAGACCCTCCACTTTTTAAAAATTTTTTATGGCTTAACCGTATTGGCGCTAGTTTTAATTCAAGTGGCGCAATTAAGCTCATAACCAGATGTATCAAGTGGCACAAATACCGGTAGCAAAATGCGTTATGGGGGATTCCGTTCACTTGGCCCCCCCAAATATATTTAAGGATAACCAAAAAACAATAATGGCGCAAAGATATCTTTTTACGGCGCATTTCAGCGCATACCTGAGAGTACAATTTCGTATGAAAAGATGTAAAAAAAAAGTAACTTTTAAAAACGTTAAGTTGGCCCCCCCCACTTTCTGAAAATTTGTCACGGCTTAACCGTAATGGCGCTAGCTTTAATTCAAGTGGCGCAATTGAGCGCATAACCAAATGTATCAGGTGACCTAGTTACAAGGGACAAAATACGTACTGGGGTGGGGGCTACGTTCACTTGGCCCCCCCAAATGTTTTTTTCGGATTTCTAAAAAACGATAATGGCGCAAGAGTTATTATCGGTGGCGCATAGGAGCGCATAACGAGCGCATTCATTTCAAAATAATACGACTATGAAATCTCTCAGTGGGGGGGCCAAGTTAACGGACCCGACAGAGGGTAGAAGGAGATGGACGCGGTTAGTGGGAACTATGTGGTGATAGGGCGGAATGGGGTTGAGCACAGTTAAATTGTAGAACTGGATTTCTTTCCAGGATCTGAATCGGAAAGCGTCGGCAAAGGTTCCTTTGGTAAAGCGTCAATCGGCGGCAGCTCAACTTACAGGTCTGTTACCCATTCGCAATTCTCGAGGAGTACAATTTTGACCCCCTTGTAGTCCCATTTTATCGCCCCCCAGCAAAAATGGAACACTGAAGAAGAACAAACCGATATCGCCAACACTGGGACCGCCTTCCATTAGTCCAACCGCTTCGCTCGCCGACAGTCAGCTCGATTACCTACTGAAGAGCTTGGCGAAGGAAACGCTGAGCGGTTTTCAGAAGGACGATCCTAACGAGGCGGTCAGCAATGTGAACAAAGATGGTACGTAGGTGCTTTCGTCTCTCTCACACGTGTAAGTAGATTTCGTAGACGCTGACGCTAAACCCTTACCCGCCGAGATTCCTAACAACATTAGCAAACCTTCGGGCAATTCCTCTCGTCCGATACCGCCCAACTTAAAGTGTAACATACTGAAAGGTGCGTATCACTGACGACGCGTTTCTCTGTTAGCACGCTTGGGTTACAGCTAAGGCCGAAGAGGAACTTAACGCTTCCAAACTGACCAACCAGATGTTCGTCTCCGCCGCGCAAAACGACGAAGCTAACCTAAACTCACTTAACGCCGCCACTTTTGTTGCCGTTGTACGTATCTTTTTGTCGCTTTTTGTTTCGTTGGCTCGTGTCGCATTATTTTTATAACGTTACGTTTTATTTCTCCCTCCCCTTCCCTTACCCATCACAGGGCGGCGACAAGTTGACTCTATCGGTGACCGGCCCGACTGAGAACCTCACCAAGGGCGAAACGCACGACGTTAAAAGTCAGACTCGTTGCGCCACCCCCGTTACGGTGACGTTCTTTAGCAATTCCGACGAGGGCAAACTGGAGAAGCGCATCCTGGGCACGCCCGAACCGAAAAAGAGTCCGCTAAGCTTGATCAGCCTCGAGCGGGACGCCACCGATTCCAATTTCAACTCGTTAGACGACAAAAAGTCGCCGACCGATTCCAACCCTTTTATTAATTTTATTATCGAGAACCACAGTAATTTTAACCCGTTCCACTCTTCCAATCCGTTTCTTTCCAGCAACCCCTTTAGGAATGAGGACGCCGAGAAGATGGCGCACAGTGAAGTCGACGGATCTCCGATCAGGCAGGTGGGTCGTTCGCTTGGGGGGTTATCGACGCTTGAGCTTCGCGGAATTGTTGTATTTAAAATGTTACAGTTACCGCTAGTGGAGTTTTCTTACCAAAATCAGGATAGCGCGCATTCAAAACTGTTTTATGCATCAATTTGGTTGGGAAAACGAGCACTACTGTAATCTTTTAAATACGACGGCGGGATTTCGTTTGGAACTCTCGTTAACTGTGTATTTGTAGGAGAGTATGACGAAAACTTCCAGCCCGCTGCCATCGCTGAGTAAGCTATCGCCTTGGCTCGTCTCCCCCGAGGTCGTCTCGTCCCCGGTCACCTCAAGCGAGACGATCATCCGCAAATCCGTCATTACAACGCAGCTCTAGCGGCGACACGTCCGTATTTACTATAAATTAATTGTGATATTTACACTAACCAATGGGCTTTGAGTGCTCGAATTGTCTTTGTAAAGGTTACGTTACCCAATCACTATGTATAAGTTACTCTACCCCGGTCCCAGTTGCATTTTAAAACGTTGATCGAGGGCCATTTAGCAAGTCTGAATTTGTACCATGTTTTTTTTTAAATTTGCGCATGGCAGCCTCCCAAGTGTTAGGATTCACTGCCTATTATTTATGATTTTTTTTACATTGTCTAACGCTGTTATGTTTGTAAATAGTTTATTCCTAAATCTTAAGGTAAATGGGGGCCAATAATCAGTAGGTGTTGTCGAGAAGTGCATATATTTATGTAGCAGCTTTCGATTAAACTAGTACAAAGTGACTTCTCGTCAATGTAATTGAGTGCCATTGTTGGCAAATATTTCCATGTACGTACTTACTTAATGCTTTTGTATTACATTTTCCGTCCTTTCGCTATGATCATTGTTATAATGTACTTATTTGAATAAAAGTATGTTTTTAAATACCTGAATTATATCCTCAAATCAATAAATGCTGGTAATACTTTATGATGCAAACGTTATAGGTTACATGTAAACAATATAAACAATGTAACTTGTGATTCGGTTTTTGGGGAATATTGTAATGCCAACGTATTAACAAAATAAATAAATCACGGTAAACGTTGGAAGTACATGTTTATGAGTGTATATAATATAAAATAAAATCAAAAACCTTTAAGGAAAAGGTTTTTTTTTGTTTTCAGGTTACCTGTCAATCGAAATTGTCGTAGTTTACATTTTCATCGCGACATATTTGCCTTTGGCTACTGTTTCCATTATTTTATCACGTTTTGCTACCTTATCCGGTAAAAAAATTCGTTAGTTCTAAATCGGGTAAGTCCTAAAAAAGCAAGGTAGGTAATGTAGAAACCCGTTAGCGATGTTGATGGTTTCACACAAGCAGCGATTCTGAACTGGAGTTACTCAATATTGCAGTATCAAGAGTCTATTTTTTAGATGCGTATGTAAAAAATATGCTGACAGTAGCCTTCTGGAAAACTTGCCTAATTCTTCCTGGAATAATAAAGCACAACTACAGACATGGCTACTGCATAAAAATGTTGAGTTTCCATTATTTATAGTGGAATTGCTGGAGATTATTGCAAGGTTTGTTTAAATTCCGTGCAGCATAGTAATACCACTTTTAGTTTCGAGACTAAACATTTATTATTTCAGAATTAAACCTTCAAAACGGTATGCTACTGATGAGATGGCATTAGAATATGGACATGCGGTACTACGATAGCCTCCCTAGCATTGCGTTTTCGATCCCGTCGAAAATATATGAGGAATTTGCACACATAACCGACACATTGGCGAGAAAATTATTTGGACATGAGGCAACGAGCCATTGATGCAGTTACATCTGGAACTCGCAATCTAATTTTTATTATTACACAATTTGAAATGTCTTCTGGATTTTCTTTTGCTTTTGTTGTCTTTGTTAATTTAGTTCGTGTATTTGTGTGACCTATGTGAGGGTTTTTCTCCCAAAGAAGGTTTCCCTAATATCGCCTGGTACTGTGCGATAATTTATATAATATATATATATAAGTTCAAGAGGGCTGTACTTTTGATTCTATAGTCCAAATTTGGAACTGTTTTGAAATTATGGATTTCTACGGACAAACTCATACAGAAAAATTGATTTTTTCCGTCGATCTCGGAAAATTTTTTTTCCGGCCTCAAAAAAGGCAGTTATTTACCTTCCTTTTTTACCAAAAATCGACTGCTCCAAAATTTCTCGGCAAAACACTTTTTCTCACTAATTTTGGTGCGTAGAATCCAAAACGATTCGTACTTTTTCGATCAGACCTCTCAATCAAAAGTTATGGACTAAATACAAATTTGCGGACGTTGTTATTACGAAAACAATTGAAATGATTTTTTTGTCCATCTTGTTGCAAATAATAATAATAATGATTTATTCCCTACTTCTGTACAACCCAATAAACTAACAGTATAAATAAAATTATAAAATAAACAGAAGAAACCTGTTACAGGTGTCGGGAAGAAAATAGAGGGTTTATACAGTCACTAAAAAATAATAATTTTTTTTCCTTCTTAATTATGTGAATAGAAATAGAAATAATATGGATGATGAAATGTGAACTAAGGATTGGTATACGTCTTTCGCTATAGAAACCGTTGCACGTCATTGATTTGTGTATCAATTTCAGACATATGCTGCAACACTGCAACATGTACAAAAAAAACAAGTGTGCGAAATCTATAGAAAACTTGTCTGAAATTGATTCATAAATCAATGACGTGCATCGGTTTTTATAGCGAAAGACGTATATCATGAAAGCTATGGAACTCTTTTAATGGGTAAAATTCCTGTGATTTTAACCATAATTTCAGGCTGCGTTTAATTTGGTTAATGATTGCTTAGATGTTATGTAGTCAGGCAGATGATTGAAGATTTTGATGCCTATATAGGAAGGACAATTTTGTAAAAGCGATAGGTGTACTTTTGGAAGTCTTAATTGAGTATTTGACCTTGGACGTCGGACGATTTAGTGAGAGATTGTTTGTTTTTGAAAATGAGTACCGAAACATTTTTTTTCCACTTGGTCAATGCAGCACTGCCTGTATGGCTGCCTACATACGTATTCTCTGGCATTGATTGCATGATTCTATGTAAACATACTTAATGATGACGTCATAATACATCGTTAACGTGCGCGTAAACTGAGGAAATTTCCAGCTTCTTTATATAAACTGCCCGGTAGGTGTTGACCTTGCGTTTATCAATTGATGTGTGTTCGGAAAACGCTCTTGGAACAATAATTAGCACTTTTTCTACAAAATATTAATAAATCACTTTTAGCCTAACTGCCTCTGGTGCGCAACATATCCATAGCATACAATTTTAGGTTTGGCAGCTCCAGTTTACTGCAAATCCACCGGTCTCTGACTCTTTGGTGCATGTTTGTTGCTCCTAGCCCTTAAGTTTCTTACACTCTTCTTTTAAGTGACCAAGATCTTTGCAAAATGCGCATCGCATTCTTATTATCCGAACACGTTTCGTCTTTTACCGCGGGCGATAGTAGGTGTAGCTTTTCAGTTCTTTTTTTGTCTTGTAATTGGCCTGTAGACGCGGAACAGAATATTCCTACCGCAGAGGGCACTGCGTGTCGTAAGAGGCGACTAAGCAACCGCAAGTCGGCCGTCTTCTCAAGTGATTGGAAGGCTCTTTATTTTTTTTAACTTACCGAATGAGAGGTTCAGGAGGGGGAGGCGTGAACTGACTCGGCCAGGTTTTGTATCGGTATACTTACCTTCTATAGAATAAATGCGCCGCTTCATCTCGCGCTTCAATTAAACATGTACTCACTTTTTAATTTGTTTATTTTTCGTCGTGGGCAATTTTTGGAACGTTTCACTTTTTGCCTTCTGTTGTACAGTGATCGATGACTGATGATGCGATTAAATGGGACACATTATATTTTAAATACAGAGAATATTTAATTTAGAAACTTTAAAAGGAGATAATGATATGATTATAAATATTTACAACTGTGAAATGATCAGATCTATGATCTAAGTAAAATATTCCGACACTATTTTATAAAACTATACAATAATAACCGTAAAGCGAGCTTTCGAAAGTGACAATGCTCGCGTTTCGAAAGTTCGCTTTACTCCATTTTTAAAAGAATATAAACACTTTTGTCTACAACAAATAAAACCTGACTAAGTAATGCTACATGTAATTTTTAAAAATGTGCATCTATACATATTTTCTAATAACTCCCACAGTAAGAGTTTACGTATCATGTTTTTTATATTGCAATGTGTGTACATTGAATATGACGCAAATGGAAGAATTACATTAATTTCATACTTTTCACATATTGCCAAAAATATACGAATTATAAAGTTGTAATGTTAAAATATTGCACTATATTAAAGATTCTTTTTTTGGATGATTTGTGCTACCGTACATTATATAAAAAAAAACAAATCTTTTGGTATGGGTGGATTAGTAATTTTACAAAATTTGTTCATACGCCTATCGATATGCTTTGTATATTTTAATATCTAATACGTTTCAATCTGAGAAATGAATTGTTACCTAATACGAATCGATGAGATCTACTAAGAACACAGATCAAAAATTACATTTCGTGTGACTTACTGGCCACAGCGGCTAAGAAAGTAAATTATGCCCATCTTTTGAAGACTAGAAGAAAAAAAACTGATTAATATAACAAAAATATTCATTTTTTTAATGGCAATATATAACAATAAATGGTAATCCTGCTGGTCTAATAACTTTAAAAACTAACTTTTATCCTAGCGGATTTCTTAACCCGTTTATGTACAAAAAAACTAAAAACGCTAATAAAACACCTAAATATATTCATAAATATCAGAAATAATCGACGACAGAGAAATAGATCTTAAAAACTAATTGCAATTTGGCCTTTTTTATTTGGAAAGCACGTAATTGGATAAAACGATAGAATAATAAGCAGTATCACATTGTTTCAAACATTTTGCTTTGCAAGTAGCCATTTTTTTGATTATAAGTGGCTAATAGTACTTCTTTTTTTATAATATGGTAACAGTCTTATATATAACTACATAAATAGGAAAAAAAAAGAATAAAAACGGTCAAAACCTTAATATTAACAAAAAACTGAATAATATACTATTTAAATCACAATAAATAACTTGGGGTAATTTTTACGTTCTGATTGCACTTTTTAATTTTTGTTATACAACAACTGGAAACAACCACATGCATTCCCGATAGAAAAACTGTTCATTACCAGGACCGGACTAATTCGATTTACCTTTTTTTTCAATAATCCCACCGTTCGTCTTCGTTTTCGTGTTTAATCGGTTTGTCACTATCGTCGTGCACGTTATCGAACTCACTATTTTTATTATCCTCCTCGTTGTCTTTCTCACAGTGTTCGACGCGCGCGTCATTATCATTGTCGTTATTGACCGAGGAGGTGTCACTTTGGTCGTCCTCGAACCTATCCATAACGGGGGTGGGTTCGACGCGCACCGTCTCCTCCGAGCTCCTTCGGCCGTAGTCCTCCGTCTGCATTACGCACACGCCGTTTATGATGACCTCGTTGCCCGCCGACGACTGCTTCTCCTTCTCGTCCTGCCACTCGGGGTTGACCCACTGGGGCGCCGCCGGTTTCCGCCTGGACGATCGCGCGATCTGCGCCAGAGGCGTCTCCTTGGGCTCGTGCTTGACGTCGCCGCCGTGCAGGCTGCCCGACATGTTCGAGTCCTCCGATCCGACGTTGCTCTCGACGTCGTCCTCGAAGTCGTCCGGCTCGCGCTTCAGGGAGGTCATCGACAGGTCGAGCCCGCTCATCTGCTCCTTGACGACGCTGCCGAGCATGGAGAGGTCCATGTCGCCCGAGGGCAGCAGGCCTCGGCCGATGAGCGCGGCCAGGTTCGGATTGGTCGAGAGGTAGGGCGGGTAGGGGAGGGGTATTCCGCTGAGGCCCATCCGTTCCTTTGATAACTCTAGTAGTCTTTGGTTTAATAACAGCCTAAACTGGACAGGATCGAACGGCGCCTGATTGCCGCTTTGGTCTCGGGGCGGAACATCGGTCGGCATTCCGTGCGGCGCCTGCTGTTTCAAGCGCATCCGATGATTGTGGAACCAGTTCGTTATGGTCCTGCTTGAAAGTCCCAACTCGGTCGCCAGGAACTCGATTGTGGCAACGTTCGGGTAGGGATCGAGCGCGAACGCCAATCGTAGCGCCTCCTTCTGCTCCTCGGAGAAGAGAACGCGCTGCTTCTTCGCGGATGGTGGACCGGGGCCAGGAGAATTGGAATGGTAAAATTCGGAGGTGTCGTTGGAGGACGTGTCCGAACTGTTGTCGTGAGCGCCGGCCCCGGTGGACCGCCGTCGCTTGTTCGCCTCGCGACGCTCGTTCTTCAGCAGCTGCAGCCTCTCGATGTTGTGCGTGTCGTTCAGCCACAGTTGCATGCGAATGAACGGCTCCCGACCTTTAATGCTCAGCATATGCCAAGGCTTCGGCTTGGAAAGAAGCTCACTCACCGATCCTTGCGACAGCCCCAAGACCGCCTCGCCGAAGATCTGTAACAGACTCATTGAGTTACGGGCGTCGTCAATCACGCGCGCCCGTACCTTTTGTCCGATGTTGTTGGCCAAAAGCGCCTCCTTGATCTTGGTGGTAATCACCTGCGTGTCCAGGTCTTGCGTTAGCGCCGCCATCTCGTAGACGCTCGGTGATATGTGCGGGTTTAAGTTGCGCAGATTATTCTGGTGCTGGGATAGCGGCGAGTGTGGAATGCCATGCGGGCTCGACTTCTTCATGTGGTGATCGGACTGTTGCAGGCTGATGGTGTGCTGCGGAGGTATTCCCGGAGGTGTTAACAGCATGGGTTGCCCGTGACCTGGCGGCATTTGGCTTTGGGGCGAAACCATCTGGAGGGACGGCGGTAGGAGGTTCTGGTTCTCTTGCATTTTGTTCAGGAAACCGGCCGCTTCGCTCAGCATCTTTTGCGTCGGCGGCATCGGCTTGCCCAGAGGCGTGCCGCACGCTGTTGATTTTAGGGGTTAGCTGAAAGGGTCGAAGAAAAAGTTGGGGGTACTTACGTGTGCCTCCGTAGCCGCCGGTTCGCATCAGTTTCTCGGGGGCGATTTTGTACTGGCTCGCCACTAGCTTGTGCACGGCGTTGTCGTCCTCCAGGAACATCTTCATGCGGATGAAGGGCTCGCGTCCTTTCTGTGTGAGCATGTGCCACGGTTTCGGTCGCGCCAAAAGATCGCTGACGGACCCTTGCGACAATCCGAGCACGTTTTCGCCGAAAAGCCGCTGGCTTATGGAGTATTGGCTCAGTTGTTCCTTGACCTTTTTGACGATGTCCTCCGTGTTCAGGTTGTTGTACATGTCGAACTGTTGCTGGGTGATCGGGGGAAGAACTGCTTTTAGTGGTCGCTGACTCGTAGGGTGGTGTTGGTGACTCGGAGGTTGCGATATGAGGGAGTTTGTTATGGAAGCCATTCGTTGCAGGGGACTTGCAGCTGCCGACGTTGCAAAATCGTCCGTTGGGGTCATTGCCGGAGGTAAAATACTGTTACTTAGGGGACTAGAAGCGGTCGAGCTCGTCGTTTGCGATTGCGTTCCCGGTTCAATTTTCGGTCGAACTAAACTAAACGCACTACCCGAATGTTTTACACTATCGTCACAGTCTTTTTCTTTGTCTTCGATACCGTTGACCATCTTTGGTTTGTCTTTTGGAAGAGATAAGTCTTGTGCGCCACCGTTTACGGAAGGGTTGTGATGATGCACGAGGGCCTGCTGCTGCAAGGCCAGAAGACCCAAGTTTGTCATCTGGGCCGGGTTCTGGCACTGGTTCAGTTTCGCCAGCTCCCGATGGTAAGCGTCGAGCGCCATGCGGATCTCCTCCTGCGTCCGATCCATGGAAGCCCCGCTAAACAGGTGCGGAAAAAACATACTGCAAATGAGTTTAGTAAGCCACATCGAATCGGCGACGACAAACTCACCCAGGAAACGGGTCCCGTCGAAAGTCCTCGATCCGTTTTCCCATCAGCTTCGCTAGCTCCTCCTGGTAGATCTTCACCACCTTCTCCTGCGGAATATCGTCGTTTTCGTACTTCTTCAGCTTCTGCTTCTGCAGTTCGCGCGAGAACGGACTGGAACACTGCCCGTGCGGCGATTTCGAGTCCTCGTTGCTGTGGCTGTCCTCGCACGGCGTTTTCATTTGGATGTGCGACGCCTCGTTTAGGATATGTGCTATTCTTTCGTCGGTCAGGTCACTTTCGGGACGTCCGAAATTCGGTATCCCCGTTTCTTTGCCTGAGGAAAAACTGTCTGTAAGGACCAATGAAGGAACTCTCTTAATATTACTCTTGTATTTCAGTTGTTTATATACACAAATAATACAACAAGGCAATTCTACAAGACGTGCAATTGTGTACTGTGTGTTTCCGTTCAGTGTACGTCCGATGGACGTATAAGCGTGAACGTCCATTAAACGTACACTAAACGTCCGTTGTCGCTAATTCACGGTAATCAACTCCATAACTTAAGAAAAACATAAATAATGCGGCAAGTATTGACCTGGCAAACAGAAATCGGCGAAAGCTTGCCAAGATCGTGCACATCTTTATAAGTATAATCGTATTTCAGCTTAAATTGTATTGTTTGACAATATTCAATAACATTCGAAAATTGTATTCACTGCCAAATTGTCTCGGCATTGGAAACTTGTAAAAACGATACGCTCATGACTGTCTTAAATACACAAAAGATCGAAATGAGTCATTTGGATCTAATCCAAAACCGATTTATTTATACTATTTTTACAGAGGGTTCGAAATTGATAATAATGGAAGTCGTGGCACATTTTAATATCGCGGATGTAACTGGTTGGCCACAATGTATAAAACTACATGAATAAATTGAATCATCATTGAATGGAGAGGAAGGAAGTTCGACAATTAGGAAATCGCGATTATGAATTTCTATCGAAAGTCAAAGAGCGATCGGGTTTTTTTTTTCTTTTCCGCCCCCCCAACGTTCCATGTACCTACATGCTAATTATCGATTGGAGCCGATCGAAATGCAGATAATGATAGGCAATATTAATAGGGCTGCTGGTAAGGGTTGTAGTCGCGAAAAAAGCCCTGCGTTGTACGGACGTAATAAACCGTGTAGCTTTTCGTGAAAAGTTCGATTCCTATCACAGTTAGAATTATAAAAAAGTTTACGCTGTTTTTACACATGCAATACTTAACACGCGATATCTTTTGTCATTGCGAATGCTTTTCCGGTACGTGCGGCACGTTGTCCCGCTCGCGCGATTGCGGATTTTGCTATGGGCGACGACGTGGGGGAAAATTAAAAAAAAGTTTATTTTAAGAATCTGAATAATAATATTGTGTGAACATTCGATAGCGGGTTTTGTATTTTTATTGCTTTGTTATACTTACATGTGATGGATCCAATCTATTTTCTAGCAGAAGTGACGCTCTATTTAGTTTTAGTTAAATAATTCGCATTTTTTATGCGCTTCTGTGGCATCAGGGCCGAATTTCTGACGAAAAGTAGCATTTCGCAAGTGTGTACTGCGTCTCATTTTTTAGATCAATTTCACTGTGTTTGAAAACGCAAAATTTCCAACTCGTCGAGGCCTTTTGTCAGTACCCACTTCCCCCAATACATTCCACAAAATAGTAATCAATTTTTGGGGCACTTCTCAATAGCTTCAGACACGAGAGAGACCGCGATTCGTGTGTTAAGAAACTTTTGGACTACCCCTCGAAGTGAGCCTTGCTAAAGGTGGCTGATTTCGCCCCTAGGAAAAAAACAAAATTCCGTGCGCGCTTTTACAAGATCTTTCCGACGACACCCATTTGAAAATAATCGGACCAAAACTGTAGAAGATGATAGCAAAAAATTGAAGGTACTCAGATGTAGCCTCGTCCCTAAAATTGTTGGTTAAACGGCCGCGGTACGTACACGTACACTCCTCGTTTTTTTTTGCAAGCGTGTTGTTCTACGAGCGTCTGTTTGCTGCTATCCAGCCAGCCGGCCGGCCAAAGTGAGATTAAATGGAAAACCCCCCAGTCAAAAGAGCGTAGTTTTATTTATGAGTTTGTTGTCGATAAAGTGGAATGTCTGCGGTTAAATTTAGTTTGGGAAAGAAACTTGAACTGCTCCAAATGTAGTTTATAAAACTAGCCTCTTTTGGCTGGGGGGTATGGACCCCCCGGTGGTGTATGCCTCTTAATCTATAAGTGCACTTACAGTGTTTATGAGTTCTACTATTGCTTTAGCACAATGTTATACATTTTTATTGTGAATAAGTAGGCATATACCACCGGGGGTATGAAATACTCCCCCCCCCCCAAGCCAAAAGAGAGTAGTTTTAATTTAGATTTTGTTGATAAAGTGGAATGTCTGTGGTTAAATTTAATTTGGGAAAGAAACTTGAACTGTTCCAAATGTAGTTTATGAAACCACCCTCTTTTGGCTGGGGGGTATTCCATACCCCCCGGTGGTGTATGCCTCTTATTTAAGTCTATAACTGCACTTACACCGTTTACGAGTTCTACTATTGATTTAGCATAATGCTATACATTTTTATTGTGAATAAGGAGCATACACCACCGGGGTATGAAATACTCCCCCCCCCCCAAGCCAAAAGAGAGTAGTTTTAATTTAGATTTTGTTGATAAAGTGGAATGTCTGTGGTTAAATTTAATTTGGGAAAGAAACTTGAACTGTTCCAAATGTAGTTTATGAAACCACCCTCTTTTGGCTGGGGGGTATTCCATACCCCCCGGTGGTGTATGCCTCTTATTTAAGTCTATAACTGCACTTACACCGTTTACGAGTTCTACTATTGATTTAGCATAATGCTATACATTTTTATTGTGAATAAGGAGCATACACCACCGGGGGGTCTGGGGGGTATGGAATACCCCCCAGGCAAAAGAGCGTAGTTTTATTTACGAGTTTGTTGTCGATAAAGTAGAATGTCTGCGGTTAAATTTAGTTTGGGAAAGAAACTTAACTGCTCCAAATGTAGTTTATAAAACTACCCTCTTCTGGCTGGGGGGTATTCCATACCCCCCAGACCCCCCGGTGGTGTATGCCTCTTATTTAAATCAATAACTGCACTTACAGTGTTTGAGTTCTACTATTGATCTAGCATAATGCTATCGATTTTTATTGTGAATAAGGGGGCATATACCACCGGGGGGTCTGGGGGGTATGGAATACCCCCCAGCAAAGAGCGTAGTTTTAATTTTGAGTTTGTCGTCCACAAAGTGGAATGTCTGCGGTTAAATTTAATTTGGGAAAGAAACTTGAACTGCTCCAAATGTAGTTTATAAAACCACCCTCTTTTTGCTGGGGGGTATTCCATACCCCCCCGACCCCCCGGTGGTGTATGCCTCTTATTTAAATCTATAACTGCACTTATAGTGTTTGAGTTCTACTATTGATCTAGCATAATGCTATCGATTTTTATTGTGAACAAGGGGGCATATATCACCGGGGGGTCTGGGGGGGTATGGAATACCCCCCAGCAAAGAGCGTAGTTTTAATTTTGAGTTTGTTGTCCACAAAGTGGAATGTCTGCGGTTAAATTTAATTTGGGAAAAAAACTTGAACTGCTCCAAATGTAGTTTATAAAACTACCCTCTTTTGGCGGGAGGGGGGTATTCCATACCCCCCAGACCCCCCGGTGGTGTATGCCTCTTATTTAAATCAATAACTGCACTTACAGTGTTTGAGTTCTACTATTGATCTAGCATAATGCTATCGATTTTTATTGTGAATAAGGGGGCATATACCACCGGGGGGTCTGGGGGGTATGGAATACCCCCCAGCAAAGAGCGTAGTTTTAATTTTGAGTTTGTCGTCCACAAAGTGGAATGTCTGCGGTTAAATTTAATTTGGGAAAGAAACTTGAACTGCTCCAAATGTAGTTTATAAAACCACCCTCTTTTTGCTGGGGGGTATTCCATACCCCCCCGACCCCCCGGTGGTGTATGCCTCTTATTTAAATCTATAACTGCACTTATAGTGTTTGAGTTCTACTATTGATCTAGCATAATGCTATCGATTTTTATTGTGAACAAGGGGGCATATATCACCGGGGGGTCTGGGGGGGTATGGAATACCCCCCAGCAAAGAGCGTAGTTTTAATTTTGAGTTTGTTGTCCACAAAGTGGAATGTCTGCGGTTAAATTTAATTTGGGAAAAAAACTTGAACTGCTCCAAATGTAGTTTATAAAACTACCCTCTTTTGGCGGGAGGGGGGTATTCCATACCCCCCAGACCCCCCGGTGGTGTATGCCTCTTATTTAAATCAATAACTGCACTTACAGTGTTTGAGTTCTACTATTGATCTAGCATAATGCTATCGATTTTTATTGTGAATAAGGGGGCATATACCACCGGGGGGTCTGGGGGGTATGGAATACCCCCCAGCAAAGAGCGTAGTTTTAATTTTGAGTTTGTCGTCCACAAAGTGGAATGTCTGCGGTTAAATTTAATTTGGGAAAGAAACTTGAACTGCTCCAAATGTAGTTTATAAAACCACCCTCTTTTGGCTGGGGGGTATTCCATACCCCCCCGACCCCCCGGTGGTGTATGCCTCTTATTTAAGTCTATAACTACACTTAACACTGTTTATGAGTTCTACTATTGATTTAGCATAATACTATACATTGTGATTGTGAATAAGGGGCATACACCTCTGGGGGGTATGGGATACCCCCCAGCCAAAAGAGCGTAGTTTTAATTTTGAGTTTGTTGTCGATAAAGTAGAATGCCTGCGGTTAAATTTAGTTTGGGAAAGAAACTTGAACTGCTCCAAATGTAGTTTATAAAACTACCCTCTTTTGGCTGGGGGTATGCCCATACCCCCAGCCCCCCCGGTGGTATATGCCCCTTATTCAAATCTATAACTGCACTTACAGTGTTTTATGATTTCTAGTATTGATTGACCACAACGTGTGAACAAGGGGGCATATATCACGGAGGGGGTCTCAAAATTTTATTTCAAGGGTGCCAAACGGGGTTATAAGAAAACATTATTTCATAAAAAAACTAAAGATTGTTATAATTCGCTGTTTCATTCATAAAAAATCCATAATTGAGATCTGAGTTGACGTGATGCAATTTTTCCTGCGATTTAGTACTCAAAATTTTACCCTAAGTGTGAAAAACGCGCCTAATTTTTATGGTCTGCTCGATTTATAGAAAGTCCGCGATTGGGTTTCCTGTAGTGTGACTCAATATTTCATTCCACCGGTACAAATCGGTGTAATCAGTGAAAAAGTCCGAAGACTTTTGCAGTTTCTTGACAAAGTGCGCGTGATTGGCGCGATTACCTCCCCCGCCCACCTTTTTTCGTGGTATTTTTAATTATCGCCCACTATTTTCGCGACCGGCACGAGGTTTAATGAAAACATTGCGTTGTCATTTTCTCTTCGGCTTCATTCAATTGCGTCGATCGCTTTTTTTGATGTAAACGTCCGCGATGCACTTGACAGACGTGTCCGATTTGGGAGGCAAATTTCCGAGCGAATTATTTTGACGTTCGGAAGGCCTTTACGCCGCCCGAGTTGGCTTATATAATCGGCAACAAAACAAAACAAAACAAAAACCTCCCTTGTTTGGTTGGAGAAACTTGGCTTATATTAAATTTCTACAGTTTCGCGAGTAAAAGATTGCATACGGAAGTCCATGGAAATAATTTCGCCTTTTTCCCTCCCGTCGACAATAGGTAATGCTAAAAAGGACACCGCCCTTTGCGCTATGTAAATCTTTTTTGTAATTAGTTGCTGTTTTAATACATTATGCGAGTCCTTTTGAATGTCTGACCTATTTCCCTCGCGAGGATCGTCCGCCATTACTATCGTTTGATAATTAATTCCAAATCGGCTCATTTTTACTCGAAATAAAACGGGGATTTAGAGCAAAGCGAAAAATAGAAATAGATTAAGTAGATTTATATGTTTGTTAGCATAAATTAATGTGTTTAAGGAAGGAGTCATTTTGAAATTCGTGGGAGTACTTTAACAATGTAATTGCTTCGAAATTGCGAATATTTGGGTTAAAATGCTGTCATTTTTGCATCACTCGCTTAATGTGACTAGTTTCGATTCGTCCAAATCTGGACGGAAATGAGCAATTGGATTCAAATGAACCATCGCGTTGCAAAAAAAACTATTTTTCCATTCTCATTACCTTGTATTTAATTAAAATATTTTTATAACTTCGGATATGGATTTTGTAATTACCGAACGATTGTTTGATTTTCTCAAACGTAATTAGTCTCATGAATTGCCTAATTACCCGCAACGTTCAATTTATCAAGGATTTCTAAAAAATCACAATTTCAAATTACACGTTTGCCTGGTTACCGTGTGGCGCCAATTTGTTGCTAAACGGAGATTTTTCAAAGGTCCCAGTCCAAGGTGAAAGCGGTTCAGGAAAGGAATTCCAAAAATCACACAAAGTGATACCATTGTATGATTAAAAAAAGGAAAACTCAAACTCAAAAAGGCTTGCAGGAAACAGTGTTTCAATTGCTTAGATGTAAGACACTAGCCTTCTCTTTGCGCTACCCTCAGGTTCTTTCTGAAACTGTTAACGCGGTCCTCTCTAGAGCTAGGCGAACCTACAAAGCAATAGAAAAGATCTAGGTTGCTGTCAAAGGGGTAGAGGAAAGTACTGGAAGGGCCCAAAATCTCATTTAAGAGCGTAGATCCTTATCAGGAATGACGATAGAAATCTCTCCAAAAAGAACTAGGGACGTGGATAAAAAAATATGGAACGCATCGAAAATGTTGTGAAAATAGATCTGGCAAATATCCAGAAGGCTGTCCAAACGAATCTGCGAGAGTTCTGTCTTAGTTCCCTAGGAGTACAGAGACGCTCACTAGGCTCTTTTTTGGTACTGTCTTTAGATCATCTCTCAAACCCATTTCCAGGCCATAAAGCTCTGAAATTCCAGTCAAAGTCAAGTGGTTTAATAAACCCCGGAAATATATCTGAAAATCTTAAAAAGTTTTGAGAAGGTGCCCTGGAAACATCCCTGGAAAATTTCTTATTACTGCGTAATACTTGTGAGTGGACTAGAATTCACTTTTACAATCGTAAATGGTTTCCAAAGGCTCATAACATCCGGAAGACCCAGGAAAAGTTCCTATTCCTCTGGACAACCTGTGGGTGTTCTAGAACTCGTTTTAAAAATTGTACGAAAAAAAGAAAAGTTGTCGAGATCTTACTAGCGCTTTCCACACTCTCTTAAATGCTTTCCAGACACTAGTATAGCTTTGGAAAACACCCCGGAAAATCTCCTGAAATCGCTTTAAAAATCGTAGGGAAAAAGGAGGACGTTCAAGATCTTACTAGCGCTTTCCACGTTCTTTTAAGCGATTTCCAGAGGATCAAAAAGCTTTGGAAATCATCGAGAAGATGCAGGAAAAGCTCTTATTTCTCTGGAAAACCTGTGGGTGTTCTAGAAATCACTTTTAAAATCATAGGAAAAACAAAAGAGTTTTCGAGATTTTACTAGCGGTTTTCACGTTCTCTTAAACGATTTCCAGACGCTCATAAACCTTTGGAAAACATCCAGGAAAATTTCCTGTTACTCTGGAAAACCTGTGGGTGTTCTAGAAATCACTTTTAAAATCATAGGAAAAACAGAAGAGTTTTCGAGATCTTACTAACGCTTTCCACGTTCTTTTAAGCGATTTCCAGATGATCAAAAAGCTTTGGAAATCATCCAGAAGATGCAGGAAAAAAGTTCTTATTTCTCTGGAAAACCTGTGGGTGTTCTAGAAATCACTTTTAAAATCATAGGAAAAACAGAAGAGTTTTCGAGATCTTACTAACGCTTTCCACGTTCTTTTAAGCGATTTCCAGAAGGTCAAAAACCTTTGGAAATCATCCAGAAGATGCAGGAAAAGCTCTTATTTCTCTGGAAAACCTGTGGGTGTTCTAGAAATCACTTTTAAAATCATAGGAAAAACAGAAGAGTTTTCGAGATTTTACTAGCGGTTTTCACGTTCTCTTAAACGATTTCCAGACGCTCATAAACCTTTGGAAAACATCCAGGAAACCCAGGAAAATTTCCTGTTACTCTGGAAAACCAGTGTGTGTTCTAGAGATCAGTTTTCAAATCGTAGAAAAAAAGAAGCGCTTTCGGGATCTTACTACCCTCTCTTAATTGCTTTCCAGAAGATCATAAAGATCCAGGAAAATTTGTTAGTCTGGAAAACCGGTGGGTGGTTCTAGAAATCACTTTTAAAATCGTAGGGAAAAAGAAGAGGTTTCAAGATCTTACTAGAGTTTTCCACGTTCTCTTAAGCGGTTTCCAGAGGCTCATAGAGCTTTGGAAAACATCCAGAAGACCTAGCAAAATTTCCTATTATTCTGGCAAATCTGTGGATGTTCTAGAAATCACTTTGAAAATAGTAGGAAATATAGAAGAGTTTTTGAGATCTTACTAGCGCTTTCCAGGTTTTCCAGAGGCTTACAAAGCTTGGAAAACATCCAGAAGACCGTGGAAAATCTCCTATTCCTCTGGGAAACTCGTGGATGTTCTAGAAATGACTTTTAATTCAAGAAGACTTTTCGAGATCTCACTCGCGCTTTCCACGTTCTCTTAAATTGTTTTCAGAGGCTCATAAAGCTTTGGAAAACATCCAGCAGGCCTAGGAGAGTTTCATATTCCTCTGGAAAACCGGTGGGTGGTTCTAGAAATCACATTTAAAACCGTAGGAAGAATGAAAAGTTTTGGAGATTTTACTAGTGCTTTCTACGTTCTCTTTAGTGCTTTCCCGAGGCTGTTAAAGCTTTGGAAAACATCCAGAAGACTATGGAAAATCCCCTACTTCTCTGGAAAACGTGTGGGTGACAGAAGAGTTTTTGAGATCTTACTAGCGCTTCGCTTAAATTGTTTCCAGTGTCACATAAAGCTTTGAAAAAGATCCAGAAAACCCAAGGAAATTTCCTATTACTCTGGAAAACCTGTGGGTGTTCTAGAAATCGCTCTAAAAGTCGTAGGGAAAAAGAAAAGTTTTCGAGATCCTTCTAGCGCTTTCTAAAGGCTCAGAAGGTTGAGGGAAACACGCAGAAGATCCTTAAAGTTTCCTTTTACTCTCTCCAAGAACCCTGTTAATAAAATCCCAAAATATTTTCCCAATTCCCAATCGGTGGGTTTGATGGAACACAGATGAAGGACTTAGACTCTGTATGGTCTAAAAGGTACCAAAAGTTGTGGATTTCGATTTCTCTGGAAAGGATTTGTAGGTTTGTCAGTAAAGAAAATGGAAAACTCCATGTTTTTGTGTTCTTCGAAAATCTTAAGACTGGACTTGGTCTCCTAGATTCTTTCACTAGCTAGACGAGCCTAGGAATCTCGTGAAATGTCAGTTTATGCATTTATAACATTGCAGAGGGTCACTTTGAATTTTTAATGTTGTTACTCCAGAACAGTTTTCTAAAAGCCCCTATCAGCGAGGAGTGAAAGTTCAGATAAGGTGAAGAATCGTGTGCTGCTTTGGTAAAAGTGTAAGTGTTTAGTTGTGTGTTTAGAGGTCAAGTCATGCAATCTACTCTACTAGCATCATGCACCGTCACAAAAGGCTCTAAGAAAAAATGAAGCTTACCTTTCTTTGGTATAAGGGATTTCAAGAGCATCACAGCGTGTTCGTCCAACGCCCAAGCGTGCATCTTCCGGTAGCTGTCCCTGCCCTTCTCAGTCAGTTTGTCCCAAGGTTTCGGTTTGGAGAGTAACTCCGAGACGGTGCCCTGCGAGAGTCCGAGGATGTATTTCGCGAAGAGTCTTTGGCCGATATTGTGAATCGAGAGTAGCTCACGAACTCGCCGGGAAATGTGCAGCGTGTCCAGGTTCTGCGCGGCGTACTTGTCCATGTTGTACCGGAGCATCTCCTGCAGGCGCGCCTCCATGGGATCGCCCTTTGGAATGAGGCTCTCGCCCAACCTCCCGACCATGGAACCGGGCGGCAGGCCGAGGTCCTCCGAGAAGCGGAACGGCGATCTGTGCTCCTCGAACCGGTAGGGACTCTTGAGCGAGTCCTCGCCGCGCAAAAAGTTATTCACAGCGCACATGGTCGCGGCTAACGGGACGTTGTTGTTGCTGAGGTGGTGGTTGTTGTTGTCCTCGGGCGTCTTCGGGTTGCCGTTAAGCAGCAGCTCGTTCGGCGACACTTGCGGCGCGCTGATCGGCTCGGACGGCGGTTGCGGCGTCGACGCCGTGCTCTTTTCGGTCAGGTCGCCGACGACGGGCGTCGAAACCGTTAGCGGGCCATCTGCAGAGGGTGAGGAGGGTATTATTCGGTTATTTAAGGTAATCTGTTCGATGCTTCGTCGCCAAGTCGCGACTATCTCCTCGCCGAGTATCGTGCCGAATGTCTCGACGTTTTGGAATAGGGGCGGAAGGGAACTGTTTTGTGGCGATTTGGGAAGATCGGAGGGTGACTCTGAAGGTTGTGTTGATGGCGGGTTAGCACCTCCTGGAAGGCAAGTGGGGCGTTTTAATTTGAACATGAAGCTGCAAAATTATTTGTAAAGAGACGGCACACTTAAAGGGTTAGTAAGTTACAACTGTGTAATGCAAATGTAAGAGAAATAAGCGAATGACGTGAAAACTTCCCGGTAGAAGCCGCGAGTAACTACCCGGTAATGGCCCGATATTGATTAGTAACCGACCGGCAATAGTTTGTTACTGTACCAAGCTACAAGAAAAGATTAGTTACTTACAAAAACATTTTGCACTCGCCGTGAAAAGCTAAAAAAAAAGGCAACAAATGATGTTTCTGGTAGTTTTGACAATAAACTCTGGGATAATTGTTTCTAATTTTATGATTAACGTTCTCTTATTTATTTGGACCGTCGAAGATCGTCTGGTATTCTCTCGGTATTCTTTAGTATTCAGCTGGTATTCCTCGGTATGCCTGGAGTATTCTATATGGTGATTTTTAATTCAATAAACAAAGAAATTGTGACACTTTTTAAAACATAAGATTCCATCCTGGCAATACATCATCAAAAGACATTCCTGGTATTTGTCCGTACATTTTACAGAAACATCACAAAAAGGAACCTACAGAAATCTAAAGAAACTTCCAAAAACCTCAAAAATTCAACATAAACATCAAGGAATTAAAAAAATAATAAAAAGCGCAGGGAAGCATTTACAAAAACCTACAGAAAGGCAGATATGAGTAGAGATGCCATGAAGGAAGTGGAAAAAAAGGAGACGAGATCGAACATGAAGAAACATGAAAGAATGAAAAAAAGGAAGCGATTCCAAAAAAAGGAAAGAAGAATGGTAATAGACAGGTGTGGAAAAAAAGAGTGAATAAGGTTTGAAGACCATGTAATGGAATGAAGAAAGGAGACAGAAGTGAAGCAAACGTAAGAGAGATAAGATGAAGAAATATTAAACAAAAATGAAAAAAGTGGGTGTAAATAAGTGACGAAAATGAAGACTGCAAAAGAAGAAGACGAGGAGTTAAGGAATAGCGAAGAAGACACGAAGGAACGAAGCAGCGAGGTGGTGAAGAAAATGGCAGTGAAGAGGTGTGGTGGAAAACAGCTCAACAAAAACACGACTAAGGCGTTGTGAAGCAGGCATGAAAGATGCAAACTGGAAGGCCAGGGGAGCGGGAAAAATGGAAGAAAGTGAAAAAAAGAAGAGGCGAATACAGGAGAAGAGCATATAAAAAAGCACGAGACGTAAAGGAATCGTGCAAAAGGTGTACAGAAGCGAGGTCTGGGGAGAACGACGTTTGAAATGAGGGTTACGAAACGGGGGCATGAAACGTCCTTTAGAAGAAAGAGAGAATGGGAGGGGGTTAAGAAGATTTATGAAGTGCTGTAAAAAAATGGCGTGAAGAAATTGCGAAAATGGGATCTGAAGAAATAAATTATGTTATCCTGGTAGTTAGAAAAACCTCGCACGTTACATTCTCCTCAGTTCGCCTGGTAATCATAAAATTTTTTTATTTATATTTCCTAACAGAAACGCCTCCTGCCACATTATATTCTCCCGATACGACTCTTTGGTACGTTCTCTTAGGTTTGGAAAAAGATCTCCTTATGGGCTTCTGGTAGCCTTTGCATTGAGAATTAGGAGCAGAAACGCCTGCTTCCACTGAGACACAAAAGCTAAAACGAAAGATTATGTTCTCCTGATAAAAAAGGTTAAATAACAATGAAATCTCCCCATGGGGCTTTAGAACATTTGTCTAGCACATGATATTCTCCTGATACAAACGTTTACATGACAATAAAGTGAACATTTCTCTTGAGATCATAAAAAAAACTCCTCATGTTTTACTGGTTGCCCTAAAACATTTACATTTTTCTAAGAGATAACTTAAATTCTTCGCACCATTATATTCATTTAATTCAGGTGTTTGGAACAGGTTCTATTCAGTTTAGGAAAAAACCTTCTCATGGTTTATGTTCTCATAGTAACGAGAAAAAATTTACATTTCCCTAACAGAGAGCAAAAGCGTCTTCTGACACATTGTAATCTACTGATACAAGAGATTTGCGCTTAGGAGGGCTATGTTCTCCTGGTAGTCAGAGAAAATTTACATTTTTCTAAGGCACACCTTCAGTTCTCCTGATGCGAGAGTTTAAACGAAGGTTAAGTGTTGGAGCGCATCTATTGAGCTAAGAATAGAATCTTCAAATGGGTTATAGAAGTTTTAAAACATTTTACCCATAGATACTCAGTGAATTCGGAGCAAAGACACATATGCGTTATGGCGATATCAACCACTCTGTCTATCTGTTCGTCTGTTCCTTAGAAGGCAAGCCTTTTTCCGCAAATGTATCCAACGATCCTATCTTGTTTTCAAAAATTTCTAAAACTTGCCTCGTAACTTCCTACACATTTTAAAAATTACCGAAATTTCTTAAATATTGCATCCCAAATTTTAAATGGGAATACCCCCAGATCCTCCTGCACTGTATGTTCTCCCCCGAAACGTTCAGCCTTAATAATTATCATGTAAGATCGATTTCCCTAAAAAAATAGGTACGGAATACCCCCCAGAACACAGTAATAATTATTATCTTTTTTCGAAAAACATTTCCATTATATATTGGGGGGTATTCTATACCTCTCAGCCCCCCCCCCTACCCCCCAAGACGTTTTGCCTTTGAAAACTTTCATGTATGAACAATGTCCCTACCAAATAATCATGCTTGCTAAATGTTGTATACAGTTTGGGGTGGTAGGTACTACCGGGGGTTCTGGGGGGTATAGCACACAAGAATAATTAATTATCTTTTTTCGAAAAACATTTCCAATATTTATTGGAGGTATGGAATATCCCCCCAGAGCCTCCGGTACTGTATATTTTCCCCCAAGACGTTCTGCCTTAAGAACTTTCATTTTTGAACAATTTCCCCACAAAACAATCATGGGTCCTGAGTATTGTAAACATTTCGGGGCGGTACGTCCTACCGGGGGGTCTGGGGGGTATGGAATACCCCCCAGCACACAAGAATAATTAATTATCTTTCTTCGAAAAATTTTCCCATATTTATGGGAGGTATGGAATATCCCCCCAGAGCCTCCGGTACTGTATATTTTCCCCCAAGACGTTCTGCCTTGAGAACTTTCATATATGAACAATTTCCCTACAAAATAATCATGCGTCCTGAGTGTTGTAAACATTCTGGGGTGGTAGGTACTACCGGGGGGTCTGGGGGGTATGGAATACCCCCCCGCACACAAATATAATCGATTATCTTTTTTCCAAAAACATTTCCAATATTTATTGGAGGTATGGAATATCCCCCCAGAGCTGCCGGTACTGTATATTTTCCCCCAAGACGTTCTGCCTTAAGAACTTTCATTTATGAACAATTTCCCCACAAAATAATCATGCGTCCTGAGTGTTGTAAACATTTCGGGGCGGTACGTCCTACCGGGGGGTCTGGGGGGTATGGGGGTATGGAATACCCCCCAGCACACAAGAATAATTGATTATCTTTTTTCAAAAAACATTTCCAATATTTATTGGAGGTATGGAATATCCCCCAGAGCCTCCGGTACTGTATATATTCCCCTAAGACGTTCTGCCTTAAGAACTTTCATTTATGAACAATTTCCCCACAAAATAATCATGCGTCCTGAGTGTTGTAAACATTTCGGGGCGGTACGTCCTACCGGGGGGTCTGGGGGGTATGGGGGTATGGAATACCCCCCAGCACACAAGAATAATTGATTATCTTTTTTCAAAAAACATTTCCAATATTTATTGGAGGTATGGAATATCCCCCAGAGCCTCCGGTACTGTATATTTTCCCCCAAGACGTTCTGCCTTAAGAACTTTCATGTATGAACAATTTCCCAACAAAATAATAATGCGTCCTGGGGCGGTGCGTTCTAGTGGGGGGTCTGGGGGGTATGGAATCCCCCCCCGCACACAAGAATAATCGATTATCTTTTTTCCAAAAACATTTCCAATATTTATTGGAGGTATGGAATATCCCCCTAGAGCCTCCGGTACTGTATATATTCCCCTAAGACGTTCTGCCTTAAGAACTTTCATTTATGAACAATTTCCCCACAAAATAATCATGCGTCCTGAGTGTTGTAAACATTTCGGGGCGGTACGTCCTACCGGGGGGTCTGGGGGGTATGGAATACCCCCCAGCACACAAGAATAATTAATTATCTTTTTTCGAAAAACATTTCCAATATTTATTGGAGGTATGGAATATCCCCCAGAGCTTCCGGTACTGTATATTTCCCCCCAATACGTTCTGCCTTAAGAACTTTCATTTATGAACAATTTCCCCACAAAATAATCATGCGTCCTGAGTGTTGTAAACATTTCGGGGCGGTACGTCCTACCGGGGGGTCTGGGGGGTATGGAATACCCCCCAGCACACAATAATAATTAATTATCTTTTTTCGAAAAACATTTCCAATATTTATTGGAGGTATGGAATATCCCCCAGAGCCTCCGGTACTGTATATTTTCCCCCAATACGTTCTGCCTTAAGAACTTTCATGTGTGAACAATTTCCCAACAAAATAATAATGCGTCCTGGGGCGGTGCGTTCTAGCGGGGGGTCTGGGGGGTATGGAATACCCCCCAGCACACAAGAATAATTAAATATATTTTTTCTAAAAACATTTCCAATATTTATTGGAGGTATGGAATATTTGTAAATATTCTGGATACCGGGGGGTTTTGGGGGGTATGACGTACCCCCAGCCACAAGAAAAATTGATTATCTTTTTTCGAAAAAATTTCCATTGCTTACTGGGGGTATGCCATACCCTCCAGACGCCCCTGTACTGTCTCTTTCCCCCCAAAACGTTATTGTTGTAAATATTCTGGAGTGGTACGTAGTACCGGGGGGTCTGGGGGGTAAGAATCGATTTTTTTTTTCGAAAAAATTTAGCATTTAGAGATTTTCAAAATTTCTCAAAACTTTCCTCGTAACTAAAATTTTGCAATCGTTCGTAATCCTCCAAAAGTCTGGAACCGAACCCTAAACACCCAAATCCGGTTCATTCACGAGGTCACACTTGTAACAAATACACCGAAAGTTCGACGAAGAGGAATGTTTCAAGTTAGAGGGTGGGATTTTTGGTGTCGACTGTGTCAATGGACCGTTATGGAAAGAACGTTTGTTTTTTCTAAATAAGAACAATAGGAGGTGCGCGCTTTTATTTGTTTAAAAAACCCGACCGTATTTATAATTCCTAGGTAAAGGCAACGTTTCGCAAAGTTTAATTTCGATATCTACCCAGTTCATCAAAAGATTCTGACGGACGACTTCCTCAGTTTACGGTCGACCGACAATAATTTATTACGAGCCATGCTAATTAAAAAGAATAAAGTTATTTTATGCGAGCAATTATATATTGTAAGTAACTAATCTATGGTAATTTCGAATTTTTGGGAATCCGCTAGCGAACCGTGGCGCGCGCTGATTAAGATCTCGTTTCTACTCTCAATAAACGCATGACCGTGCCCAATTTAAAACGAATCTTGCGGGTGAGTATTTTAACCTACTTGGGACTTTGTGTCTCCCATCCCCCCTAACGGGAACATTGTGTGGTAAGGAAACATGCCATGGTAACACAGAGTGTGTATGCTCACCTTCATTGTCTTGAGTAACAGGTGGTTCGGAGGCCTCGCTTCTTGCTCGCTCCAGGAATTCGGCTGATTTACTTTCGGGGTTGTTAGTCGAAAAGTTAACTGACCTTAAGATACTGAAATAAGAAAACAAATTGTAGCCGAGCAAACGTATGTGGGGGGAGAAAGGGGGCAGGATTATTAAATACTTACACTATCAGCGACCAATAGCGCTGTGAACAAATATTTGTGATCTACTTTCGTTTGGGATTCGTTGAGACTTACCCGATTTCTCTTTTGAGGTCCTCGTAGTCCCTTTGTAAATCGATCCTGTTTTCTAGTCGAACAATGTGCTGTCGTTTCTGTTCCAGTTCGTCTTCCAACCTGGAGATTTGCGACATGGAAGACTCTTGCAGCTTGGTTATGCTGAGCTGGAGTCGTTGTACCTCCTCCAAAAGGTGGGTGATCTGTAACGGAAACCGTCGCTTGAGACAAAGATGTAAAAATGAGGCTCGAATTTCGCGCGTAATTAACAAAATCAATCAATAGCGTATATGAAGACATTAATCCGTTCAACCCCTTTTATGTGTCTGAGGAATCGATCCGTTCGAGCTCTTAAATTACAAAGACATCCCTAGTCAAAAACAAACGGATTTATATAAGTGGAACAGAGGCCCAATTTGCGTATTGGCTCGCATGTCAAATTAATACTCGCAGAACTGCAAAATTCCGTTAATAAATCCGAATTCCCCCCTTTCTCATTAAAAACAAAAAACAAAATCGAACAGCTTGGAAAATAAGGGTAGAAAAGGGAAACGGAAGAGGAAACCCTTCACAGATGATAAATATAAACCAATATTTCAGATAGATACCTCCGCAAGGGTGCGTTTTTGCATATCCAAACTTCGAGCCGATTCCGAATCAATCAAAGCCACATCCGCAGATCGCTATCTCTCTCGCGCCATTCCAAACCCTTTCTTGCAGGAAAACCGATAGCGAACGAGAATTTATTGGCGTCCAACAGCAAAAAATCGCAGCACAATTTTTAGTGGCCCCGATTGTTTTTCGCGCCGCTTTTTGCTCGCGATGATTTTAACTAATTGAACATCGTTTGTTTGGATAACTGGATGCCGTTTTTTTTTCTAGATAGACACTGTATTTTCCCAAGATTTATACGATTAATATTAATTATTTTTTTTTCTCCGTTTTAAAACAATGAGCATAAAATTTGCATCAAATTCTATATAAAATTGAAACTCGCCGAAATGATTCATCAAGATCTACGCTAATGATACGGGGTAATGAGCTTTTTCGTAGGTATATAGCGAAAATAATAATAAAAAAAAGAGAGGTTTAATGTGAATGCGCGCAATCAGGATTCGTTTCTGGGGCAATTAAATTTTGAATTGTTATTGCGTTTCGTTCAAGAAAGTCGCTCATTGCAGCATATCGATCCTCGGGTCGGTCAGTCTCTCTCACTCTGAAACGAGAAAATTTTTTCTTTGCACTATTTAGAAATAAGCCTGGACGAAGAAAAAAAAAGGGCGAAGAAAAATAGACTCAGAAGAAAAGACAAAAAGCGAGAAAGAAGAAAAAGATTATAAACAAAGATTTAGATAAAAGAAAATGAAGAAAGTATAAGAATAAAAAAAATGTATCAAGAAAAGGTCATTTTCCTTTGCCCTTCTGTGAACCTGATAATTATATTCTGTGATCCTGATACAGAAATTTGTATCAGGAGAACATAATACGTGAGATGGAGGAGGAGGATTAATTTTACACATTCTTGCATTCCTGAACTTTTCTTAAAAAGTGATCAGAAGACAAAAGCTGTTTGCCAACCTTTTTGGTTTTCTGCGGTTCGGACCAAGAAAATATAATACGTTAAACCTAATACCAACAGTATCAGTATCAGAAGAGCAAAATAGACGAGAAGAATATACACCACCCCGCTGTCCCCTGATCCATGTGATCCTATATTCAACGCCACTGTGTGATGGAGATTCCTGAAGAACGAAATAAACGAAAAGATAAATATTTTCTGTCATCCTGGTACAGTTTGTATCATAAAACACTATGTCAATAAACGAGACATTTTCTTGCTTCCCTCTAATCCTGATACCACTTTAAAAAGGACCAAGAGAGGCCAGAGCTGGGCAGAATACTTTCAAAAAGTATTTGAATACTAAATGCTTTGAATTTTTTTTCGAAATTGGTTTCTAGTCTATAACTTTTGATTGAGAAGTCCGATCGAAAAAGTACGAATTGTTTTGGATTCTACGCACCAAAATTAATAAGAAAAAGTGTTTTCCCGAGAAATTGTGGTGTAGTCGATTTTTGGTAAAAAAGGAAGGTTATACACTGCCTTTTTTTGAGCCGCGAATAAAAAATTGTCTCAGATCGACCCGGAAAAACAATTTTCTTATAGAATGTGGCCTGTAGAATCCATAATTTCAACCAGTTCCAAGATTGGGCTACTAGTTCAAAAGTTAAAGCCCTTTGAATTTTTTTTTTGGAAATTGGTTTCTAGTCTATAACTTTTGATTGAGGAGTCTGATCGAAAAAGTACGAATTGTTTTGGATTCTACGCACCAAAATTAATAAGAAAAAGTGTTTTCCCAAGAAATTTTGGTGTAGTCGAATTTTGGTAAAAAAAGGAAGGTTATACACTGCCTTTTTTTGAGCCCTGCAAAAAAAAATTGTCTCAGATCGACCCGGAAAAAAATTTTCTTATAGAATGTGGCCTGTAGAATCCATAATTTCAAACAGTTCCAAGATTGGGCTACTAGTTCAAAAGTTACAGCCCTTTGAATTTTTTTTTAGAAATTGGTTTCTAGTCTATAACTTTTGATTGAGAAGTCTCTGATCGAAAAAGTACGAATTGTTTTGGATTCTACGCACCAAAATTAATAAGAAAAAGTGTTTTCCGGAGAAATTTTGGTGCAGTCGATTTTTGCTAAAAAAGGAAGGTTAAGTATTCAAATACCTTGCGAAGTATTAGAATACTAAATATTTGTGAAAGTATTTGAGTTACAAATACAAATACTGCTTCTATAAAAGTATTTGAATACTTTAAAGGATTTGAATACTAAAAAGTATTTACAAAATCGAATACTGCTCAGCTCTGAGAGAGGCCAATGCATTAAAAGAATTCCTGCGTTTATGTGATCCTGATGAAATCATTTTGTTGAAGCCCAAATACACGAGGAAAATAAATTTACACTTCACTTTCAATTTGTTCATGATACAACAAAGGAGTAGTTTGCACCAGAAGAACAAATAAACGAGTATTCTCTACGTTTCTGTGATCCTGATATGATCATTTTAAAATGAGCAAGTTGCACCAAAATAAACGGTATACGTCTTGGCGTTTCTGGAACTGGATACAAACACCTGCGTCAGAAGACCAAACAAGTTTGCGAGCCTGATACAATTTTCCCCTGATCCAAATTTAACTTTTATAATTTGTATAAGGGAACAAAATAATTGAGAAAATTAAATATGACAGGTTTTGTTTTCTGTGATCCTGAAGCAATTTTTTAAATGTAAAATTTATGTCAAGACCAAAAATGAGAAGAATAAAAAAATACACCTCCCTTCCTTCCTGTGAATCTGATACAACCTTTAAAATAGCAATTTGCATCAGGAGATCACATAAATGAGACGAACCTTTCTGTGATCCTGATACAATTTGTGGTAAGACCAAGAAACGAGAAGAATAAAAATTATACCTTTCTTCCTGTGATTCTGATACAATTTTTAAAACATCAGTTTGCATCACGAGATCAAATATTACACGTTCCTACCTTTCTGTGATCCTGACACAAATTTCTCCTGCTCAAAATTTTTCTTAAAATCCAGCAGAACTTAATAATTGAGAAAATTAAATATTACAGATCTCTTTTCTATGATCCTGATGCAATTGTTGAAAGTAAAATTTGTGTCAAGACCAAGAAATGAGAAGAATAAGAAATACACCTCCTTACTTTTGTGTGATCCTGATACAATTTTTAAAAGTAACACCAAGAAAAACTATAAAATACCGCTCCCTCCTTTTCTGGGATTCTGATACCACTCTTAATTTAACAATTTGTATCAGGAGGACATATTACATGAAACGGGGTCTTTCCTTGGTTTTCCCTGATTTCGACACCATTTTTAAAGAATGGGAAATTTGTATCAGGAGTGCAAAATAAGTGAGACTAGATATTACACCTGTCTTTCTGTGGTCCTGGCACTAAAGAAATGTTTATCCAGAGAACAAAGTGATATCACGCCTCTTCTTGCAGCAATCATTTTTTATCAGAAGAACATTAGTATTACGCATACTTGCTTTTCTGTGGTCACTTTTCAAAGATCCATTTGTGCAGGGGAAGGATTCTTGGCTTTCCGTGATCCAGGCTGAATCTGAAGAAAAATTGGCGTCAGGAGAACATAGCGGCACTTGCTCTGATCCTGATACAAGAACTTTTAAAAGAGAAAATATCGAGCTCGAGTTGACCTTCCAGCACTTCTGTGATTTTAATACAATTATTAATTGTGACAGGAGCACATAACTAACAGGCGCAGAATTGAAAACCTTTGGATCAGGAGCACAACAGTTCGGGACCTTACGGCATGTGACAGGAGCACAAAAAAAGCGCTTGTAAAATTGATTGACACTAAAAGAATCACACAGTTGGTGCAAGGTGTAGGTATTGCCGCACTTATTTACCTACAATTTTGTGGAAAAAGTCCAATAAAACTTACATGTACTTTGTCGTCATCCATATTTATCTTACACCTGAACAATCTTCACCTCAACTGAATCTATACTCTAATCATCCAGTAATTAGTAGCATATTTCAAAATACTAAAACAATAAATACTTTGTCGCCTAAGTGCAAACAAAAAAAAGCTGTTCGCGATGATAAACATAACCTAAAAGATTTTTTTTAATTGAAACAAGAAGCATTAACGCGTAATTAACGTACGTGAGTAATATAAATGTAAAGGACGTGTTAAGAAAAATGCCGTGAATATATTATTTTACAATCCGTTTAAGCAATGATTCCGTGAAAATCAAACATCTCTCTATTTATTCAAGAAAAGGATCTTCAGATATTAACGAATATCAGATGATAACGAATAATTATGACTGATAAGCTTCTATGAGCACACGTTAAGTTTCAAGGAAAATTCCGCCCTCCCTCCCGATTCTGCCCTTTATTTCCGTACATGATCTGCATATTTCCGAACCCTTTGAGTCGGTGGTGTCCCTTGCGGTTTCGGGGTTTTTTCCCCATTTTTATAATTAAATTTTAAGCTAATTACGGATCAAAGCCGCGCACATGTAGAAAGACGAAGGCCGCGGCAGAAACAACACAAAGAATTGCAGTAGCGCGGTTCAAAGGTTGAAAGCGCCTCGCGATCTTACAATGCGAAAAAAGCGGGCGCGCAATTTTCCCGGCAACGCGAAAATGAGTACTCCACATGTGTAATAAGAGATTAATCATACGCTAGAAAGAGAAGGTTCGCCAATCAATCGATACTGCTCAGACTTAGACTATGGTATCATTCCAATTGTGAGCGGGCAGGAATGAATAAAAGGGTAAAATGAGAGGGGGAGGGGGCGAAATTGAGAACCGAAGCCGAAATATAAATGTGAGCAAATTGCTTTAGCGGCGTTGCATGTTCTTACCGCATCGAATCGACGTTTAGGTATCACGCGAGTGACCATGGGGTAGCCCATGGGTCTAATCTGGGACCACTCTTTTCAATTGAATTAATTGAATCGCGGCGGTTGCGGATTTTTTTCCGGGATCCTTACACGCTAAAATGAAAATTCGCCCCAATCAAAGAAACTAAAACTCGCCATCCCCCGTCTCTGTCTATCGCGCGCACGTTGGAGAATTTAAAAAGCCGAATGAAGGGGTTTCGGGTATTGAAAAACTAATTAAAGCCGCATATGATTCATGCAGTATTGGAACTCAGATTCAGATCGGAATATAAAGTGGATGGCTACATCGTAGAGTAAGGCGAAACAACGACGGTCCGTCTCGCTCCCGCAAGGAATAAGTGTTCGCTTGTCTTACTCTGGCTCATTAGCGCCAGCAAATCAGCATTCGGTAGTCTCGTTTTCTCTTTATATTTGAGTATAATTATTGATTATTGGGAACTTAGACGTGCGAGGGGGAGGAGGAGGGGTGGTTGATTAAGCTATATGGAAACTCACCCCTTTACTAGCGAACTGACTGATTGGGATAAAATACGTGAGGATAAATTAGACGCGCGAGTGTGCCGTGCCGGCCGGTTTCCAAATCAGGAAGTAAAAGACGGATCACAATGGGTGGTTAAAAACCTTCGCGTGGGAGGAGGTTTGTCGTATTTGTGGGATGAGTACGAAATTTGGCCAGTGCGCGTATATGATGAAGTCATTCGAGTTTATTCACCTAAATTTTGTTTATTTTTAATACGTTGGCTATTTTAAAATAACTTTAATTGATTAACAACTAATACCTTTCGAATTTTCTAGCCGCTCGCGGATCGGAAACTTTGAGCGCAACTTTTCCGTCGATACCTCTAAAGTTCGAGTGCGCGCCTTAATGTAATTCTGCTCAATGTTTAATCGCGAATCGAATCAATTTTCCCGATAGTCAACCTTTTGTATGCGATTTTAACAAAAAATAGTAAAAATTAATCCGAGGAATATTCTTCCCAAGTATATTCGCTCGTGGAATATACACGGGTTCGCAAAAACCCTGCCCACACAGCATTTTTGCGACTACAGCACTGAAAGGAGACTTAAAACTGTTGTTCCAAGGGCGAATTTCCCAGAACTGGCCCACGGGATATTCGTGGGTTCAAGAAAAACACCCCGCGCAAGTTTCTTTCACTGTCGTATTAAAATACGTCACATGCTTAGAAAGAAACTTGGAATGGAGTACATAAGCGTTATTGCAAAATGAGTCGGGTTTTGCTGGAGGCTAAAGAATATTCCCCACCTTTGGAATATCCGCGGGTTGAAAACACTGACGTGGTAGTTAGTAGTAATTTAAAAGGTCAGTAGTTTCCCTGGGTGCATATTTAGATTGACACAAAGTAGTAAAAATGATTCTGCGGAATATTCTTCCCAGGTATATTCCCTCAAGGAATATACGCGGGTTCTCAGAAACCCGGCCTACACTAGAATCTTTCACTCTCATACTGAATTAGACTACAGAACTAAAGGAAACTGAAAACTGTAGTTCCAAGGGCGAATTTCCTTGAGTTTTCTGGGTTCCTAAGTGTAGAATTGGTGAGGGAAACGGGGCGGAGTTTTCTCGTGGTTTTACGAAAGAAATCCGCCCTCTTTCTCTTGACTAATTATATTCCTATGAGAGCCCTGGTTGGAAAACCACTGTTGTATAGGTACATTCTTTCCCAGAGAAGCTCGCTTTCGAATTAATTACTGGAATTGGAAAATTCGCCCACTTGAGTAACTGGCCCACGGAATATTCGCGGGATAAAGAAAGACAGCCTGCGCAAATTTCATTCACTCTCTTAGTAGTGAGGCACGTTTCAGAAGTAAATGGGTAAATTGGAATGCAGGAGAATTTCCTCGAGTTTTCCTCGGTACAAGCTTCTTGGTAAAAAATCCACCCGCTAGGAAATATCCGTACATGAATTTCACCCAAGAAATATTTCCTTCTAAAAATTCGCCCACAAAATAGATTGCTTTGGGAATCTTACAGGCCCGTAGCCAGGGGGTGAGCCCCACCCTAGAACGCGGTCTTGCCCCCACTGGAAATTATGGTTGATGGTTCCTTTACAAAAATTACAGGGGAAGTTTGTATCAAAAACTTCTTAAGCTCTCCCCCCTAAAAAAATACCGGCCACCCCTGCTACTTCATTCTGGCTACGGGCCCGGAATCTCACCCACGGAATATAGGCTACCCAAAACACTTTCATTTTCATTCGCTCTCGAGGAAACTCACATTCAAGCAAATTCACAGCCGTTCCCAAAGTTACACCCAAGGAATATACCCCTTCAAAAATTCGGAAACTCGCCTACGGAATATCCGCGGGTAGTTTCCCTTGGGCTCAACGCAAGTTTCCGTTCGTTTGACGGTTGTTGGGGAAGAATTTCATCTCAATTTCCCCGTAGCGCCAGGGGGGAGGGGTCTCGTACCGTACTCGGTCCCCATTTTGAAAATTATGTTAAAAGCAGTGGGGGCCACGAAAAGACATGATAAACTTTTCCATATAACCCTCAGTACTAACTTATGGTGGGGGGGGGGCATACTACCCAGATCCACCGGTGAAACTTTTTTTTCCCAAACCGTTCAAACTTCAGCACTCGCTTGTTACTCTGTTGTGGTCGTGTCCTGGAAATTGCAATGCAAGTGTCGTGTTTGGGGGGGGGGGAATAAACCGCCCTGGTCGAAGTTTTTTCCGCAAGTATCATGTATCCACCGTCAGACTTCAGCACTCGCTTGACAGTTGCTAAGGAACGACTGTCAGATCCTTTTCTCCACGCCGCAGAGAACACAATACCGGGGGGTCTGGGGGGTATGGAATACCCCCCAGTAACCTACAGGTGGATAACCATTTCGAAAATTACGTTAAAAGCAAGGGAGGTTCAAATTCCTCCCGCAACGAAGGACTTGATAACCTTTTCCATATAACCCTCAGTACTCTCTTAGGGTCGTGTTCTGGAAATTGCAATGGAGTTGTCGTGAGTGCTGGGGGAGGGGGGAGGTATTCCATACCCCCCGAGAAACTTTTTTCCACAAACCGTTCAGACTTCAGCACTCGCTTGACAGTTGTTAAGGGACGATTATCAGATCCTTTTCTCCACGCCGCAGAGAACACAATACCGGGGGGTATGGAATACCCCCCACTAACCTACAGGTGGATAACCATTTCGAAAATTACGGTAAAAGCACGGGGGGTTCAAATTCCCCCCGCAACGAAGGACTTGATAACCTTTTCCATATAACCCTCAGTACTCTCTTAGGGTCGTGTTCTGGAAATTGCAATGGAGTTGTCGTGAGTGCTGGGGGAGGTATTCCAACCCCCCCCCCCCCGAGAAACTTTTTTCCACAAACCGTTCAGACTTCAGCACTCGCTTGACAGTTGTTAAGGGACGATTATCAGATCCTTTTCTCCACGCCGCAGAGAACACAATACCGGGGGGTATGGAATACCCCCCACTAACCTACAGGTGGATAACCATTTCGAAAATTACGGTAAAAGCACGGGGGGTTCAAATTCCCCCCGCAACGAAGGACTTGATAACCTTTTCCATATAACCCTCAGTACTCTCTTAGGGTCGTGTTCTGGAAATTGCAATGGAGTTGTCGTGAGTGCTGGGGGAGGGGGGAGGTATTCCATACCCCCCGAGAAACTTTTTTCCACAAACCGTTCAGACTTCAGCACTCGCTTGACAGTTGTTAGGGAAGGATTATCAGATCCTTTCCTCCACACCGCAGAGAACGCAACACCGGGGGGCTTGGGGGGTACTATTTTGAAAATTACGTTAAAAGCAGAGAGGGTTCAAAATCCCCCCGTACCGAAGGACTTGATAACCTTTTCGATATAACACTCAGTACTCTCTTATGGTCGTGTTTTGGAAATTGCAATGGAATTGTCGTGTGTGTGTGTGGGGGGGGGGGGGGGTACTCCAGCAACGTAAAGGTCGATGACCATTTTTAAAATTATGTTAGGAGCAGTTTGGGTTCAAAACCACCCAGCAACCGAAAAATTTGTTAAACTTTCCCCTATAACATTCAGAACTGGTGTCCTGGAAATGAAATTGTAGTGTGTGCTGGGAGGTATGCCCCCCAGACCCCCCCCCCGGTCAAACGTTTTACTATTAGAATCAGAAAATGATCTGATAACAGGGTTCGCAACTGATTTTAGCCAAAAAATAGAGACTTGGTCTCTATTTAGATATTTAAAAATAGAGACCATTTAGAGACCTTCGAGAACCAATTTCCATACAAAATTAAGCAAAAAATATTTATTTTGGAATAGATTACATAAACGGCAATATATCTAAACAAGTATAAATTGTGCACAACTCTTGTGCGGATAAAGCGCATTTTTTTACCCAAATAGCTTTTTTTTGACATCACCAATGGATATATTTCTCTTCAGACAATCCGTTCTTGAGGTATAAGGGAATAGGTCGAGGAGGAGGGCTGTGGTTGGTAGAAATTCATTCCTTTCGTTGAAACCTTTCATTAGCGTACCATGAAGGAAACTAGGTACACCCCCCCTCTTCCCCTCCTACCAGTACTTTGAGAAGAGGACAGAGAGAAGGGCAGTAGTTGGTAGAAAGCGGTTCCTTTCGTTGAGACTGTAATTATAATACAATGAAAGATAAAATAATTAAATGTTAACCCTCCCCCCCCCCAACATCCCACCTCGTTACTCACTGAGTCGCACGGGAAAGTTATACTTTGTATAAACCAATTTATTTCGATGATACCTTTAATTAGAATACCATGAAGGGTAGAACATGTGTTTACCCCCCTCCCCCCTCCATTTTGTAACGTTTAACTTGGCACCGCTAAAGGCATGCGTATGCAAAATCTGAGACCACTTGGTTGTTGTATGTACATAAAAGTTATGCACGTTTTACTTTCAAAAACAGCATCTCGGGAAATAATTCCTGGGGGGGGGGGGCCTTTTAGACAGCGAAATTTGATGGCCGTCTGGCACACCTTCAACGTATATACCATATTCTTACAAAATGCCCTAAAAATGTACAGCGGTTTGTCAATTATGAATTATACTTTTTTAACATGCAAAATTTAGAGACTTTAGAAACCAAATACGAAAAATAGAGACTTTTAGAGACCAGCATTGAAAAAAGAGACCAATGTCTAAAAAAGAGACCATTTGCGAACCCTGTGATAATAATTCCCAAACAACTGTAAAGCGAGTTCTGAGGGTTAAACGATTTGCGAAAAAGTTTGACCGAGAGGGTCTGGGGGTTATAGAATACCCCCCCCCCCGCGGTACACGACAGTTGCTATTTCCAAAAGACCACCATAAACGTGCTGAGGTTTATAGGAAAAATGTTATCTGGACCCTCGTTGCTTGTAATATAATTTTCCGGAAATAGTTACCAACTTTTAAGTTATTGGGGGGGGGGGGGGGCGTAATATTTTCTCGACAGTAAGAAAATTGTCTCAGAATTCTTTTTGGTCGTCTTAGGTTTTTTCATTTCATATTGTTGTACGTTCAGGGTATGGTTTTACGTATATCTGTGTAGGGGTGAGCCCCACTGTAGATACACTGCATGTCGTAAGAAGCTACTAGTCAACTGTGGGTTGACGTGAATATTGATCACACTATATTTTGCTAAATTTTGCAAATTTAGGGATTTATATGGTTGAATAACGCCATAATGTCACTAACTTATTCAGCCGACGTCCTAGAGAGGAAGACGATACTTGAACATTTTATGCTAACGATGACAGCTTCCCTAATAGTGGAGGACTATATTTGAAACTTAATTATCGCCGATTGTACAAATATTTATTTAAATTAGATTGAAACGTACTATTTAGAAAGAACCGTTTCTTCATTGTTCTATTTTCGATTGGAGCATTTTCTTTCCAGGAATTCTTGATCGAAAATACGATAAGATATAACCTATTTCCATTCTACTAATTTTATTTATTTTTATTAATAGCACACTGGAGGTATCGAATGGAGGTGACGAAAATAAAAAAGCGCAAGCTAAAAAAATGGTGAATAGTCCTCATATTCTTAATGACTAGAAGGTTCATTTGTTATATACAGGTAATTATGTTTCGGTTGGAAGCGATCCAAGATGAAAAATTTGTTGTTCTACACGATCCATCGGGTTAAAAACAAAGTTTCGAGCATTTATGACGATTAGTTCGCGTCGGAAACAAAAGACATGAAACAAGTGAAAGGAATCTTAAAGCAAATTAAGATCTGTACCAATCCATAGGCAAAATCCCTCGAGTGTCATCCCAATAGATTGAATCAAAATGGCTGCCATTGCACGCATAATTACTTCATCTCGCATACTCAATCCGAACTTCGGCCCTAAATCTCGAATTACTATGGGGATTCTCATGCTTAGGCACCTGAAATACGTGATTTGCTTTCGGTTAATGTTTACAATTTACTCCAATTGCTCTCTTCGAATAAAAGATCAGACGCTCCGAACTTTTCATTTTTTACTGCGCGTCTTAAACGTTTAGTGCTCGCCTTTTACCTTTTGCCGAAAAATAATTTGGGCCGAGCGACCGCGACGTGAAACTTTTAAGACGCTTTTAACGTAAAACTCCCCAATAACTTTTCGCTCGTTTCGAATTAACGGCGCTAAATATTTACAAATCTTTCAAGAATAACAAACCGATACTTTTAAGACACATTAAAAGTAGGCATTTCCGCATTGTCTCCCGCGCGCGAAAATCTAATTTTCGCGAAAGAGCCAATAACCAAATCAATTTACCAAAAACGTTCCTCAATCGTTAAAATAAGTCAGCCATTTTAATTGAAGCAATTAGGAAGAATCTTAATCCACCCGCTTTGATTTCTTATCCCCGCAAACCCTTAATGCCTACCTCTCCCGATTTCGAATCTGAACGACAACCGAAACGCGAGTGATATATTTTTAATAAGCGACCGACGCGAAAAAGGTAAAGAATACCTTAAGGGAAGTAATTAGTTCTACCCGATTCCGATGAGGGTGGTGGGTATTTTATAATTGAGGCGAGATTCGAATCTGATTTGTTCTACTTAGCATGGGAGCACGTCACTGCAAGGGATCATAAAACCAATTTCGGTTGTATTAAGTCGAATGGTAATTAATTTTCTTGGACGCTTTCGGGTGAAATACACAGTAAGGCCTTTTTCTTCGAAGATAAAATGCGTTTGCTGTACGAATGCACGCATAAATTTTCGGAGCCAATGACGTTCGTGTGGGTAATCAGTCGTGTGCATCGAAGGGTGCATGGGAACACACAGACTGGCTGGGGCACCTGCGTTTTACTTAACTTAATGACAAATTATTATTTGCAAGTAAATAACCAACTTCAATTTATTTAAATAACACTTACAAAAATAAGTTAAAATTTACCGTGGAGATGCATCAGCAGTTCCGGTTGTGTTCACTATAATGGCGCCGTTATGTTCCGTGTGAAAGCTACAAACAAGAAGATGATCTGATCATCCCTCTCTGTCAAGCGAGTCCTGAAGGATGAACGGTTTGTGGAAAAACGTTGTCCGGGGAGTCTAATATCCCCAGCATGCACGACAACTTCATTTCCAGAATACCGGTTCTGAGGGTTATAGATTGATCGTTGGATGATTTTGAACCCCCCCCCCCCACTGCTTTTTAGCGTAATTTTCAAAATGGTCATCCCCTTTTAGGTTGCTGGGGGGTATTCCATACCACGTTCCCCCCGGTGCGGAGAATAGGATCTCATAATCCTGCCCCATTAACTGTCAAGCGAGTCTGAAGATTACAAAAAAAAGTTTGAGGGGAAGTCAGGCCCCCAGCAGACAACAATTTCAGAACACTATTGTAAAAGAGTTCCGAGAGGAAAAGTTTATCAAGTCTTTTGTTGCCGATCGATTTTGAACCCTCAATACTTTTTAATGCGATTTTCAAAATTGTCATCCAAATTTAAGTTGCTGGGGGGGGGGGTATTCCAGACCCCCCGATATTAAGTTCTCTGTGGTGTGAACAAAGGGACATGATAATCCTTCCCTAACAACTATCATGCGGGTGCTGAAGACAAACTACTTGTGGAAAACAGTTTTACCGGTGGGTCAGCCCCCTCCCCCCCCCCCTAGCGCACACGACAATTCCATTGTCATTTTCAAAATACGACCATAAGGGGAGTACATCGGAAAAGTTTATCAAGTCTTTCGTTACCAGGGGATTTTGACCCCCCTCCCCACTGCTTCTTAACGTAATTTTCAAAATGGTCATTCACATTTAGGTTGCTGGGGGGTATTCCCCCAGACCCCCCGGTAATACGTTCTCTGTGGTCTTAAAAAAAGGATTTGATAATCCTAACCCCACAATTGTGCGGGCGCTGAAGAGTAAACGGTTTTCCCGGTGAGTTTGGGGGCATGGAATACTAGCCCCCCCCCCCCCTTCCAGCACACACGACAATTCCATTTGCCAAAACGCGGCCATAAAGGGAGTACATAGGAAAGGTTATCAAATCTTTCGTTGCCGGGGGATTTTGAACCCCCACTGCTTTTTAACGTAATTTTAAAAATGGTCATCCACTTTTAGATTGCTGGGGGGTATTCCATACCCCCCAGAATTACGTTCTCTGTGGTGTGAAGAAAAGGATTTGATCATTCTTCCCTAACAATTATAATGCGGGCGCTGAAGAATAAACGATTTGTAGAAAACGGTTTTCCCGGTGGGTCTGGGGGCACGGAATACTACCCCCCCCCTCCCAGCACACACGACAATTCCATTGCCATTTCCAAAACGCGGCCATAAGGGGAGCACATAGGAAAGGTTATCAAGTCTTTCGTTATCAGGGGATTTTGAAGCCCCCACTGATTTTTTACGTCATTTTCAAAATGGTCATCCACTTTTAGATCGCTGGGGGGTATTCTATACCCCCCAGAATTACGTTTTCTGTGGTGTGAAGAAAAGGATTTGATCATTCTTCCCTAACAATTGTCATGCGAGCGCTGAAGAGTAAACAGTTTGTAGAAAACGGTTTTCCCGGTGGGTCTGGGGGCATGGAATACTACCCCCCCCCCTCCCAGCACACACGACAATTCCATTGCCATTTCCAAAACGCGGCCATAAGGGGAGCACATAGGAAAGGTTATCAAGTCTTTCGTTATCAGGGGATTTTGAAGCCCCCACTGATTTTTTACGTCATTTTCAAAATGGTCATCCACTTTTAGATCGCTGGGGGGTATTCTATACCCCCCCATACCCCCCAGAATTACGTTCTCTGTGGTGTGAAGAAAAGGATTTGATCATTCTTCCCTAACAATTATAATGCGGGCGCTGAAGAATAAACGATTTGTAGAAAACGGTTTTCCCGGTGGGTCTGGGGGCACGGAATACTACCCCCCCCCTCCCAGCACACACGACAATTCCATTGCCATTTCCAAAACGCGGCCATAAGGGGAGCACATAGGAAAGGTTATCAAGTCTTTCGTTATCAGGGGATTTTGAAGCCCCCACTGATTTTTTACGTCATTTTCAAAATGGTCATCCACTTTTAGATCGCTGGGGGGTATTCTATACCCCCCAGAATTACGTTTTCTGTGGTGTGAAGAAAAGGATTTGATCATTCTTCCCTAACAATTGTCATGCGAGCGCTGAAGAGTAAACAGTTTGTAGAAAACGGTTTTCCCGGTGGGTCTGGGGGCATGGAATACTACCCCCCCCCCTCCCAGCACACACGACAATTCCATTGCCATTTCCAAAACGCGGCCATAAGGGGAGCACATAGGAAAGGTTATCAAGTCTTTCGTTATCAGGGGATTTTGAAGCCCCCACTGATTTTTTACGTCATTTTCAAAATGGTCATCCACTTTTAGATCGCTGGGGGGTATTCTATACCCCCCAGAATTACGTTTTCTGTGGTGTGAAGAAAAGGATTTGATCATTCTTCCCTAACAATTGTCATGCGAGCGCTGAAGAGTAAACAGTTTGTAGAAAACGGTTTTCCCGGTGGGTCTGGGGGCATGGAATACTACCCCCCCCCCTCCCAGCACACACGACAATTCCATTGCCATTTCCAAAACGCGGCTATAAGGGGAGAACCTCAGTACCCCTTTATGGTGGTGGGAAGTGGCATGTATTGGGGTGTATTCCAGACTGATGAACACTGTAAGACATTAAAACGCACCTCAAAACTACTAACGTAACCTAAAATAACAAAACGGGCACTAAAAAGGATAAGGCACAACGAGTAACAACATTTTTTCAAAAGAACAGATAGGAACCGGTGCCTGGAAAACAAAATAAAGGAGGTCAATAAATTTTTAGCTTTCTTATGCGATCCTGACACGCTTGAAGAGAAAGATTTCCACCCGAAAAACATAACATTTGAGATACTTATCAATTAATTTTACATGCTCGTGTGTTCCTGTGCTGCTGACAGAATAATTTCAAACGATGAATTCGTATCAGGGGCGCATAAAAGATCTTCTTGCGATTCTGATTCTAATACAAGAATTTTCAAAAGAAAAATTTGTATCAGGGAAACGCGCCTTTATAATTTGTATCAAAACTGCAAAATAGATCAGACGATGTTCGCCCATAAATCGTAATCCTGCAAATTTAAAACAAAAGGGATAGTTTGTATCAGGACAACATAATAGGTGTGCAAGGGTTTCTGTAAAACTGGTGGGACATTTTAAAGGGAGAAGGACAAAAGAAGAATTTGTAGCAGGAGAACATACGCACTCCCTTGCATTTCTAATGGAAAACTTGTATCAGGAGGGAAAAATAGGTGCATTTCACTTATCCTGATCCAAAAGATAAATCCCTATCGGGAAAACATAAACAGTGAGGAGGTGCTTAGCAAGCAATTTTATACGTTTGTCTGTTCCTGCGACAGTGGCGTATGTAGAAATGTATGGGGGGGATTAAACAAGCTCTTAGTGTTTACAAATTCTGCTTGATACTTGCAATTTAGGAGATATTTCATCTGTGATTGGCTTGGCTCCACCACTTTGTTACTTCCCCTTTCTCAAACCTCCCCCGAACTCATAGGCCACAAATTAGAACTTCTTCGCAACCTGAACAGAATTTCTATCAAGAGAGAGTTCGTGTAAATAAAATATACACCTCCTAATGGTTCTGCGAACCTGATACAATACACTTAAATACAAATTTACAGCAAGGTAGCAGAGTAACTGTTACTTTTGCGCATTTTCGCGATCCTAGCATAACCACTTTTAAGAGGAATTTGTAAGAAAACCTGTTCTGTGGTCCTGATACCATAATAAAAATAACTTTCCAAACAGAACGCTTTTTACATGCCCCCGCCCCCGCCCTTTTCAATGGTTTTTGGGGTAATGTTCAACAAAGCTCATTGTGATAAATATTCTATCGAGAATTGGAGGCCGAGGGATCCCCACCACTAGATCTAACCCCCCCCCTAGTTAAAGGTAATGCGCTTGGGAGATTACTGTTGACACTTGACCAGATTTTGCTTTACTATTTATAAAAAATGGAAGTGTCTCAAATTAGGAATACCACCGGGGGCTGGAATCCCCCCCCCCACCCACCCCCCCGCGAAAAGTACGAATGCGTTTGGGACATGGCTGTTTATAAACAACACTTTAAACGATTTTTCTGTAATATTTATTTTAAAAAAATGTAACTGTCTCAAATTAGGAATACCACCGGGGGGTGCAGTGGCGTACGTAGAAATTTATTCTGGGGGGGATTAACAAGTTCGTGGCACATACAGTCACCCAGTGCGTACTAGAAGGACGAGGGGGAGGGGGGTAAGAAATAGAAATTGGGTTGCAGGTTGCTGATGCTGGTAATCATTTATCTATTTATTATTGTACATACGAAAAAGATTAGATTAGAACGGTATTTTATTTCTTATTGCTGACAGGCCCCTTTATTGCTTTTGATTTAATTAGTCAACGAAAACTTTGAATAATAGGTATATTTATGGGCAAAAAACCAATTTCGACAAAAAATTCAAAGGGCTGTAACTTTTGATCTAGTAGTCCGATCTTGGAACTGTTTGAAATTATGGATTCTACAGGCCACATTCTATAAGAAAATATTTTTTTTCCGGTCGATCTGAGACAATTTTTTTTCTGGGCAAAAAAAGGCAGTGTATAAACCTTCCTTTTTTCCCAAAAATCGACTGCACCAAAATTT
>NW_022170250.1:1653917-1715494 GCF_008802855.1 Photinus pyralis
AATTAATAAGAAACAGTTTTTTCCCGAGAAATTTTGGTGCAGTCGATTTTTGGGAAAAAAGGAAGGTTTATACACTGCCTTTTTTTGCCCAGAAAAAAAATTGTCTCAGATCGACCGGAAAAAAAATATTTTCTTATAGAATGTGGCCTGTAGAATCCATAATTTCAAACAGTTCCAAGATCGGACTACTAGATCAAAAGTTACAGCCCTTTGAATTTTTTGTCGAAATTGGTTTTTTGACCATAACTTTTGATTGAGACGTCTAATCGAAAAAGTACGAATCGTTTTGGATTCTACGCACCCAAATTAATCAGAAAAAGTTTTTTCCCGAGAAATTTTGGTGCAGTCGATTTTTGGAAAAAAAGGGAGGTTATACACTGCCTTTTTTTGCCCCGAAAAAAAATTGTCTCAGATCGACCGGTCGACTAGATCAAAAGTTACAGCCCTTTGAATTTTTTGTCGAAATTGGTTTTTTGCCCATAAATATACCTATTATTCAAAGTTTTCGTTGACTAATTAAATCAAAAGCAATAAAGGGGCCTGTCAGCAATAAGAAATAAAATACCGTTCTAATCTAATCTTTTTCGTATGTACAATAATAAATAGATAAATGATTACCAGCATCAGCAACCTGCAACCCAATTTCTATTTCTTACCCCCCTCCCCCTCGTCCTTCTAGTACGCACTGGGTGACTGTATGTGCCACGAACTTGTTAATCCCCCCCAGAATAAATTTCTACGTACGCCACTGCACCCCCCGGTGGTATTCCTAATTTGAGACAGTTACATTTTTTTAAAATAAATATTACAGAAAAATCGTTTAAAGTGTTGTTTATAAACAGCCATGTCCCAAACGCATTCGTACTTTTCGCGGGGGGGTGGGTGGGGAGATTCCAGAGCCCCGGTGATATTCCTTATTTGAGACACTTTGAGACCAATTTTTATAAATATTAAAGCAAAATCTGGTCAAGTGTCAACAGTAATCTCCCAAGCGCATTACCTTTAACTAGGGGGGGGGGGGGGTGTTAGATCTAGTGGTGTGGAATCCCTCGGCCTCCAATTCTCGATAGAATATTTATCACAATGAGCTTTGTTGAACATTACCCGAAAAACCTTTGAAAAGGGCGGGGGCGGGGGCATGTAAAAAGCGTTCTGTTTGGAAAGTTATTTTTATTATGGTATCAGGACCACAGAACAGGTTTTCTTACAAATTCCTCTTAAAAGTGGTTATGCTAGGATCGCGAAAATGCGCAAAAGTAACAGTTACTCTGCTACCTTGCTGTAAATTTTTATTTTAAGTGTATTGTATCAGGTTCTCAGAACCATTAGGAGGTGTATATTTTATTTACACGAACTCTCTCTTGATAGAAATTCTGTTCAGGTTGCGAAGAAGTTCTAATTTGTGGCCTATGAGTTCGGGGGAGGTTTGAGAAAGGGGAAGTAACAAAGTGGTGTGTCTCAAGGGACTATTTCAGGACCACTGCTTTTACTATATAATATATTAACTGTTGCTGTTAGTATAAATCTCCCCGGATCTAAATTTGGTCATTATCTGATGAGATATGGCCTGCTGATGGAGCTGTATACATTTTTATGTTATTTTACCCTGACCGCTCTCAACAAACGCATTAGGAGCCAAGCCAATCACAGATGAAATACCGCCTAAATTGCAAGTATCAAGCAGAATTTGTAAACACCAAGAAACGTCGCGAGGAGAGCTCGCCTAAAATACGGTACCGACTTATAAATAATTTTTTTGGCATTTTTCACGTTTTATTTATAATATACGTTCCGATAAACGCCCAATACCGATTTTTTCTCGTCCAGCTCGTGATTCATATCTTTCCGTATTGTTAATTTGCCAAAATCGCATGAGTCATTGAGTAATAAAACCTAGACGTAGTAAGATCTGAAAATTATTTTCGATTCTTTGTTCAAGCAGCGACGTACGTTTATATGAGAAAAAAAAGAGCGTCAGTTTAATGAGGTATTTTCGAAACGTGTCACTTCGTCCTTTATTATTTTCCTGTAAGGTAATTAGTTGTTTCTTTGACCCCTTAAGTTTACAAATTCTTTTGTTTTGTTGCCAATTTTATTTTACCGCCGCCAAATCAAATTAATTTTAACACTTCAAAGTTGATTATCTTTACTGTATGTTATGTTGTAAATGGATTACGCTCGCGATGATGCATATTGCATTCATTAACGTTATTTGTCTCAGTTACGTTTCGACTTAATGGTAAATTCCGATAGTACCAAACTGGCGCGAAATATACAGGATGGTTGATTTTTGAACAAATTATTACAGAATGTGCGAGCTAATTAACTAAACATTGAATTGGCTGTGGGATAATTAAAAACGTTCACGGAACAGCAATCGCTAAATTTAATTATCGGTGAAAGTGCATATTCGTGACGAAATCTGAAGTTGCAAAAATGAATGAAACTCGAATAGTTAGAGAAAGACCAAAAGATGAGCCATTTTTCAGGTGGGTCGCATGAAAATAGCCCTAGATTACCGTTTTTAGCGCATTTTTGAAAAAAAAAACAACATTAAAGATGAAATTCTAGTTTCTTTTGGCTAACATTCCCACGAAATATATGTAATATGCAAGAGAGAGTCACAGGGATGGAAAATACTGTAAATAAACAGCTACGGCTGTGAATGACCTCGAATCTCAACTGTAGACTCGAACGAGGGGCAAGTTACAAGTTTCTAGGGAGGGGACACTGCTAACAAAAACCCTTCGGCTTAGAATCTACGTGCGGTATGAGTTGCGATTCACTAATTTCCACATATTTTGTTGACTTTGCCGTCCAAAATTATTAACAAAAAGGTGTTATTGCACCAAAGATAAGTCACCTATTGTCCAGCTACCTTGCTTTGTATAACTTTCAACATTCTTTCAATAAATTACTATTATTAGGTCTATTATTTGACAGTGGTACTCGAAGAAATAGTTTACAACAGTATATAAAAAGAAAACTGTCACAAAATCTACGAAAACGTTCAGTTTTACGAACCAATTCAAAGCTACATTGAATGGGTAAAGATCGTCGATAATTCCGTATAAAACCACCAAAAATCCCCCTAAAGTGATTTATTTCCCGCTTCCTTGTTTCGTAATCGGTTTATACGAAACAAGTGTATCCATAACAGAAAATTTGTGTACATTCCTCCTTCACATTCGAAATTTCTTTCAATAACGAAGACCACCGACGCCGACGACGTGGAGAACATCCTCTTAATCCTACTTAAGATGTTACCGGGAGAGGCAAAAAACACAGGGCGGAAATCAATTTCGAGGAAGTAAAACGCAATTTTTCCACCCGTCGATATTGGGGAATTGGTCGATATTTATTTCTAAGTCGTTATATCGACTCCAGATGTTAATTTTCTCAGATGTTAATTACGCGCATTAAAATAATATACGCACGCACGTAACGGAAAAAAACTCACCTCTTTGTCTTTGGCAGCGATTTCACTTTCAAAATTTGGTTTCTCCATGTTTCCGTCTTTCGTCTCGTAGCCCACGTTCGTACCTGCTAATTGCTCTTTCAGCGTTGTGACTTCTTTTTCGGCGAGTGTCGCTCTCTGAAAGCAAAAATTGGGGTTGGTTAAAATCGCGTTAGTGGGTAATTTTAGGGGGGACGAGGTACGTGTAAGAAAATTAATCGCACCTACAGGGTAATTATCATATCAGTCGATTGTCATACGGTGTACCTATGGTTGAATGTTTGATTTAAATATACGTGTACAGTCATTCGTGTGGAAATTTTGATGCCAGCGAAAGATACATATTTTTATTTTACGAATTCGCCTTTGTTGTTTGTAGCAGTGGCAGCGGCGTGGCATCGAAACTGCAAAATATCGCGTCATAACAAAAATAAATGACAACTTCCTACATACATATTATATAAGCAGCAGTGAATAATTGTTTAAATGGGATGATAACAATTTCCTTAACGTCTTATCAGTTTCTGTGGTTTGACGGGGAAAAAATGGTTCGTGATAAAGTGTTTTAAATTATCTGCATTATCCAGAGGTTTGCCGAGACCGAGACAAAGGTTCGGTTCGCTGTCCAAAAAGTACCCCATGCCCAAACGCCTCTGGGAGAGGGGATTTCTTTGAATGTTGGAACCTCTGACCACTCGTTCGAATTTCAAAATAGACCTCAGATTTGGATGCACCCCTCTTTTCTCGATTTGATGTGTTGCCCCATAAGCTTCCCTCACCTTGCCCTAATGCGTAATCAGCGTAATGGAGCTTTTGGGAGTCGTTAAGAGCATTTGAGATACGAGCTTTAAAGGTCTAGCTTTAAGACAGTCCCCAACAGTTTTTACGGGTTTTCAAACTCTAAATTGTATATCAGTCTTTTAAAGACCTTTAGGGTCGTCAAAAACCTTTTTTGAAAGCAGGCTGGGGAGATTTTCAGTAATTCTTACCTTACGTTGAAATAAATTCCACTGTAAGAGACAGGGGAAGGGTGGAATACGCTCCAGGCAAAGAAGCATTGGAATATTACATTTCAAGCCATTCTTGAACCAGTATTTTGGAAAAAATGTGTGCCAGAAATTGTGAATGCGCCTAGCGAAACATTCTGAAACCTCCCCCAAGCTCAATCACTGGGGGAAGAAGTGACTTGAGTATTTTAACTTCTGATCCATTCGCAATTGATTATATCTATTAATTACACCATAAAACCACTTCATCTCGCCCTTCAAAAAGACTTCTTCTCGATTTGACCTTTGGTTTTCCATAAGACCGGATTCGGGGAGGATGACGGCACTAAATTCTCTAAAAAAATTCAGTGTACTCCACAACCTTTGGGGAAGCGTCTAACAGACCTTTAGAAGAGTGAGCCTTTTAGAGCCTTTAAGACTGTTTAACATTCATTAAAAGTACTACTCGAATTGTTGAAACCATTTACGAGCTTTAAAGGTCTCTGTAAGTACACTTTTGAGCATCGTTAACAGCCTTAACAGTCGCCACCACTCTTTCGGGTCTTCAAAAGTTTCCAAGAACTGTCGCCTTACCTCGCTCTAATACGTTATGAGTGTTGCCTGTATTAAGGGTTGCTTTCACTTAAGAGTTGGGCACATGATTTTCGAACTAAAACGAAAAATTGTGAGAACACTATGTTCAATCAATTGAATTCGAAATTAAACTTTTTACCTTTAGTGTAATGTAACAGGGTGAGGTGAGGCGGCGCAGCTGCCAAAACCGAGCATATGGACCGTAACTTACAAAAACAAAGTGAAGATACGCAATTTAGCTACTATAATTACTTGTCGATTTGATACGTCCTGCTCTATACGCTTCGTTTCGGCGGCTGCGCCGCCTCACCTCACTCTAATACCTTAAGAGTGTTGCCTGTATTAACGGTTCATTTCACTTCGAGTTTAGCGCGTGAATTTCGAACTAAAACGAAAATTTTAGAAGAGAATGTGATTCTCAATCAATCTCAATCTAATTTAAACTTTTTACCTTCAGCGTAACGTAACAGCGCGAGGTGAGGCGGCGCAGCCGCCGAAACCGAGCATATGGACCGTGACTTACCAGAACAAAGTGAGGCGACGCAATTTATCTACTATAATTACTTGTCGATTTGATACGTCCTGCCCTATACGCTCGGTTTCGGCGGCTGCGCCGCCTCACCTCGCTCTAATACCTTAAGAGTGTTGCCTGTATTAAGGGTTGATTCGAGTTTAGCGCGTGACTTTCGAACTAAAACGAAAAATTGAAAAGAGAATATTATTCTCAATCAATCTCAATCGAATTTAAACTTTTTACCTTCAGCGTACGGTAATAGCGCGAGGAAAGGCGGCGCAGCCGCCGAAACCGAGCATATGGACCGTAACTTACCAAAACAAAGTGAGGCGACGCAATTTATCTCTCGATTTATCTACTATAATTACATGTCAATTTGATACGTCCTGCCCTATACGCTCGGTTTCGGCGGCTGCGCCGCCTCACCTCGCTCTAATACGTTATGAGTGTTGCGTGTATTAAGGGTTGATTTCTCTTCGAGTTCAGCGCGTGAATTTCGAACTAAAACGAAAAATGGAGACGAGAATGTTATGCTCATCTAATTCAAAACGAAACTTGACACCTTCAGAGTATGTATCCCAACGAACTAGCGCGAGGTGAGGCGGCGCAGCCGCCGAAGCCGAGCATATGGACCGTGATATATTAGAACAATGTGAGGCAGTGCAATTTATCTACGATAATTACTTTCCGAACCGAAATGTCCTGCTCTATTCGATCGGTTCCGGCGGCGCCTCACCTCGCTCTGATACGTTGTGAGTTTTGCCTGTATTAAGGGTTGCTTTCAGAACAAGTTGTTCGAGTGAATTTCGAATTAAAACGAAAAATGGCGACGAGAACGCTATACCCATCTAATTCAAAATTAAACTGTACACTTTCAGCGTATCTACCTTAACGCAATAGCGCGAGGTGAGGCGGCGCAGCCGCCGGAATCGAGCATATGGACCGCGACGAATCATAACAACGTGAGGCGGCGCAATCTATCCACTTTATTACTTTCCGGTTGATACGTCTTCCCTATCCGCTCGGTTTCGGCGGCTGCGCCGCCTCACCTCGCTCTTAATCCGTTAGGAGAGTTGCCTGTCTTAAGGGTTGCTTTCAGTTCGAGTGAATTTCGAAATAAAATCCAAAAATTGAGACTAGAATGCTATTGCTCAATTAAAAATGAAATTGGACACCTTCAGCGTATGTACCTTGACGTAATAGCGCGAGGTGAGGTGGCGCAGCCGCCCAAAACAGAGCATATGGACCGTGACGTATCAGAACAAGGTGAGGCTTCGCAATTTATCTACTATAATTACTTGTCGATATGATACGTCTTGTTCTATACGCTCAGTTTCGGCGGCTGCTCCGCCTCACCTCGTTCTAATATGTAGCGATTGCTGCCTACCTTCGCGCTATTTTGTTATTTGTTTTAAAACAACATAATCAACCTAAAATTCTCGTCTCTGTCATATTACAGTATAAACTGATCTTTCATCGCAGCTTTTACTGTAATTGTTGAGCTTACAACCCTCTCTGCGAAAAAATGCAGTGTACGATTGATTACGGCGGTTTTTATAGACCAAACATTTAATAAATGACAACAAAAACCCATGGAGCATAACTGCTCCTGCAGGAGAGCGGGAGGGAAAGTCAGAAAATAGTGTATAGGGTCGATTAAAATTCTCGTTTAATTACGTGGGGTGTAATTTCACAGAGGTTTTAAATATTTCAAGAGTCTATTTAAAGAGAAAAAATAAGTGATTCTGTCTTTTCACAGGCAGTGTACGAAGCGATTCTAACCAAATGATTTAGGACTCGTATCCGGTAGACACTTAAATATCTGTTATAGGAGGGACGCTCCAGATGTCACATGCCATAAAAAACGATCGGAAATGTCTACTTCGACTTCAAATTGCCTTTAGAAAATACATTTTTATTCGATTCTAATTTCCTGCCAGGTACGTCCCTTAGCGGGGAAAATAAAAAAAAAGGGATGACAATAAAGCGGGACAGAGTCAAAATAAAAACTGTCCCGGGCTGTTTAATTAGGTAAAAGTTTTGAAAGGGAATCCGCTTAAAGGCACCGATAACTTTATTAGTAATCACATCTGTTAATTAACTAAGTAACCACCCCCGCATTTACTTCAACCCCTTATATTGAAGAATCCCCACAGAGAAAAGCTCGAAGTTTATTATTTTCCGAGGTAATCTGTATCATATCGATTTCGGCGGTGGTACGTTTTTGAAAAATGAATTTCCATCCTTCGAGTTACAGCCCACATTTTCACACAATAATAATGTAAGGCGCGACCATTCATAAATTTTATAAATTATACGCCCCATCGAATGTACGCGGTTGGTTGTAAAACGGTTCCGGAACGTTAAACAGAAAAATTGCAAAAATTTAAGAGGTCGAAGCGTATTTTATTGATAAAATCGGGCGAATCAAAGTAAAAGAGGGTGGAGAGAGAGCGAGAGGTTCGAAATATCAACAAAAGAAAATTTGACGTGTTCATCAATAATGAAATTAACTTCGACGAGCATCAGCACTACCTACCCCGAATATCCAGATTCTGTATCGATGGAGAATACAAAGCTTTTTGTTTAATCAAAATCTCAAATAATTTTCGAAGCGTGACAAATAATCGAGTGGAATTTATATTGAAATATCGAGCATTACTTCATTAATTGCAAGTTGAGATAGTTTATTATTAGATTTTGGATCTCGAGCACTAATTCGCCGCTCGCGATTTAATGAAATCGAGATATGCAAGTCGTAAAGTTGTCAGCCCAGGACCGATATCTGATCGTAACGAACAAGAAAACTATATCGAGCGATCTGTCGATATTTTAACGTGGAAGCGTTTCTAATTGAAGTTTCCAAAAAGATCAAATTCCTGAAATATCTCTGATACTTTCCCACAATACGACTGGATTCGCAAATTGAGTTTAAGATTTCAAAATATAAAAGTAGAAAACCTTTTTTTCTAATATACTTTTTGACGAATTATTTCGACAAATTTGAATTTTTTGGATCCTACAGGTCAGAATTTCATTTTCAAGTCGCTCTGAAACAACTGGTTCTGGGATAGGTTTTAGAATGCATTCAAAAAGTTCATCTGAATCAAGTCGTTTTTCAATCGAATCCCTCAGAAAAAATCCCTATCTGATATAAGTCGTTTTTCGATCGGATTTGGAAGCAAAATCCTGTTTTTTGCTATAACTTTCAAGGTAGTTTTTCGACAAGGTAAATTTAACTGTTTTTGGATTCTACAGGCCAAAACTTCATAGAAAAAAAAACGTTTCCAAGTCGATCTGAGGCTAGTAGCTTTTCGATCAATTTTGAAATCACCTTACTTTAATTCAAATTCGTTTTTTTTTCTAATTCGACGAAACTTCTCGATCTCTCCAACTTTAGAAGCACTTTGTTTTAATTGAAAATCGTTTTTTTTTGTAATCTGCGACGAAGTTTTTAGATCTCGCCAATTTTCTGCATTCTACAAGCCAAAATTTCTCAGAAAAATGCAGCTGATCCGAAATAAGTCGTTTTCCGACCGAGTTTGGAAACAATACTATACTCAGCAACGTAAAAGCCGATAATTGTAAAACTCAGTACCCCCATGGTGGTGTTCTGGAAATGTCATTGAAACTATCATATATACTGGAGGGCCCATATCCCCCAGAAAGACCCCCAAACCGTTTAGTCTTCAAGACTGGCTTGACGGTTGTTGGGGAAAATGATTACCGTATCGTTTTCTCCGCACTGCATAGAACGTAGCACCGGGGGGTCTGAGGGGTATTCCCAGTTACGTAAAAATCGATGACCATTTCCCGAAAATTATGCTAAAAAGGCCAGGGTTCAAAAACACGAATTTTTGTAGAAAACTCAGAAAAAGTGCTCGCGAAACGTTAACTCGTGATTTATTTATTGTCTGTGGGGTACCCCCCCCCCCCCCCCCAGTATACGTAAACTTTATTCCCATGAGTACACAAACCGCCCCAGACCCCCCGGTGTATGCTACCACGCGAAACGTTAACTCCTGAGGACTCTCGTGGCACTTTAAAAAAGTACCCTATTCGTGTCGGGTAAAAACACACAACCGGGGGGTCTGGGGGGTATCAATACCCCCCAGTATACGTAAACTTTATTCCCATGAGTACACAAACCGCCCCAGACCCCCCGGTCTACGTTATCACGCGAAACGTTAACTCCTGAGGACTCTCGTGACACTTTAAAAAAGTACCCTATTCGTGTCGGGTAAAAACACACAACCGGGGGGTCTGGGGGGTATGGAATACCCCCCAGTATACGTAAACTTTATTTCCATGAGTACACAAACCCCCCAGACCCCCCGGTGTATGCTACCACGCGAAACGTTAACTCCTGAGGACTCTCGTGACACTTTAAAAAAGTACCCTACTCGTGTCGGGTAAAAACATACAACCGGTGGGTCTGGGGGGTATGGAAAACCCCCCAGTATACGTAAACTTTATTTCCACGAGTACACAAACCCCCCAGGCCCCCCGGTCTATGTTACCACGTGATACGTTAACTCCTGAGGACTCTCGTGACACTTTAAAAAAGTACCCTACTCGTGTCGGGTAAAAACACACATCCGGGGGGTCTGGGGGGTATGGAATGCCCCCCAGTATACGTAAACTTTATTCCCATGAGTACACAAACCCCCCAGCCCCCCCGGCCTATGTTACCACGTGATACGTTAACTCCTGAAGACTCTCGTGACACTTTAAAAAAGTACCCTACTCGTGTCGGGTAAAAACACACAACCGGGGGGTCTGGGGGGTATGGAATACCCCCCCAGTATACGTAAACTTTATTCCCATGAGTACACAAACCGCCCCAGACCCCCCGGTGTATGCTACCACGCGAAACGTTAACTCCTGAGGACTCTCGTGGCACTTTAAAAAAGTACCCTATTCGTGTCGGGTAAAAACACACAACCGGGGGGTCTGGGGGGTATCAATACCCCCCAGTATACGTAAACTTTATTCCCATGAGTACACAAACCGCCCCAGACCCCCCGGTCTACGTTATCACGCGAAACGTTAACTCCTGAGGACTCTCGTGACACTTTAAAAAAGTACCCTATTCGTGTCGGGTAAAAACACACAACCGGGGGGTCTGGGGGGTATGGAATACCCCCCAGTATACGTAAACTTTATTTCCATGAGTACACAAACCCCCCAGACCCCCCGGTGTATGCTACCACGCGAAACGTTAACTCCTGAGGACTCTCGTGACACTTTAAAAAAGTACCCTACTCGTGTCGGGTAAAAACATACAACCGGTGGGTCTGGGGGGTATGGAAAACCCCCCAGTATACGTAAACTTTATTTCCACGAGTACACAAACCCCCCAGGCCCCCCGGTCTATGTTACCACGTGATACGTTAACTCCTGAGGACTCTCGTGACACTTTAAAAAAGTACCCTACTCGTGTCGGGTAAAAACACACATCCGGGGGGTCTGGGGGGTATGGAATGCCCCCCAGTATACGTAAACTTTATTCCCATGAGTACACAAACCCCCCAGCCCCCCCGGCCTATGTTACCACGTGATACGTTAACTCCTGAAGACTCTCGTGACACTTTAAAAAAGTACCCTACTCGTGTCGGGTAAAAACACACAACCGGGGGGTCGGGGGGGATATGGAATACCCCCCAGTATACGTAAACTTTATTCCCATGAGTACACAAACCCCCCACACCCCCCGGTCTACGTTACCACGCGAAACGTTAACTCCTGAGGACTCTCGTGATTACCCTACTGCTGATACTGGGGCGGGGGGTTTGGAATACCCCCCAGTATACGTAAACTTTATTCCCATGAGTACACAAATGATTTAATGATGATTGTAGAAAAAGGCTCCACAAGCTTTCCTTTGCTGGGGGTTATTCCCCGGCGCTACTTTCCCTCGCGAAACGTTGCATGTAAGACCTCTTAGCGAGGTTTTTAGAACGGAAACTTTACAAGGTTTTAAGGGTCAGTATAGGGCACCAATATTTTTAATAAACTATACGGAATTTAAGAGTCCTTAGGCACCATACAGAGTACAGCATTTAGGAGTTTTTAAGAGTAAATTCCAGGACCAAATCCTGCCATTCCAGGGTCGAGAGAATTGAAAAAAATTAGCCTCCAATCTTCAATTGCAGCCCCTTTAAACCTTCCTCACTGGATAAAGTGATCACTAATCGCCTATAAGGAATTTAAGAGCCTTTAACTTCATGGTGAAATCCTACCATTCCAGCAAGAATGTAATTGAGGGAAAGTTTCCTAGGAACGAATATTCCAGGAGCGATTTTCTATTCTCCAATATCGTGTTTTGCGCGGATTTTTCACGCGACAAAAAAATGTTGAAAGGAAGACAATCCCCAAACGCCAACCCCGTGCTTGATGGGCGCATAACATCCTGAATACGCCTCTGCCTGTAAATTTCCAAAATGCATCGATTGCGCGTCAATATCGTTCGATAAACAATCGTCGGTTACATTCGTCAATTAGGAACCGGCGCGATTGCCTTTTGCGTACGCGATAAGACGCAGGTGTTTCTCCTAAAATTGTACCAAATTGTTCAGTATTTGCCGTGTTAGCGTCGTATTTATCGCGTTGTAATTTGTGCCCGTTTCGTGTTTCCAGCGAAATTAGGAGACGAAGGACCCTAAATCCCTAGCTGAGGAGCCTGGCGCCTTGGGTAAGTCATCTTTTTGTATCGGTGATGGTACAAAAAAGGTACCTTTGTCCTTATTTTATTTTTTTAAATTGTACGAACGGACTTTTACTATATGCATTCGCAATAAGGGCGTAGGGTTTTGCCCAGATACTTCGTATTGATGATAAGGGATACATTCCATTGCATTCTTAACGTATTAGTCATCATAGATCTACAACAGGCGATGGTGACGCATAAACCTATGACGTCATCAACTAGTGTTTCAAAAGGATACAGGTTTTAATATCCAAAAAAAGGGTGGAATGAATATTGTTTTCAAAGGTGAAGGGCGAAAGTATCCAATTTTGCAACAGTAAATATTTCATTAAGACGACATAATCCCATCTCCATTAAAAAAATCAAAATTTTATCATTTCGTTTCGATTTAATGATTACCAAACGTACTTAAACACAGCGGTTCAAATATCAAAAAATGGAAAAACGGACGCAAAAATTCGACGCCAGGACGGGAAATTTTTTTTAATGCGATCATTGTTCCGTGCTCTTTCGTTTTTGTAATGGAGTCATTGTCCTCTGATCTTTTGTTTTTAGTGCACTTTCACTGTCAAAAAATAAAACGTGCACTTTTGCACTATTGACGTCTGTCTGTCTGTCTGTCACAAAGGCTCCGGAACGACACCACTTACTGACTTGGTGTTGGTGTCATTCGTCATTCTAGCTGGAGGATTCTCGTGATACTTTAAAAAGTACCCTACTCGTGTTGGGTAAAAACACGGAACGGGGGGGTACGAAACAACCCCCCCTCCCCCACACTCCCTCTAGTATAGGGAGATGATTGTGGAGAAAATCCCCTCAAGTTTTCCTTTGCTGGAGAGTATTCCATGGCGTTTTTTTAATAATTAAAAAAAAGTTTTATTGTTTGTGTTTTGTCTGTCCGGCTGTCCGGACCCACTTTGTTTTTGAAAGTACAACGTGCATAACTTTTACTTGAGACTATCAATTGAAAATGGTAGGGGGGTGAACACATATCCTACCCTTCATGATATTCTAACGAAAGGCCTCTTCTAAATTAATTAGTTTCGACAGACTAAGTACTTAATCACTACTTTTCGAAAAAATCATTCATTCTTACCTCTTATCAATATAGTGGGGGGGGGGGGGGGGGGGCGTAACTGGTTTTATCCTTCATGGTACTCTAATGAAAGGTCTCAATGTAAGGAATTAATTTCTACCAACCATTCCAGCGACTCATTGATTCGTTATGACATCATCAATTTTTGATGCAGAATCATCGAACTTTGATGCTTGCACCAAAGGATTTTTGATACGACAAAGCATAATAATTAATGGTATATCAATTTTTTATTTCGTGCCAATCGTTACACATATTCGAAGAATAAATTAATTAACACGAAGGCATTAAAAAGGATGGTACCCTTAAAGTTCTAATTAATCATTATCTAATTACATCCGACGTTGTTTCCCCCGCTCGTTTCTACTCGATATTAATGATATTTGACGGGTTTAATAAGACAAAGGCAAATCAATATCATTTTCCACATCTCAATAATTGCGTTTTCGTAATATATAGCAGTTAACGTAATTTCATAAATTTACCTTACGTCGGCAGACAGAAGCGTTGCGTTTCGCTTTTCTTTAATAAGTTTTAGAAAAGGACGGTAATTTCGCTTTATGAATCTCATCAAAACCATTACTCGCTACAAATAAGGATCAATAAGAGACATTCAAAGACTTTGGTTTTAGCAAATCATTATCTGAAATGTAAAGCTCGAAGTGAAGGATTGGTTTGAAAGGGGGACGCTCGCTTATAATATTCGTTTTGAATAATTCGTGGAGCCTTTCAATATTTTGGAGCGATGCGTGCGGCGGTTTTTTTTCTAAATTGTGACATTTTGCGATTTGGCGAATAAAAGGGATGGAAAAAGGAAACTATATTAGAACTTAGGGGTTGGGGGGAGGAGAGAGACAACGGTTGATATAAAAGGGTTAGCAGTAGTAAAATAAGAGCCCCTAGCATCACTAATTAGTTATCAAAGAGTGACAAAATTCAATACGATGGGGGTTTACTTTGAAGGTACTTTTTCTTTACGAAAAAGGGTGCGCTTACTTAATCTACGAAAGTTTAACAAAATGGAGACTAATCTGTTTTACATTCACTACATGAGACAACTAAAATATATGTACAGTTTCGATAGCAAAATCCGACGCTTTGACAAAACTTTAACTCTCTAAAAAACCCTCCACGATTACGAACTTCGCTCAGCGCGCGGAGCGTTAGAGCAAAAGAGATGATCTTAGGGGCGTAAATCAAAAACTTCCTTGTGCATATAGCAACTCTAGCTGGGATTAATAAAATTAACAGATAGAATTACTTCAGTCAGATATCGTACGAGGCGCTGCGTTACTTTTGCGATATATTCGCAACCCTCTCGCTCGCACCTACCGTTTCCACCCCGATTCTGGCGCGTAGAAGCGAGACGCGGGCATAATTTCGTTTTGAGTATAGGAAAGTCGCCCTAATGGAATAAGCGGAGATCGCTGTAGTGGAATTCACTAATACAAAGTGCGGCAATACGATTTACTACTAAATTTTAGTCCAACTATTAACTTTGTTAAGTTTAGAAATTTTCAATTTGCGTTCTAAGTGCGCGTTGACATTTTCCACCCTCGAGCTTTCCAATGGGCACACGTTAAAATTAGAAATACTAATATTTAGGTTTTATAAGAAATTGAACGCATTCTATGGTGCTATTATTATGTTGGAATTAAAAAAAATCATTTTCAAGAAACTGTAGTGTCAATTAAGCCACAAAAAACAATCGTAGGTACTTGAAAATGCATCCAATCACAGCTTTCAGAGCTCACATTTTTAAGCCAGCTACAAATATCCAACTCGTATATAAAAATTTCAAAAAACATTTTTTTATTTTTCTTGAGTTATGCAGGGTATCAAATTTCAATACAAAAACATAGAATTTTTGAAGCTGTGTTGAGTTTAGCAGGGCAACAATTCGAAAAGCAATTTCTGGGCAATTTTGAGAATTTAATCAACAGTGTATACTACACGAAAAAATTCCAATTGTTCGATTTATACACTGCCATAACTGCAATTTTTGAGCTTTTTCGGAATTTCAAAAACGAAAAATAACATTTTTTGAATTTTTATAAATGCTACACAAACGAAATTCAAAAAATGAATTGCTAACTTCATTCAATTTTTGGATTCTCATAGAAGCTATGTAGATAAATTTACGTTAATAATTCAGAAATGCAATTTTTGAGTTTTGAAAAAATTTCCAGAGCATCAAATAACATTTTTTTTTCTTTATTCTCTATTACCTCTATCAACCTCATGTTAGTTTTTAAGAAAAAGTAATCAAGGCCTGGGGGGTATGAAAAAAATCCCAGCAACACTCCCTGGCAGTGCCCTCAGCAAAGGGACACTCGATAATTTTTTCTCAGTTATCTCCAACAACCCCATGTTCGCTTTTGGAAAAAGAAATCAAATTTTTATATGGTGATGGGGGGTATTATACCCCCCCCCCCTTCTCCAGACCCCGCGGTCATACGTTTTTCCACAAGAGCGTTCAGACTCTCATAATTAGTTTTACAAAAAGGGTAGACGAATCTTTCTTTCCTGTGAAGTGTAGTAGCACTCAGTTCTTGGAGAAGAACGTAGCAGCGGGGGGTCTTGGGGGTATGAAAAACTCCCCAGCAAGACTCCCTAGCAGTGCCCTTAGCAAAGGGACACTCGATAAATCTTTCTCCATTATCTCCAACAACCCCATGTTCGCTTTTGAAAAAAGGAACCAAATTTTTATATGGTGCGGGGGGGTATTAAACCCCTTCCCCCTTCAGATCCCCCGGTCATACGTTTTCCCACAAGAGCGCTCAGACTCTCATAATTAGTTTTACAAAAAGGGTAGACGAATCTTTCTTTCCTGTGAAGTGTAGCAGCACTCAGTTCTTGGAGAAGAACGTAGCAGCGGGGGGTCTTGGGGGTATGAAAAACTCCCCACTAGTGCCCTCAGCAAAGTGACACTCAATAAATCTTTCTCCATTATCTCCAACAACCCCATGTTCGCTTTTGAAAAAAGGAACCAAATTTTTATATGGTGCGGGGGGGGGGGGGAATTATACCCCTTCCCCCTTCAGACCCCCCGGGCATTCGTTTTCCCACAAGATCGGTCAGACTCTCATAATTAGTTTTACAAAAAGGGTAGACGAATCTTTCTTTCCTGTGAAGTGCAGTAGCACTCAGTTCTTGGAGAATAACGTAATGGGGGGGGGGGGGGCTCTGGGGGGTTTAAAAACCCCCCAGCAGCACTCCCTAGCAGTGCCCTTAGCAAAGGGACACTCGATAATTCTTTCTTATTATCTCCAACAACCCCATGTTTGTTTTTGAAAAAAGAAACCAAATTTTTATATGGTGATGGGGGGTATTATACCCCCCCCCCTCCAGACTCCGCGGTCATTCGTTTTCCCACAAGATCGCTCAGACTCTCATAATTAGTTTTACAAAAAGGGTAGACGAATCTTTCTTTCCTGTGAAGTGCAGTAGCACTCACTTCTTGGAGAAGAACGTAGCAGCGGGGGGTCTTGGGGGTATGAAAAACTCCTCAGCAATACTCCCTACTAGTGCCCTCAGCAAAGTGACACTCGATAAATCTTTCTCCATTATCTCCAACAACCCCATGTTCGCTTTTGAAAAAAGGAACCAAATTTTTATATGGTGCGGGGGGGTATTATACCCCTTCTCCCTTCAGACCCCCCGATCATTCGTTTTCCCACAAGATCGGTCAGACTCTCATAATTAGTTTTACAAAAAGGGTAGACGAATCTTTCTTTCCTGTGAAGTGCAGTAGCACTCAGTTCTTGGAGAATAACGTAATGGCGGGGGGTCTGGGGGGTTTTAAAAACCCCCCAGCAGCACTCCCTAGCAGTGCCCTTAGCAAAGGGACACTCGAAAATTCTTTCTTATTATCTCCAACAACCCCATGTTTGCTTTTGAGAAAAGGAACCAAATTTTTATATGCCGATGGGGGATATTATACCCCCCCCCCCCTCCAGACTCCGCGGTCATTCGTTTTCCCACAAGAGCGTTCAGACTCTCATAATTAGTTTTACAAAAAAGGTAGACGAATCTTTTTTTCCTGTGAAGTGTAGTAACACTCAGTTTTCGAGTTTTTGAGAAGAACGTAGCAACGGGGGGTCTGGGGGTATGAAAAACCCACCACCAACACTCCCTAGCAGTGCCCTCAGCAAAGGGAGACTCGATAATTCTTTATCTATTACGTCTAACACCTTTTGAAAAAGGAACCAAATCTTCATATGGTGCTGGGGGGTAATCCATACCCCCCAGACCCCCCGGTCATATGTCTTCCCACAAGAGCGCTCAAACTCTCATAATTAGGAAAAAGGATTACACTCAATGTTAGGTAGCACTGAGGAGTCTGGAGGGTACGGACTACCCCCTAGCAGTGCCCTCAGCAAAGAGACTCAATAATTCTTTCTCTATTCCTCTAACAACCTCATGTTAGCTTTTAAGAAAAGGTAACCAAATTCTCGTATGCGTACCAGACCTCCCGATCCTACCTTTTCCCACAAGGGCGCCGAGTCTTGTAATTACTTTTTAGGGTAGACAAATTTTTCTTTTTTTTTTTAATCGCGTTCTGTGATCCAAGGCAACAAGTTCCAATTCTTGGATTTTCATAGTGGCTATACATCGGGCTATACAGACAAAATTCACGGGAATAATGCATTTTTAAGCTTTATCTGAATTTCCAGAGCGACAAATACAATTTTTTGAATTCTTAAAAAATGTTTTATGTACAAATTTCAAAAAAATCGATTGCTAACATTGCGTGACTTACACAGAATCATTTTTTGAACAATGCTGAGTTTTGTTAAGCAATAAATCCAAATTTTGGATTTTCATATTGGCTATTCAGACACAGAAATGTAATTTTTTAGCGTTGTCGGAATTTCTAGTCACAAATAAAATTTGTTGAACTTTTATAAATACCACAGATATTCAAAAAAATGATTTCCAACTGAAATACACACATTTTACTAATTTGTGCTGTTGAAATTCATTGTGCTAACTCTACTTTCTTTTTGTGCTACAGATATTCTTCAACTTGCAATTATCCTCACGCGATGATACTCTGGTGCTATGTACCGTACCAAATTCGTTTTGTATTGTCGATCTACTACTTTTCTCTATGAATTACCTTCGTTTCGTTGAAATAGCGCCTTTTATACGACATAGAGCATCATTTGGGAAAATAATTGCTATGCCCACTATTGTCATTCCGTGACTTCACTCCATTCTTGACCGATCGAAAGCTGTAGTTGCATTCAGGCAAAGATGAATTTAATTGATGCACGTTTAAATCGACGTTTTTCGATAGAAAAAATGAAACAAAAACGAAACGAATGGGGTGCAATTGAACGGAGAGAATCAAACGTGATACGAGATGTTGTTCGGTCACACATCAAGCCAATATGCAAAGTATAAAATGATAAATATCTACCCATACGAGTAAGTTACCCCATTTTAAATTCATGTAGGGAATTTCGACCTTATTCGAGAGCGACCGACGACTTGTCTTAAATAAGGGTATTGTTTGAATTTTTGATCTAAATTTATGGTATCTACGTCACGAAATAAATCCACTCCGGCAATATTTTTAAATATGTTTTCGAGAGAGGGAGGAGGTTACTTTTATTTTTTCCCCGAAGCCGAGGGGGTTGAATATTTAATACTGTGTCTACTATTGTTAATATCAATATAGCGCCCCGTATTCAAAATCATCAGTGATACATTCATGTAAATTTTGAACGGCGAAAAAAGATAATAACGGGCGCGCGAGCTTGGATCCTTATATATTCAGTTCCATGGCTATCTTATTATTCAGCGCGTTCACTTTTTCGCTCCCCCGGCCTTCTTATTACGTGAAATATGTTCATAGCCACCTTTCTATACCGCACAGAGTAATATCTCAATGTTATTATAAAAACAATAGCTTCATCCACCAATCTACTCCGGCGATGCAGTGGCGTACCGCGTCTAAAAGCGCGCTTGTCTAATTCGCAACAAATCAATCGCGCGCAATTGGTCGACGCCAAGTTGACAGAAACGGTCAGGTCGTAATCGTCGCGAAATTTAAACGAATTAACCCGGGGGAGGTATTTGTAACTTCCGAATCGGGCGAGTGGCGTAGCGACGCCACTGAGGATTGCTACCTTATTAAACTAGCTGGGGATATATGCAGAGCAATATATTTTGATTTTTAATTCAAACTCAGACACTGTTTTATGGTATCAGAACTCGGAAGCTGATACCGGGTAATAATGATTCTTATATACGATCGCGTGAAATGGAAAACGTAATGAGTGTTTTAAAATTTTAACTCCCTCGTCTCTGATGCAGTTTTTTTTCCCGAGCGGAAAGTTCAATGGCCAAACTAAGAATTAACCCCTTGAAATTCTGTCACCCTTCGTTGTCTCTTTGCTTTACTCACTCGCTGATTGATGGCGACTGCAACTATAAATACCTATTCTACCCCTTGAGACAACGAAATCGAATCTTAGTCGTGAAGATAGCAAAGTGGTGCTCCGCATGGTTACTTCCTAGGACCTATACTCTGGCTAACAGAGATCAATGAAGATATAGGCCGTAAACGTAGCAAAACTCGAAAGGGACACAAAGAAATAGTGAAAAAAAAGAGGTTCCGTGGCACTTTAATGACATACCTCCCCAGGTGAAGAAATTTTGCGTTTCTACACCTTTTTTTTTGCTAAAAGTTAAAAAAAAAAGTTCTCAAGGGGGGGGGGGCAGTAGCAACTCTAATCTTATTCTGCAATAAATTCTGCTGTTATATTGCAATTAATTTTAATGTAGACGTATACACCACCGCCCCCCCCCGCGCGCCAAAAAAGGGTAGTACATTTGGAACAGTTCATTTCTTTAATTAAATTTAACAACTGGCATTCCATTTTATGTACAACATAGTCTCAATCAACTATTCTGTTTTGGTGGGACGAGGGGCTCCATAATACACCCCCCCCCTCCCCCCGGTGGCATATGCTCCCTTTATCAATGCCTTCCAGACGTGGTGAAGTATTGCTTTTGCAACATTAGTCTTCGTAAACCACATGCGTTTTACCGTTTTTCGCTACTAATTTTCCAAAAAAATTCTCACGAGGGGGGGGGGGGTAGTAGCCGCTTTAATCTCATTAAGCAATACATTTTGCTGTTACATTATTTTTAATGAGGTTGGCTACACCACCGGGGGGTTATGGAATACCCTCCAGCCGAAGAAGTATTAGGTTTTGTAACACTACTCGCTTTATAAACAACCTTTGAATGAAACTTACTTTGATAAGTGTCCATACGGTGGGGGATAAGCTCGGTTTCGGGGGCCGCGCCGCCTCACCTCGTTTCTATACGTGATAGGTAATTACTCAAAATCGAGCTCAAAATTAAACTACTTTCTTTGTTGCTGGGGGTATTACAGACCCCCGGTAGTACCTGTACATACACCCCTACTAACTATAAAAATCTATACCGTTTCTGCTAAAGAACTCATGATGAAACTGTAAAGCATGCACCACCGGGGGGTCTGGGGGGTATGGAATACCCCCCAGCCAAAAGATGGTGGTTTTATAAACTAAATTTACCCTCGCATTTATCTCTGATACGTGTTAGTCCATACGCTGGGAGATGATCTCTAAGCTGGGTTTCGGTGACCGCGCCGCCTCACCTCGTTTCTATACGTGATAGAGGTAATTACTCCTCTTTGTTGCTTGGGGGTTTTTACACCCCTCAGATCCACCGGTGGCACACACAAGCAAAATGTACACCCTTATGCTAAATCAATAGGGGGGGGGGGTTGGAAGCCAAAAAAGGGTGGTTTTATATAAGTACATTTGGAGCAGTCCAAGTTAATTTTTCAAATGAAATTTAACTGCTGGCATTCCATTTTATCAACAACAAATTTAAAATGAAAACTATTCTCTTTTGACTGGGGGGGGGATTCCATACCGCCCGGCGGTATGTGCCCCCTTACTCACGAAACAAATGTATATCTAATAAATAAAACAAAACATAAAACCTCGCATAAAACATATAAAACAAATGTATAACGTTGTGCTAAATTAACAGAACTAAACGAAAATGTACCTTTATAGAATTATATTCTGAACAAGGGGGGTCTGGGGGTATGTGAAGAAGTCTTGGGATTACTATTCCTCTTCATAAACCACATTTGAAGTAATTCTTTTCCCATGCAAAATGAAAGAGAATTATTTTGAAATAAATGTTGCTGTTATATTACTATTGATTTTAATGAGGATGTATAGGGGGGTATGAAGAACCCCCCCAGGCGTGGAGAAGTATTGGATTTTTAACATTAATCTTCATAAACCACACTTGAAGCAGTTCTTTTTCCCGCTAATAATTTCTCAAAGGGGGGGGGGGGCGGTACCAACTTTGAAATTTAATCTCATTATGCAATAAATGTTCACGGGGGGGGGGGGGGCAACTTTAATCTCATTCTGCAATAAATTTTTTCTGTTATATTACTATTACTTTTTAATAAGGGTGTTTTATACCACCGGGGGGGGGGGGTTTGTGGAGAAGTATTGAGTTTGTAACATTAGTCTTCATAAGGCTCATTTTAAGTCGTTATTTTTCCGGTGAATAAAGCACCTTTTGCGCCGTTTTTCACTTATAATTTCCCAAAACATTCTCAAGGGGTGGGGGCAGTAGCAGCTTTAATCTCATTTTGCAATAAATTTGTAACATTTGAAGTAATTCTTTATCCCATGAGCACAATTTTCACTAATAATTTTCCAAAAAAAATTATCAGGGGAGGGGGCAGTAGAAACTTTAATCTCATTCTGCAATAAAGTCTGTTGTTATATTATTATGTTCAATGTGGTCAAAATAGAGTCCCCATTGTGGTTAGTTCTTTCGGTGATATTTTTCACTATTTCTTTGTGTCCCTTTCGAGTTTTGCTACGTTTACGGCCTATATCTTCATTGATCTCTGTTAGCCAGAGTATAGGTCCTAGGAAGTAACCATGCGGAGCACCACTTTGCTACCTTCACGACTAAGATTCTCAAGGGGTGGGGGCAGTAGCAGCTTTAATCTCATTTTGCAATAAATTTGTAACATTTGAAGTAATTCTTTATCCCATGAGCACAATTTTCACTAATAATTTTCCAAAAAAAATTATCAGGGGAGGGGGCAGTAGAAACTTTAATCTCATTCTGCAATAAAGTCTGTTGTTATATTATTATGTTCAATGTGGTCAAAATAGAGTCCCCATTGTGGTTAGTTCTTTCGGTGATATTTTAATTTGAAGAATCACACGCAATTTTTGTATTTTCGAAAAAGAGATGGGGGAGGTGTTGACGTGTTGCATATTTACTTGCGTCAATTCAATATTGCCATTAAGGAAATAATCCGCCATTTTTAATAATCAAGTGTGCGAAGATTAGAAACCGAAAAAGTCACGCGGTTTTTCGGTTCCGGTTCCAAAAAATAATGGTTTCGGTGTTCGGTTCATTTTGGTATGTGAAGCGTTCGGGGAAATATGCATCTTTTAAGATTTTTCTTGCCTAATTGATACGGTTGCGCTATTAAATTTCATTAGACGGTAACATTCCCGTAATTCCTCAATATTATATGTTTCTTGCTAAGCGATGTGTATAAAGAAACAAAGGATTACCTGGAACACATTGACTGAGTGGTAATTGTATATAGTTTAACCTTTTTAATGAAAGTAACATTATCTTATTGCAAACGAAGTTTTATAAACAATCTCGGTATTCGAATGGTTGGCATTAATTGTAATCCGAATAATTGCTAGATTTATCAGTTAAAAATTAAAAGTCGTCAGCAATTGAGTATGGGAACGTCGAGATAATGCAATAAGTGCTGGGAAACGCTTTTTGCTCATCGGACAGACTCATTTATTGATTACAGTTTCTTTACCTTGTTGCATAAACAGAAGCTGTGAAATCTGCACGTGGGCAGAGTGCTTGGTTCATCAAATCAGCGGGACAAAGAGCTTTTTACTTAGTGAAATTTTATTGGGAAACAATGGACAACTTCCCTTTCCGCTGTATTCACTAATAATACTTAATAAAACAAAAACAGAAAAGCGATCAATTCCAAATCAAAGGTATTAAGTGACGTTTCTATGCAAATTACGGGTAAGTGCAGCTGTCAACTGCGACAATACCCGCTCCTACGCATTCGAAAAGAACAAACGGGGGGACACAAATTTTTGATCGCTTTTCAATTATCAGCTTGTCGCGCCCGACGCGTCATCAAGCAAACTTTGAAATTTGAGATTTCCCCTCTCGCCATTCAAAAACCCCTCCCGAGATTCTGTGATCTTTCAAAATATTCATTGTCGATGGTGGCGCAAAAGGAAAAAAATCAACCCTAACAGACAAAATAGTAATAAACATTTCAAGTCCAAGCTTAATAAATTCCAGATGCTTTATTTTTACTAAACCCCCTAGACTTGTTTAAATTTGAAGTTCGGGGACAAAAAAAAAAGCTCCGTTCCCTCTTATAAATCTAAAAAACACGAACCATATGCTAAGAGAGACGACACTTTTAATGATCGAACCGAGTCGAATTTAATTATAAGATGTAATTGTTTAAAAGGGAAATGCCAATATGAAAGTGAAACGGGAGAGAATTTCCCACAAGTATCGTGTTCGTAGTGCTTCAATCGGCGATAAACACGTGTTGTACAGGTTTTGTTTGTTTATAGGCCATGAAAGCTAATAGGAATAACGTAAACTTTAATTAGTTTACGTAGACTACTTCATTTTTACGCGATTTTCAAAGCAAACAAACGACTAACGAGCAAACAAAGTAAAACAAAAGCGTATTTTGGCGACAATTGGAATTTCTTGCACATTTTCACAGGAATGGGGGAGGGGCTATTTAAAAAAAATTGCCCCCCCCCCCACTCTTGCAGAAACACGTACATTTCTAGTGTAATCAATTGTGTTTTAATTGTGCCTCGTTGTGCCGCAATATACATATTCGATATTGAAAATTGTGCCAATTTTTGTGCCTGAGGACCCCCCCATTAGCCCAAAAGTGAACCAATATTTTTGTATCTACTGTGCACCGACTGAAAATTAAGCTTTTTCATACGAAACAACGGTATTGCATGGTACTCAGATTGCGTTTTTAGCTCACATTCTGGGCCTTTTTGGTTTCGGAAACACTTCAGCAAAATGGAAAAGTTTAATTTTTGGGGGGCTACAACTGCTATAAGCGTTCACTTAACTAAAAAGGTACAGACTGTGACCATTAAAGCACAATTAAGCCCCATACGATCGTATTCTACGATACCGCCGTTTCATTATGATAAAATGCGAGGGGGGGGGGGCTACGTGTTAATCTAACTCCCATTTGAATTTTCCAAATGTTTCTAAAACCAAACAGGCACAAACCGTGGGCATAAATACTCAATAGGAGAGAATTCAGGCACAGTTAGATTTAAAAAAATGGTTCATTGCTGGAATAAAGGGGTGGGGGGGGGGGGATAAGGGAACGGAGACAATTATAGTAAAAAAGGCATCATATTTTTTCCCGTTTCTTCATCTCTTTTCCTTACATTTTTTGTACTTTTTTCTGTTCCCTCTACTCCTCTCCTTTTCTTTCTTTCTCAATCATTGTTCTGTATTTGATTCTCTCTTCTATACGCTCTCTGCCTCACTACTCGTTTCTATTATCTCTCCCTTCCCCTTTATTGACCTATTGCTACGTTACTCCCTCCATATTCCCGCTGAAAATTCTCCATTCTCCCTTTTCTCGCAATTTCGAGTAACAGTTCTCCCTCTTTGTTGCCGCATAAGAATTTCTTGACCTTCTATTCTATATGTTATTTCCCATCTTTGTCCATTTCCGCCTCCCTCATCTCTCCGCAATTAATATTCGCCGTTCTTTTTCTCTTTCATCCACCACATTTTCTATTTTATTTTTTTTAGCTCATCCCTTCCTCTTCGTCTATAGTTATCACCCTCATTTTCCCCTCCAATTCCACTCGTCTCCCCTGTATTCCTTCCTTTTCATTTACTCCCCCATTCCCTTACTCTTTTTTCCCCTTACTATGCCTCCTTTTGGGGGTCCATATGTACTGCGCTCGGTATCCTATTCTTTATTTTCTTCACTCCATGATTCTACCATCCCCACAACATCAAATCCTCTTACAAACTCCCATAATTGAACGTCTTTGCTCGTAACTCCCGCCGCATTCCCTGTTACTCCTCTCCTTTTTTATTTCGTTTTGCTCCTTTCTCCTGTTGTTCGTTTCTGTCCCCTTCCCTCCATCTCCTCCCCCTTTGTTTCCTCTTTTACTGTTAATTTCTCTCTCCAAATACCGCCTTTTCCTCCCCTGTCCCACTAGTCCTTTTTCTTTCTTGCTCCATCTGTATTCTTCGTCCTCCACCACTAATATTCTATATACCCATCCTACTTTCTTGCCCTTTCTTCTTTCTCTCTCCATCTATGTACAGGGTGTCCCGTTAATAATGGTCACAGGCTATATCTATGGAACCGTTAATTGCACAGCTTCGGGAAAAAAAATGTTAACAAAAGGGGCCAAGAGAAATCGCTGGAAATTATTTTCAAGTTTCTAACTTCGCCGCTAGAGGGCGTATGATTCATGGTTAGGTAGAAAAATGACTTTTTTCCTTAAATATACCCAACAAACATGCATAAAAAATACATGCATAGTAATCTTGTATCAATTTTGCATCATTTTAATGGACCACAAATTGCTCTAGCTCATAAAATATGAGGAGTGGGGAAAGGGGAACATCTCTTTAAGGAATTGATTGTAACTTCGGATTAGGTTAACAGATTTTCACATAATAGATCTTGTTGGAAGGAGCTCTCTTCGTGGAATCAGATTTTATTGAATAGAGTCTTTTTAGTAAATGTGATGAGTGGTAGAGGGCGCGATGTGACATTAACATAAACTTTGCAGGTTTTTTTGATAATTTCAAATGGAATGATATAATTATTATATGATATTATCAAATAAGGTGAAATAGTGAGAATATCAGTGAAAACCGGATTTTGATATCTGTTTTCTAACCATAGATCTGGCGAAAATACGAATACATTCACAAATTTTAATTGCAATATTGATGCTCATTCAAGTTGGCTTTGAAACAAAAGAAAACAGAACAAAAGAAAGTTTATCAGTCTTTTCATTAAACGTATTCGTGCGAATTATCACCACGATGGGTGCCCGGCACATTTCTTGGTAAGCGAGAGTCGAGGTGAGAGTGTTTGAATTTGAGTTATCCTGGCAAATGGATAGAAAGAGGAAGTGCAATTAAAATTTGTGAATGTTCGTATTTTTCCCATATCTCTGCTTAGAAAACAGATATCAAAATGCCGTTTTCACTTATATTCTCACTTTTTCATCTTATTTGATAATATAATATAATAATTATATCGTTCCATTTGAAATTTTCAAAAAAACTTGCAAAGTTTATGTTAATGTCACATCGCGCCCTCTACCACTCATCACGTTTACTAAATAGACTCTCTTCATGTAAAATCTGATTCCACGAAGAGAGCTCTTTCCAACAAGACCTATTATGTGAAAATCTGTTAACCCAATTCGAAGTTACAATCAATTCTTTAAAGAGATGTTCCCTTTCCTCCACTCCTCATATTTTATGAGCTAGAGCAATTTGTGCTCCATCAAAATGATGCAAAATTGATACAAGATTACTATGCATGTATTTTTTATGCATGTTTGTTGGGTATATTTTAGGAAAAAAGTCATTTGTCTACTTAACCATGAATCGTACGCCCTCTAGCGGCGAAGTTACAAACTTGAAAATAATTTCCAGCGATTTCTCTTGGCCCCTTTTGTTAACAAAATTTTTTCCCCGAAGCTGTGCAATTAACGGTTCCATAGATATGGCCCGTGACCATTATTAATGGGACACCCTGTACATCATGCTTCCCTTGCCCCTCATAATGTCCACCCTCTTTCCGCGACTATTGCTTTATTTTCCCCTACTTTCATTGTTCTCGCCTCTTTTATGTTGGCATTTATTTGAAGGATATCTGCCATTCCTCTGTGCGTTCTCCTCCATTATTTTTTCCATCTTTACTCCTTCATCGTTATACTGTTCCCTTTCCTTCATTTTCTGTTCTATTTCCATTGGTAATTCTTTTTCCGTACCCCGTTGCTCTTCCGTTCTTTTCATTTCCTCTCTCAATCCTCCAATTTCCTTGATCGTCTTCTCTTGCTTCTTGTATATTTGCTATTTTATCTCATTAGCCGCCCTTATTACTTCTTCCTTTACTCGTTCGATCAATTTTCCATGTCTTCCGCTTCCACCCTCACCAATTCAGTTTATTCGCCCCTTTACCCCCTTTCTCTCAGCCTCCGCTTTCCATTGTTCTGGCAGTGAAATCGACCAAACTTACACTCAGGTGTATCCGGGCCTCACGTCGGAATCTTGTTGCAAGCATTCTTTCTTCCTTTTCTTCTTATTCTTATCTTCCCTATATTTATGTCTTCTTCTGCTTTGAAGTTCTTCTGTTCATGAGATATTGGATATCATTTCTTCTTTATTTTTCTCTTTCTACTTCCATTCAGCTTAAAAAAGCGCCCCTTCTAATCCTCCGTTTCTGTTTCTCTATTCACCTCTATGTGTTTTCTCATTTCTTAATTTATCATCTTCCATATCTTCTTTATTAAATTTTTTATACCTTTTCTATTATTAAACGTTATCATTATCACCATTCTCTCCTAGATGTCCTCCTTCTCGTTTATTTCTTCCTCCTTTCCTAAATCAATTAGTTTACTGCGGATATTTTGCGTTTTTAGCGTATTTTTGCAAATTTTTACGACTGGCTGGCTGGCTGGCAGGCAGTCAATGCGGGCCTTATCATTTTTTATCATAACCCCTATCATTTTCCTAAATAGAAAGTCTAATTGGTCAATGCCATTGTAAATTAAGGCACAATTAGAATACCCTTTAGTGCAGTGGTTGAAGGCACAATTAAAATAGTGTTTGACATAAAAAAGATATAAATATGAAAGGACCGAGCGTTTTTTTAGCCCTCTATGGTTTTTCTAACATACTAATAATTAGTCAATGCCATTGTCAGTTAAGGCACAATTAAAATGCTCTTTAGTGCAGTGGTTGATTTTTAAGAAAAAACAAAATTTTGGAAAGGCTGAGCATTCCTTTAGCCCTCTATGATTTTTCTAAAATACTAGTTGCCCAATGCCATTGTAAATAAAGCCACAATGAAAATACCTACTCTTTCGCGAAGGTTAACGGAAACGGAACTTTTGAAACAAAAATAAGACCTTCTCGTTTATGTTCTCCTGATATTTTGCAAAAATTACGAACGCTGTATGTATTAGAAGCCCCTGTCCGTACATAAATATTTGAAATATTCCTCATGATACTACAAAAAAGACCTACATGCTACAGGGACCTCCTCGCCTATTACATTCTCCTGGTAGCCGAAGGAAACTTTTTTATTTTTCTGATTAAAATACCAGGGGAGCATGAGTCACAATAAATTTTCGATTAAACTGTCGAACACTTTTGAAATAAAAGGCATCTGCTCCTAACACATGTCACAGAAACAGATCTTTTTAAAACCTTAAGCTAAAGCGCTTTCAAGAAATTTTGCATCAGGAGAATATAATATATAGTATCCATTAAAAATTGCCAGGAGAACAAACAAGGAGGTCTTATTTGAAGAAATTTTATTTTCCATTAATCTTCGGGAACTTTGGTATCAGAATTATATACCGAGGAGGAGGTCATGCTCTTAGCACGTGGAGTATGTAACGGAAGAGTTTAGGGTGACCAGGAGAGCATACTAAACGAAATGCTTTAAGACGATTGTGACAACAACTTATTCTTCTTGAAACTTTCAGAATAAGGGCGAGACTAAACTCATACTCATGCTCCTAATACCTGGGAAAATAACTTCTTCGATTACCAGGAGAACATAATAATGTGAAGATAACTGCAAAAGAATTATTTCGGCAAAATCCAAAACAATGTTTTCGATCAAACTGTTCGTTTTGGGCAAAAACTTTCTTGCGGCACAAACGGCCGAAATACGTCGAAGATACTTGACAATGAATAAATTAGACAGACTAATCATGTAATTCAAGTATGTAATCAAATATTGGGCGATTACTCAATTAAGCGACCATTGTAATTACTGGGTCGACTAATCGATTTGTGGAATTGTTAAGAGGTTCACCGAACCTAAAAATTGTTAAAAATTACGTCCCATTTCTTGGTGCCATTAGCAGATACAGCCGGAAATATCCTTAATCTGGAATATTCTGTGGAAAACAGTTGAATAAAAACGAATTTCGTTCGGCGGCGACTGGGTGAAATTATCGAATCGCTACCTGAAATTAATAATTGATGGCTCGATCCGGAAGACACCTGTTGTTGTCGTTTGAAAATCAGGCAGTCAGTCAGTCACACAAATTGATGCCCTTCAAAATAATACACCCCCAACGGTTCGGTCAGTTTAATTTATTTCGTGAGTTTCATTTTTACATTATTCCAACTGGTAATTTAAACACAAAGCGTCAGTTTAAACAACAACCTACATAAAAAATGCGTCGGAGATCCTATTGTCGTCTGCTATTAATAAAGTGTAGGTGTTAAAAGTGGTTTTGTAGTTACAGTTATACTTAATAAGAGCGAGAGGGCCGATAAATCGGGGGTTGATAGTTCAGACAGACGGGGAACGTAGGTGTTCTTTGAATGGAAAATATGATTATGATTCAGTTTAGGCGTGGTGCCTAGCTCTTATTATCAATGCCTCTCTCTGTGTATTAATTTCTTACTTACCATTTTCGTCAATTTTGGGTAGACAAAAAATTCCGAAATGACCATACCTGCAACAATAACAACAACAAATTAGGTTACTCCGTTTGCAGAAAATCGTTCAACGCGTCAAGTCAGTAGCGTGATAATTATTGATTATGAAATTAATTAGCAAATCTTTCAATTACTGGGCACTAAGATAACAGCGTGTGGGCTGGCGTGATAAAGATGATTTCCCATAGGAACCGTTTGATTGCAATATCCGTTAAAGATATTAATGTACAGCGTACCGAATCTACGAAGCACCGTTGGGTTGCAAAAAAATTGCGAAATTGACCAAGTTTTGTAGAAAAATGGAAGTGGTATTCTCCGGTACTGCAAAAATAATACCAAAAGAATACTACCAAGCAATACCACTAATTTACAAATTTTTGACAATTTTGGAATTGGAAATCTAAAATGGAACACATTTATCTCTGGGGCTTTTAAAAAAGCTTCACGTAATTCGAGTATGTAGAAATAAACTAAGGAAATAAATTTTGAAAAATCAAAACGTCAAAAAAATCGATTTTGTTATAGAAACTGTACCACAAAAAGTAAAAATAATTATGAATTTCGGTGATTTCGTGAGATGTACAAAAGGTATTGTATAAAATGAAATTTTAGGGCACTGTGGAAACCCACTTGTCGCCTTTCTGATCTATCAAAACCCTCTTCTGGATCTTTTACAACTCTTTCCACAAGAAACCACCAAACCGCTGAGGGGATCTTTTAGAATTCTCTAAGGAAGTCCAATATAGCTCCAAAATTCTCTTAGCGGTTTGAAAACTCCTTCCACAGCATCCTTCCCAAACTATTCTGGGCCGTTAAGAAATCGTGATAAAGCTCCAAAGGCATTTAGTCTTTCAAGTACAACAGTTTTTTTTAACGCTCTGGGAACTTTCTTGGCTCTTTTTCACAAGATCCCTCCAAAACTTTTGTAGGATCCTCAAACGAAGCCTAATCTGCTCCAAAGGTCCTTTAGTCTTTCGGGCAAAACAAAAAAATTCTTACAATTTTTTGAACACTCGCTGGGAACTCTGGAAAAGCCCTTAGGCTTTCGAGTTTTTTTTAGCATACTTTGGGAAGGTTCCTTTTCAGAAGGTTACTCCAAAAGATATCGTAGAATCCTCAAACGCAGCCTAAGTAATAAAGCTCCAAAAGGCCTTTGGTCGAGCCTTTGGTCTTTCCCGTAAAATGAAAATTTTTTTAATAATTTAGTTGAGCACTCTTAAAGAACTGAAAACTTTCTTGGCTCCCTTGCATACGGTCTCTCCAAGACCCTTGTGCAATACCCAAACAAACCTAATAAATATCCTAACGCCCTTATTCTTTCGGGTAAAACCGAAAAAAATGTTCTTAGGAGTTTTTTGAACGCTCTTAGAGTACTCTAGGAACTTTCTCGACTCCCTCTTCCACAAGCTCCCCCCAAAACTGTTGTAGAATCAGCAAACCAACCATAATTAATCTCCAACTTTTCACCTTCAGTGTATGGACCATGAACAAGATAAGGCTATACAATTTATCTACTCTAATCACTTGTCGATTTGATACGTTCTGCCCCATACGCTCCGTTTCAGCCGCCTCACCCCGCTCTAATGTGTTATGGGCGTTGCCTGTATTAAGGGTTGATTTCACATCGGGTTGGGCGCGTGAATTTCGTACTAAAACGAAAAATTGAGAAAAGAACACTATGGTCAATCAACCTAATTCAAAATTAAACTTTTTATGTTCAGCTTAACGTCATAGCGCGAGGTGAGGCGGCGCAGCCGCCGTAACCGAGCATATGGACCGAGACTTACCACAACAGGGTGAGGCGACGCAATTTATCTCCTATAATTATTTGCCGATTTAATACGTCTCTCCCCATGCGCTCGGTTTCGGCGGCTGCGCCGCCTCACCTCGCTCTAATATGTTATGGGTGTTACCTGTATTAAGGGGTGATTTCACTTCGAATTTGGCGCGTGAATTTCGAATTAAAACGTTAATTGAAAAGAAAACATGCTCAATCAATTTCAATCGAGTTTAAACTTTTTACCTTCAGCGTAATGTAATAGCGCGTGGTGAAGCGGCGCAGCCGCCGAAACCGAGCATATGGGCCGTGAATTACTAGAAAAAGGTGAGGCGACGCAATTTATTTACTATAATTACCTGTCGAATTGATACGTCCTTCCCCATACGCTCGGTTTCGGCGGCTGCGCCGCCTCACCTCGCTTTAATATGTTATGAATGTTGCCTGTATTAAGCGATGATTTCACTTCGGATTTGGCGCGTGAATTTCAAATTAAAACGAAAACGAACAGTATTCTCAAACAATCTCAATTGAATTTAAACTTTTACCTTTAGCGTAACGTAATAGCGTGAGGTGAGGCGGCGTAGCCGCCGAAACCGAGCGTATGGACCGTGACTTACCAGGTAAAGGTGAGGCGACGCAATTTATCTACTGTAATTATTTGCCGATTTGATACGTCCTGCTCCATACGCTCGGTTTCGCCGGCTGCGCCGCCTCACCTCGCTCTAATACGTTATGAGTGTTGCCTTTATTAAGAGTTGATTTCACTTCGGGTTGGGCGCGTGAATTTCGAACTAAGTCGAAAAATTGAAAAGAGAACACTATGCTCAATCAATCTCAATCGAATTTCAACCTTTTCCCCTTAGCGTAACGTAATTAGTGCGAGGTGAGGCGGCGCAGCCGCCGAAACCGAGCATATGGACCGTGCATTACTAGAAAAAGATGATGCGACGCAATTTATTTACTAGAATTACTTGTCGAAATAATACGTCCTTCCCCATACGCTCGGTTTCGGCGGCTGCGCCGCCTCACTCGCTCTGATACGTTATGGATATTGCTTGTATTAAGGGTTGATTTCAGTTCGAGTTCAGCGCGTGAATTTAGAACTAAAACGATTCAATAAAAACAAAATCTATCTATCATCCCTTAATCTTTCGAGTAAAATGAAAAAAAAAAAGAACTTTGGGAACTTTCTTGGATCCCTCCAAGACCTCTGTCGACTCCTCAAACGCAGCCTAATAAAGCTCCACAAGCCCTTATTCTGTCGAGTACAACGGAAAAATGTTGCGTAAGATTTTTAGAGTGCTCTGGAACCTTTTTGGCACCGGTCTGAAACCGGCTTCGATTTGGCACCATTCTCTTTGATCGATAAAAACTCCTTCCACAAGATCCATCCCAAATTAAACTGGGGATTTCGTTAGATGATTAATGGAACTCTAAGAAGACTCCAAAAGTCTTTTCTAAGAAAAACCATTTTAGAACGCTCTTAGAGGAGTTTCTTGGCGCTTGCCTGAAACCCGCTTCGATCTGTCATCATTTTCTTTCGACTTTGAGAGGACTATTTACACAAAAACCCTCCGAAAGTGTTTAGGGTATTTTTTAAGCCTAATATTCAAAATCCCTTAGTGTTTTCGAGTGGAATGAAATGGAAACTGTATGTGAAAAATCTTCTAAAACCCTCCTAGGGCATCTTGAAGAAACTTCCACTGAAAATCCCGAGAATTCTACAATAAATTCAACAAATCGATTGCGCTTTTAAAATTGTTGCAGTGATTCACGATTATTGCAGGTAGATATCTGACCTCTAGGTTATCTTTTGTAACGCTACAGTTCCAAATCATTCGTTTATCGGTCGCGAAAGTGTACGTGTCTAGTGCCGTTTCCGTTCCAATCAAAGAAAACTTTGCAAAAGGTATGAGTTTTGCTTTCTTTATTTTACATTTTCATTGCGGGGAAGATCAAGTTTCGGAAACGTTTTTGAATTTTCCGCACCGAGTCGCTTTGAATTCTATGAAATTTTGCACTGATTTTAATTGCAAATTGTGGCCTTTTTGGGGAATGGGAAATGAGCAAGTATTTTACCCCCGTGCTGATTGCCCGGGTCGTTTTCCGTGAGAATTTGTGATGAATCTGAATCTGTTTTATAACTATTAATGAGGAAAGCTGAAATGACGAAATGTCTACAAATAAATGTTTCGTTTTCAGCAACCACCACTTTTCCACCTCTCCCATGGTTTCTCTCCATACTTTTTCAGTTTCTTAGGATCTCAGCTCCTTGGATTTTTGCACATTCGCCAGCTTTGTCGAAGCATATTCTCAAGTTGGCTTTGGACCCCTTAACTGTTCCCTCATTTTCTTCGGTTTCTGAAGCTAACTAGATGCTGTGACTCATAATTTTTTGCATAGGTAATCTTCGATGTCAGATATAATTAGATACATAGCAAAGGGCCCGTCCCCCCAGACTGATGAACGTTACTTTTCCGACATACCAAAAGTTCATTGAAATAAAGTCCTGTTTCTTTTCAGATATTCATCCATCCGAATCAAAATGGAACGCATGGTATGGAGTGTCCTCTTCTTCCGCCCACTACCAAGTTTTGGTATCTGAGTAAGTCTTTAATTTAATATTTTGAAACAATTTGTTTTGTGCGCATCTTATACTTACTGCTGTTTTGTTTCAGAAATCACAGATGAGCGCCAACTTCAAGGGTGAGTACTTTTGACACTAGCTTCGGTGATGGGGGTGATGGGTGACTCAGCGCATAGGAAATTTTGCGTTTTTTTAGTACTATCGGAAATACAGATGCATTAAACTTGCCTCAATTTTTGTTATTCGTATAGCGGAAAAATCGGTTGGCTTCGTAATGGTGAAGGGATGACTATGAATTCATGGCCATGCCTAATCATTGGCCGCTCGGCAACGCGTAAGAAAGCATCGAAATTTCTAGAACTTTTTAAAACCTCTGGCATTTTTACCACAAAATGAATTTCGAATTTCAATCTTCCCAATTTTTTGGGCTTGAAATTCGTAGCGAATTCATGCGAAAAGCTTTTAGTACCTAATTTCGCTATTGTTCTGACACAAAGAAGAAAGGTCCTTAATCCAAAACTCCACTTTTGACATTTTAAAATTGCAAAAAGAATTTAAGTATGTCCACCGCGACAAAAAAACATTTTCATTTGATAAGTGAAATTTTGTAAAAAGAAATTTTGGGGGGAATATCTTCTTAAAAATGAACGCCTCGGTTATATTTTCTTAATTTGATAAATGGGAAGGGCATACCATAGAAGATAAGAATAAATAAATAAATTAAAAAATCCTAAAATTCGATCGGACTCAATTGTGAATCTAAACCATCCGGGAACACACGGAGAGACATCAAACAATTTCATCAAAATCCAGTCCATAGCCTTGATGTTCGGTTTTCGGCGGATGCGCCGGCTCACTACTCTCTTTTTTGATGAGGGAGCCTCCAAAGGTACATGCACTCTTATTCGCAATTAAAATCTATACCGTAATGCTAAATCAATAGAAACCATCATTAAACTGGAAAAGCTTACACCACCGGGAGGTCTGGGGGGTATTCCATACCGATCTTTAAGCTCGGTTTCGGGGGCCGCGCCGCCTCACCTCGTTTCTATACGTGATTTCACATCGGGTTGGGCGCGTGAATTTCGTACTAAAACGAAAAATGGAGAAAAGAACACTATGGTCAATCAACCTAATTCAAAATTAAACTTTTTATGTTCAGCTTAACGTCATAGCGCGAGGTGAGGCGGCGCAGCCGCCGAAACCGAGCATATGGACCGAGACTTACCACAACAGGGTGAGGCGACGCAATTTATCTCCTGCCGATTTAATACGTCTCTCCCCATACGCTCGGTTTCGGCCGCCTCATCTCGCTCTAATATATTATGAGTGTTACCTGTATTAAGGGTTGATTTCACTTCGTGAATTTCGAATTAAAACGTTAATTGAAAAGAAAACACCATGCTCAATCAATTTCAATCGAGTTTAAACTTTTTACCTTCAGCGTAACGTAATAGCGCGAGGTGAGGCGGCGCAGCCGCCGAAACCGAGCATATGGACCGTGAATTACTAGAAAAAGATCAGGCGACGCAATTTATTTACTATAATTACTTGTCGAATTGATACGTCCTTCCCCATACGCTCGGTTTCGGCGGCTGCGCCGCCTCACCTCGCCTTATGAATGTTACCTGTATTAAGCGATGATTTCACTTCGGATTTGGCGCGTGAATACGAACAGTATTCTCAATCAATCTCAATTGAATTTAAACTTTTACTTTTAGCGTAACGTAATAGCGTGAGGTGAGGCGGCGTAGCCGCCGAAACCGAGCGTATGGACCGTGACTTACCAGGTAAATGTGAGGTGACGCAATTTATCTACTGTAATTATTTGCCGATTTAATACGTCTCTCCCCATACGCTCGGTTTCGGCGGCTGCGCCGCCTCACCTCGCTCTAATATGTTATGAGTGTTACCTGTATTAAGGGTTGATTTCACTTCGAATTTGGCGCGCGAATTTCGAATTAAAACGTTAATTGAAAAGAAAACACCATGCTCAATCAATTTCAATCGAGTTTAAAACTTTTTACCTTCAGCGTAACGTAATAGCGCGAGGTGAGGCGGCGCAGCCGCCGAAACCGAGCATATGGACCGTGAATTACTAGAAAAAGGTCAGGCGCGACGCAATTTATCTCCTGCCGATTTAATACGTCTCTCCCCATACGCTCGGTTTCGGCCGCCTCACCTCGCCTTATGAATGTTACCTGTATTAAGCGATGATTTCACTTCGGATTTGGCGCGTGAATACGAACAGTATTCTCAATCAATCTCAATTGAATTTAAACTTTTACTTTTAGCGTAACGTAATAGCGTGAGGTGAGGCGGCGTAGCCGCCGAAACCGAGCGTATGGACCGTGACTTACCAGGTAAATGTGAGGTGACGCAATTTATCTACTGTAATTATTTGCCGATTTAATACGTCTCTCCCCATACGCTCGGTTTCGGCGGCTGCGCCGCCTCACCTCGCTCTAATATGTTATGAGTGTTACCTGTATTAAGGGTTGATTTCACTTCGAATTTGGCGCGCGAATTTCGAATTAAAACGTTAATTGAAAAGAAAACACCATGGTCAATCAATTTCAATCGATTTTAAACTTTTTACCTTCAGCGTAACGTAATAGCGCGAGGTGAGGCGGCTGAAACCGAGCATATGGACCGTGAATTACTAAAAAAAGGTCAGGCGACGCAATTTATTTACTATAATTACTTGTCGAATTGATACGTCCTTCACCATATGCTCGGTTTCGGCGGCTGCGCCGCCTCACCTCGCTTTGTGAATGTTACCTGTATTAAGCGATGATTTAACTTCGGATTTGGCGCGTGAATTTCAAATTAAAACGAAAACGAACAGTATTCTCAATCAATCTCAATTGAATTTAAACTTTTACTTTTAGCGTAACGTAATAGCGTGAGGTGAGGCGGCGTAGCCGCCGAAACCGAGCATATGGACCGTGAATTACTAGAAAAAGGTCAGGCGACGCAATTTATTTACTATAATTACTTGTCGAATTGATACGTCCTTCCCCATATGCTCGGTTTCGGCGGCTGCGCCGCCTCACCTCGCTCTATATGTTTGAGTGTTACCGTATTAAAGGGTTTGATTTCACTTCGAATTGCGCCGCGAATTTCGAAAATTAAAACGTTAAATTGAAAGGAAAACAACCATGGGTCAATTTTTCAATTTCAATCGATTTTAAACTTTTTACCTTCAGCCGTCGTATACGTTAATTTAGCGCGAGGTGAGGGGCGGCTGAAAACCGAGCATATGGAACCGTGAATACTAAAAAAAGCGTCCAGGCGACGCAATTTATTTACATAATTACTTGTCGAATGATACGTCCTTCACCATATGCTCCGGTTTCGGCGGCTGCGCCGCCTCACCTTCGCTTTGTTGAATGTTACCTGTATTAAGCGATGATTTAACTTTCGTGGGGATTTGGCGCCGTGAATTTTCAAAATTTAAAACGAAACGAAACAGTATTTTCAATCCAATCTTCATTGAATTAAACTTTTACTTTTATAGCGTAACGTAATAGCGTTGAGGTGAGGGCGGCGTAGCCGCCCGAAACCGAGCGTATGGACCGTGACTTACCAGGTAAAGGTGAGGTGACGCAATTTATCTACTGTAATTATTTGCCGATTTGATATGTCCTGCTCCATATGCTCGCGGGGTGGTTTTATAAACTACAATTATCCTCGCATTTATCTTACTCTGATACGTGTTAGTCCATACGTTGGGGGATGGTCTATAAACTGGGTTTCCGGGCCGCCTCACCTCGTTTCTATACGTGATAGGTACTCAACATTAAACTACTCTTTGTTGCTGCGGGGTATTCCATAACCCCCCCCCCCCCCCAAGGTAATAGGTACCTATTACATGCACCCTTATTCACTACAAAAATCTATACTGTTTCTGCTAAAGAACTCATGCTGAAATTGGAAAGCATGCGCCACTGGGGGGTCTGGGGGTATGGCCCAACCAAACAAGGGTGGTTATACGAACTACATTTCGAGTAGTTCAGGTTTATCCAAGGTTGATACAATATGTTAGTGGGGGTTAGTGGGGGATAGTCTATACCTAAGTTCGGCGAACAGTTCAGGTGTCTTTCTCAAATTAACTTTAAACGTAGTGTCTTTCAACAATTGTGCTGTCGAAAAATGCATTCCCTGTCATTTTATTTTGTATGTTTAGGGGAGGGGGGAGGTACATAGAGAGGGTTGGGTTTGAAAAACTGCTTTTTAACCAATTCATATATCCTACTCCCTAATGAATGCCATACTGTCGATCTCATTAGAAAAAATCGACTTTAAGAATTAATTTTGTTTAAACATTTGGTTCATTGTATTTATTTTGGAGGACATTTTCAATACGTGAACACGAAATGAAAAATTTTAACGATTTTTGGACATGATGACCACCAAGGATCAAAGTTACAACGCATGACAAGCCCAAACGAATGGAAATCGAAAGCACTTAATCAAAATAGACTGCTACACGCACAAAAAATGCAAATGCCGACTGCCAAAACACAGCAGATAGAAAGTGAAACCTTGGGACAAAAAAAAACTCCGCTTCCGTCATGTGCAACACGAATACCACAAGTCTATGAGTAACGGCGGTTTATTCCGAAAATCGGTTAATTATTATAATTAAAAAAAAAATTAAGTATCGAAACGCGAAAATGTTTCGTCTGGACGGAACGTGAATTGATAATTAGGAGACTCCTCGAATAGGAGAGAAAAACAAAAAAAAAGGGGAATGGAATAAAAATCCTATAAAAGTTGGAGGCTGCATCTATCAGATTTAAAGGGGAGGAGAAGACGAAGGCAGGTCTTTATATCGGATCCTCCTACATCGATAACCCTTTTACTTCCCCACTCTTAAATTGAATTTTATTATAGTTTTATGGTATAGTTACGCGCAATGATCAGTTTTTTCACGTAATGCTGGCGATTGTACGCTCCGACACTCGATTCCGAGCCTCGTGCGTTCAGCTGGACGAAATTGAGGCGAAAACGCGTCGGGTGCCCGCGCATTACGATGTTTTTGACCTTAAAAACCTCATTGTTTGTCGACTCACCTGCTGGACGTCTTGTGGACTAGAAATGGACGTAAAAAATAGCCGAAAATCTATCCGTGTTAAATAGATATTAAAAGTCGCCTCTTAATTAGTAAGCCAAGAAGAAAGAGCGTAGCTTATTTGTGATGAAAAATATCATCGAAACATAATGTCTCGACGTTTTATGGCTTCGGAGTGATGTCTTTTATTTATTTTTGTATTTTAATAAAGCACATGTGTTTCAAATGAAAGGGTCTGAGAGCGGTTGATTCGATCGCAAAAAAAAGACAAATAATTAGTACGGTGAAGGGCGTAAGTTGGACGTATCCGTTAAAAAGTAGAAAAAGAGATCAATTGATATAGTGTTCGTAGAGACCTCCTGTCGCGATCAACGCACCCCCCGCCAGGATAAGACTTCGCAGTATAACAAGTGTTTTGGCATATTCTGTCGTTTTTTTCCACGGCATTAATTTCTTGATCTATTGCCGGCGAGCTTGGGTATAATCACGTCTTTGATAGATTCAGAATCACCAATTGAAGTCATTTAGACGTGATTTGACATGCGTATCGATAAATCACGTCAAAATTACGTTACTGCCGCCTACGACAATTTTATGTGACTGAAGGCGCGCCGCAAGGCAACAATTCTGGGACCTATTTAATTTACATTATTGAAGTCTCATGTATTCATTTCACTATAATTCTGTTACATAATTTTGGGACACTAAGAGATACTTAAAATGGGAGAGGATATCAAAACTCGCAAAGAAAGCCGTTTGGAATTACAGAAAGCTTAAAATCCAATTTTTATACTTTTCCATATTTTCCCCCAATCGCTCCTAAGAAAATACTACTAGAACGCTTACTAGTCGTTTTAAAGCTACTTGGAGTCTTTTACTTTCTTGAAAATAGTAACTAATATTCCAAAATAGTCGTTAATCGGCATAAAATTGCCACTCGAATAAAACAGTTGGTTTTTTTTAAACATCTATTGTCAATTTTTGAAGAAAATCATTAAAAAATTAAAGTCGATATTGAGTACCAAAGCAAATTCTACTTACTTTTGTTTAAAAGACCTACTGTCAATATTTAAAAAAAACTCACTGCTTAAATAAAACAATTGATGTCCCATGCGTCAGAATTTTCGTTTTTTGAGCGTATACTGTCAATTTTTGAACATCTTGTCACAAATTGAGCGTCAATGGGATTCTTCTCGCTTTTGTACAAAATATCTACTGACAACATTTCGCTACTCGTGGGAAACAGTTGATATTGAATGCGTCGTAAGCAATTTTCGGCTTTTTGAGCGCCTGTCGTCAATTTTTGAACAAAATCTTTACACTAATTTGAGTCGGAATCGGGCGACAAAAAGTCAATAACGTCGCTGCTAAAATGAAACACAGTGGCATGCGTCATAAGCAATTTTCGTTTTCTTGGGCGTCAGAGGGGATTCTCGGGGATTATTGCCTTTTTATACAAAGTGTCTACTGACCACATTTCAAAAAAGTCGCTACTCACAAGGAACAGTTGAGGTTGCATGCGGCAGAAGCAATTTTCGTTTTTTTGAGCGTCTACTGTCAATTTTTGAACAAAATCTGTACACAAATTGAGCGTCAGAGGGGATTATACTTGCTTTTATTACAAAATGTCAACTGACAACATTTCAAAAAAGCTGTCACATGAAACAGTTGATGTTGCAATTTTCGATTTTTTGAGCGTCTACTGTCAATTTTTGAAACAAATCTTTACAAAAACTGGGCCTTAAGGGGTTTTTGTTGCTTTAGTATTAAATGCCTACTGACAACATTTTAAAAAAGTCGCTACTCACATGAAACAGTAGATTTCGCATGTGTCATAAGCAATTTTCGGTTTTTTTAAAGCATCTACTGTCAATTTTTGAACAAAACCTTTACACAAATTGAGCGTCAGAGGGGAATATACTTGCTTGTATTACAAAATGTCAACTGACAACATTTCAAAAAAGTTGTCACTTACATTAAACAGTTGATGTTGCAATTTTCGTTTTTTTGAGCGTCTACTGCCAATTTTTGAAAAAAATCTTTACACAAATTGAGCGTCAAGGGCATTCTACGTTTTTTTATATACACTGTTTGCCGACAACATTTCAAAAAAGTTGCCACTTACATAAAACAGTTGATATTGCAGGTGTCATAAGCAACTTTCGTTTTTTTTGAGCTTCTACTGTCAATTTTTGAAACAAATCTTTGCACTAACTAGAGTGGATATTGAGTGTCAAAGGGCGTTTCTACATGCTTTCATTTAAAATGCCTATTGTTAAAATTACAAAAAAGTCTCAGCATGCGCCATAAACAATTTTCGGTTTTTAACGTCTACTGTCAATTTTTGAAGTTACACAAATTAGAGCCGATATTGGACGTCAAAAAGACTTACTGTCAATTTCAATTAAAAAAATCGCTGCTAAAGTAAACAGTATTTAAATGGCCTATTGACAACATTTCAAAAAAATTACTACTAAAGTAAAACAGTCAATCTGTCAAAGTTGTTTTTTTTAAACGTCTTCCCAATTTAAAAAAATTCCTACTCATAAAACAGTTGATGTTGTTTGTGTCCTATTTTTTTAAGTGTACCTACTTTAAAGAAAATCGATATTAATAGAAATTGCGAGTCAAAGGAGGGTCAACTTGCTTTTATTTACAAAGCCTACTATCAATATTCGAAAAAAGTTGATCTCACGCGTGTCATTGGCAATATTGTTTTTTTTTAAAAGCCTACTCGTGTACAAAACCGCTACAAGCGTAAAGAGTCGATATTGCTAACCATAACTTCTACTTGTTTTTTGTTTAAAAAGCCTACTGTCAATATTTCAAAAATATTTTGTTTTTCGAAGTGCCTACTGTCAATATTTCAAGAAAATCTTGACAATGATTATAATCAATTATAATCGCAAGATTCGGTTGACATTTACTACATTTTTTTAAATTAAATTTTAAAAAAATGTTCTGCAATTGTTCTTTCTTTAAAACTTTCTTCTAAAATTAATTCCGCTCATTTTTTTTTAAATTTCACAGAATTTGATATTTTCGTTTTTGTTTAGTTCACAACACAAAATCATTGTCTTGAAAGGCAAGCTAAAATTGCATTTTTTGAAATGAGCTTAAATTTACTGCAAAACCGTAGATTGCCGTGAATAAAATATGCGCTTCAATTTTTTTGTCATGGCACTCATTATTTATTAGTATATAAATTGTAAATCAAGAAATCAAGAGATTTTTTTATTAAACACTGTATATTCTTGATATTTTGAAGAAAAATTAAGTTTACTTCCACACAGTTCCCACTTGTTCCATTCTAAGCATTCAAAAATGTACAGTGTACTTCAAAAAATTCAGATTAGTGACTGAAAATGACGATCCCATAAGGTGAGAGGTAATAATTCAGGCATATTAGTTTCCAATTATGTACCACCAATGCAAATAGGTATATAATTATCTTACGTTCCGCGTAAACAATGGACGTAAATCAGTATTGCTAATTTGCAAATTTTTCGCTAATTTGCGAATCGGCGTGCACCTGCAGAACATTGAAAAGTATATAAAATCCTCGCCTCAATTAACGGAACTGTTACAAATAAACATTTACTGCCACTAATAAACTAACAAATCACTCTTGGTTGACAATTTTCAATTAAAGAAATGATGTAGCGAAGAAAAACAATTAAAATAGTTGAATTACAAAAGAAATCGGAATTCATTTCGCTTTTGTTTCGCCGCATTCCGCTAAATGTCAAAAATAAATCGAGCGATTATTATAGGGACGCGTTTTTGGTATTTGCTTGCTATTAAGGCTTTAACGTTCGCAATTTAAACATCAATTCTTACGGGTCTAAAAGAAAATAACAACGACGGCCAGATTTATTGTGAGAGACCGCTTTTTTCGTCGCGCGCCTATACAGAGGGTTGCAGTTTTTCGACCGTGAGAACATAAACAAAATATCGCGAGCAATTAGAACTATTTGATCGGTGTCCGTTGTTAATTAATTAAGAAGACTAAGCGTCCAATACACAATTCACACTTGCATGAAACGTGACTCACTTCTTATCGTATAAATTGGTATTACTTCATCGATACATTTGAAAATTTAACTTTTATTGACATTCATTAGAAGATTTTAATTTGTACGTTCTTAATTAATTAAATAAATTGGTGATGGGTGTATCGTATCGGATTTCCGACGAAGTGTCTATGTTAAAATCGCCAATGACAAGTACCAAACTAATTAAAAAGTTCAATCTAGGATTTACCAGCTAATAAAATTTGAATGTTCTCTCAGCGTGTGATTGATTCTCACATTTTCTGTCTTTCCAAAAAAAAGTTTATAGTTTTTTAATTACGCCCGCCGATAATAATTCACAATTAAGTTTATGCGTTTACTGTTAAGTATACGGCAGCGAGACGCGCGTTATAAAAGACAAGGATCGGGATATTTACAGAGTAGATGAACCGATCGTGATCGGCTTTGTTGTCTTATTAATTTTTATGATTGGGGAATGTTGTAAGTTTTTATTGGTTTATAACTTCGACGTTTTATTCGAATGCGATGAGAATTTTTCTTGTTTGATATAACTGATTGTAGATTAATTTATTGATACCATCAACGCGACTTATTAATATTTCTTTTTATTATTAGAAAAAACGATTAAATTATTTAAATCTACAGCTATAAACAAAGCTACCGAGCGGGTGAATCGTGGGAACGAGACAGGTGTTATTTATCTACAGGGTGTTGCACCTCCCCGTCCCAACAAAAGGAGCGAGCGCAATTTCTTAATTCCCAATCATTGTCGATATGGTCTCGCATCAAGCAGAACCGGATGTGACGTAATCACAATTTTCTAATCATCAATCATTTATTTATGACTGCAGTGAATTACCTCTTTTATTGGGACACATTCGTACTTCTTTCACCAGAAGCTCTTCCCTCCTCGTCCGAAGCGTTCCCGAGCTACGCGCCAAAAGAGACGGACGAGATATCAGATTGAACAATTGATTCCGAAAGGATATCATACGAGGGGCAATTAGAATTAGTATTGGTAACATCCTCCTTCAATAACAATTGATGTTTTTAATCAACTCCTGTTGTGATAATTTAAGCTCGGTCCATTCCATTCCCCCAAAAAAAAAACTTATTGAATTAACCAGATGTCGGCCGGTTGACTCACGGCTACTTTTAAAAGGAATTAAGATCGAAAAGCAATCAATCTAACTCCGTCGCCGTAGGTCGAGAATTGACTTAACAGTTCCATCTATTGATGGGATGATTTAATCAATTTATTAAATCAAGTACTCAATGAATCACTTTATGCTTTTATTGCCCACACTTGACCGTTTTATACAAAGCGTTTATTCTTCGGATTAGACCCACTCGAATTTTTCACCTCTTAAGAACGGCGGTATTTCAAGCGGGCTGGGCAAACAAAATCGATTTTTCCGACATTGACAACCGCAGATTCCATAAATGTGACAAAAATAATAATACGCATGAAACAATTGAACTATAAATTTAAGCAGTTTTCATTTGTTTAAACACAGCGCACTTGACTACATTTCAGTTTCTTACGTGACCCTTTTCAACAAGGTTGGCTGGTAAATTTATCCACATTTATAACAATGGTAATAATAAGAATAGCCTAGGATTCGACTTGCTCTTGATTCTGCGAATAAATAAAGACCGACATATTGATGTGTCAAAAAAATGGTTTTTTTCATGGCAATCCGAGATTTTACAGTAAATTTGAAATCAAAAATACAGTGCGTTCGAGATAAGAGGGCTCTACATCTCTTTTATTTGGCAAAATACGAACAAATTGTCATATACAGTGACATTACGATCCATCCGATCGCATATTGAAACTTTCGGCATCACTTCTGGTTTAATAATAATAATAAAACCGAGAAAATGGAGAAATTCGGATATCAATATTAAAAAGAACTGTGAAATTTCGCATGCTGTGTGCTGTCAGGATGCGTGGTGTCTGTTGTGTTACACTGGTGGGTCGTATCGCTCAAAAGTAAATGTTCAAATCGAAATATTGAACAAGTTGATCGTGGTCTTTTCTGTGTGACATGACACACGGCATGCTAGATGTCATAAGTTTTTTGTAAATATTGAATCACGAATTTTCCTATTTTTTTGGATAGCAACCCTACGCATATTTTATGTTGTCGTACAGCAAATTGACCGCTTTTTTGAAAAATCTTAAAAAAAGGCATTACAGTTGAAAAACAAAAGTTGTCTCAATTTTCGGTTAATTAAACCGGAAGTGATGCCGAAAGTTTCGGATAGATCGTATTGCCACAAATGTTACTCATTCATATCAAGGAACATTGATTTTCTTCGGATTATACAGAATTGGAGTGTATTTCTTAATCTGTCCCTGTATAGTTTGCGTAATTGGAATCTGAAATAATTTGGCATAATGGACAATAACAATTTCATTTAAGTTAATACTGAGGTTAATACAGTGTGTTCAAAATACGCAAACTCTACCAGCTATGCTTCCTGGTCCGGTCCTTTAAGTAACTTGATATAGCTTAAGTACCGCCTGCAATGCCGCCTCGTCTCGCGTTTAAAAAACAGGAAACATAGCCTCGACTGCTACCTAGCTTCGGCACCAGCGGCTGCGCCTCCTCTCCTCGTCCATCTGTTAATTTGCGACATATGTTTGACTCTGTCAGCTACGTTTCATCGCACGTTTCTTAAAAATAAATTGGCACCTCACTCTTTAAAACAGATGACGCCTTTATTTCCGCCCTTTAAAAGTAACTTAACTTCGGATCGCCTCACCTCGCACGTTTGTTAATTTTCGACGTATTTTTGGACCTGGTATTTTTTGAGATATAGTTGTCACAATGTCTCTGCTTGTTCCTTAAAAAAAATGGGACATAGCTTCGGCTCCGGCGGCTGCGCCGCCTCGCCTCGCCCATTTCTTAATTGGCGACATATTGTTGTGTCTGCTAGCTACGTTTCCTCGCTCCTAGGGATGGACACGAATTTGAGCTAAACTGAACTGGGCTCAAAAACGAACCGAGCATTGAGTCTTTTTCGAGTCAAGTCGAGCAGCTCGACTGTATGTATTATTAAGCGGCAGAGCGAGTTTTATAAGGGAGTCGATGGTGTCTGCCCGTTTGTCTCTGTAAAAACGATAACTGACAAACGCTTGAACCGATTCAGTTCAAACTTTGCACGATTAACCTATGTCACATCGAATAAGCCTATCGAAAATGGGTATCGCTTTTCTGGATCCACTTTTCACGCGGTTTATTTTTCGACATACCGTGTGTCCCAAGTTGAACGCACCATAGGTAAACAGAAGTATACGTCGTTTAGTATAAGAACAGTCGCAGGTAGCCGCCCACTGCAATAACTTACGTCTTTTTCTTCGCGTGGGCTACATAGAGATGATGAATAATAGCATAACTTGTGTACAACTCACAGGCGACCAGTTCTGCAGTGGGCGGCTACCTGCGGTGATTGACGTGACTGTTTTTATACTAGACGAGCTATAATGTATTTTTTCGCTAAGAATCCACGAAGCTTTCGATATGTATTTCAAGTTAGCGTTCAACGTGCATTATTGCGTTTGCCTGACGCTAGAAAGAATTAGAGGAGTACCTTGAACCCTATTTTCAAAGGCCGGGTGGATCCTTAGCGCAAAATTACATTGCCGTTTTCCTATGGTGCGTTCTACCTGGGACACACTGTATAATATGTTGTTTATATTTATTTCATGAAAATTACTTGTCGACTTAAGTTTTGGTTCGGCTCAGCTCGAAAACGAGCTCAGTTTCGAGCCGATCATTTAAAATATAATGGCCGCATCGCCTCGCTCTTTAAAAAAATTGAACATAGCTTCGTCGCCTCGCCCATTTTTTAACATGGGACATCTTTTTGACTTATGGCCGTTTGCACCGACAAATTTAAGCGAAACTTAGCTTAAGCGTAGCTTAAAATCCATGGCAACGATTATTGAGGCAATTGTTGCTATGGATTTTAAGCTATGCTTAAGCTAAGCTCCGCTTAAATTTGTCGGTGCAAACGGCCATTAGATCATTTTAGATATACTCGCTGCATCGCTTCGTTCTTTAAACAAAAAGAAACATAGGTTCGGCTCCGGCGGCTGCACCACCTCGCCTCATAATATCTCGCGAGAAATCTCTATCCAGTTTTGTTCCAATATGACGGAATTACCATAGTGGAACAAAATGGCGGCCACTTTTATATGTTCATGCGGTTAAAGAAATCTACCTACACCTCATCAAGGGATTTTTAACATGAGGCACTTAGATAATTTGAGATACAGTCGCCGCATTGTCTCACTGTTTAAACAAAGAAGCCCATAGCTTCGGCTCCGGCGGCTGCGCCGCCTCGCCTCGCTCATTTTTTAACCTGAGACATCTTTTTTGACTCTGCTAGCTTCGTTTTATCAACCGGTTCTTTAGATAATTTGGTTTTTAAAAGAAAATGGGACATAGCTTGGGATCCGGTGACTGCGCCGCCTCGCCTTGCCCATTTGTGAACTTGCAACATATTTTTGACTACTAGCACCGTTTTATCGCTCGGTTCTTTAAATAATTTGAGATACAATTGTCACGTCTCCTGGTTTCGTTTTAAAAAAAAATGGGACATAGCTTCGGCTCCGGCGGCTGCGCCGCCTCGCCTCGCCCATTTCTTAGCTTATGAGTTATGATATTTTTGAGTCTGCTAGCTTCGTTCCCTTACTCGGTTCTTTAAGTAATTTAAAATGCAGTGGTTGCATCGCCTGCTATGCCGCCTCGCCTTGGTCTTTAAAAAAATGGAAAATAGCTTCGGCTCTGGCACCCCCGTCGCTTCGTTCATTTCTTAACTGAGACATATTTCATCGCCCGTTTCTTTAAGAGTTGTCACATCTGCTGCTACGATTCTGATAACTTGAAGAAACAAAGAACCCACAGTAGTCGAGCTGTTCTACATCCTGAACTCCTGAAGAATCTGAAAGAAACTAGAGAAGAATATTAAGAATCAAATGATCAAGGATTAGAATATGTCGAAGAATTCGATGGGAAGGAAGAACATTAAAAATCTGATGAGTCTGAAGAAGCTCGGTAAGAAATATAAAGAATCCAAAGTGAGAATTTTTACAAAAACCGAGAAATACAAAGAAAAATCAAGAACTCGAGAAAATTAGAGAACTCTAAGCGAAGAATTAAACAAATTCGAAGCAACAGAGTAGGAAGAACTCAAAGAAAGAAACATAATGAAATGTCGGAGGAAATTCGACAAACCTTAAGAAGTAGAAGAACGGAAGAAGCACAAAAATATACGAAGAATGGAAAAAATCCCAACCCAAATCATTCTTCACACTTTCTTAAAATTCTTCCGTTTCTTCACCGTCTTCACATTCTTCACATTCATCATGGATCTTTTATATTTTTGTTCTTCGAATTATCTTCTTATCGATTCTTGTCGCTGAATCGAAATTAATTTTTGTAGATCGTCAATTTTTTTGTTTCTGGCTTGACTGGCAAAGAAAAACAAAAGAATACATCAGCATCAGCAACTCTGATTTCGGCAAATAGCGAAAATTTGCTAATGGAAAATGGGGGGAATTATTTAATTTTTGTCTCAGCATATGGCGAAACCAAGAGAACAAACGTCCCCAGTGCGAACGGCGTCTAAAAAGGAAGAACAATAAATCTGCAGTATTGTAAAACTCATCGGTGCATTAATAAGTAAGCCAATATAACTGAGAAAGGGTAAAACGCTAAACATTCATTCGGGAACGTTTAGGCGACAAGTAGAGTTAATTCATCCGGAATTCTTACATTCAATTTCTAAATTAAATTATAATACACTAACGAGCAGGCAGATTTTACCTCTCTTCCGACTCCCGCCGCCGCCGCCGCCGCCGCCGCCGCCGCCGCCGCCGCCGTATATTTTAGTTTTTAATTAGGAACACGAAAAATTAAATTTCGCAAATAATTTAAAAATCCCCGAAAACAAAAGCCGAATTAGTCGCGAGATTCCTCAATTTAAATAATCGAAGCGAAAATCAAATATTTTAATTCGTAATTGTAGTAGAGGGCTTCTTTTGCTTTAACAATCCTTTGTTCTCCTTCGTTCTTTACTTATTCAATAATCAGGATTTGAACGGTTGAGGAATTTCGTACTCTGCTGTCGGTTTACAGAGCGATTTGTCTGTTTTAGTTCGTCTTATCGACGGATAAATCTCCTTTTCTGTTAATATTTATCCTCGGCGTCTGCGAAAAAATGTGGCGAGAAGAAGTGGGTTAAAGTATTCGCAAATTTGCGAAGAGGAAAAAACAACATCAAGGCGCGCACGTCTGGCGATGAGGGCGGAAAAGTTTTTCCTTGGGAAATTCCGGGTCTACCCCAATTCCCGATCACTTACTTACCGATCGGTGAATGGGGGAGAAACGAGTAAAAAATATCCTCTTGATGGCTTTATCGGTTCGGTTGCCCCTTTATTGGGGAAGACACCGAGACGGTGCGTAAGGCGATTGAAGATGAGCGTGTTTTTATCAATCGGCGGCGACGTTGGGGCAGGTCGCGATTTTCGAAGGGGGTTAGTTTTTTTTTTAATGATCGCCTTTAATTGTCGCAACTTTCCAAATTACGGACCTAATTAATTGGCGTGCGTTTAATTGGAAAGATATAAAGTGGCATTGTTTGTTGTATGAAAAACGCGACGCAGTCACCGATCAAATATTTTTTAATTACACCAAACACGGAGAAATTCAATATTACGTTAAACATGAAAGGACAAAAGTAAAATCTAATAACACGTCCGAAATTAAAAAGCGCGGAGATTTGAAATGTCGAAAAATATGAGACGAAAGCCCCGTCGAATGTTTCGATAAATACCGCACCCTTAGAAATTGACAAAAAATTAAGGAAAATTACTGTCGAATGTAATCCATTGGCCGTCGCAGAATACTGAAGGAATGCCCACATTACCACTTATCGCTTTTCTTTGTCGACTGAAATACGGAGAAATATAGAAACAAAGATACGAAGAATCGCATAAGATTTTCAGTAGGGGAATTTTTTACCACTCGGCTCGTATTCGGAAACCAGACTTTTGATCCGGCTCATACTCAATAGCACTGATCCTTGAACTCATAGGAATCGATTAGCGAAGGTTTGACATCGCCTCGGGCATCGCTGTCTCTTTTCGTTCTCGAGTTATGCGAGAAACAGACAGACGGACATAACCATCACAGGGGAATTTTTTTCCTTTCGAAAAATTCCCCTAAAAAAGGTTTTCTGAAGAGCGTTTTCAATTTTTTCAAGTTCTTCACATTCAATTATAAGTACTAAGTTTTTTCATATCGGCTTCAGACTGTTCAATTCTTCAAATTCGATGGATGGATCTAAAAGAAACTGAAACTGTAAAAATCTGAAAAGTCAAAGAAACGAAAGATCTTAAAATCTGAATTTCAAGGATCGGAGGATCTCAAGCAAACGGAATTTTAGAAATCTGGAGAATCTGATGGATCCAAACTAACGGATTGGTTTGAAGAATCCAAGCTCGAAAGCATTTCAAGGGTCAATATTTAAACAAAAGCCTTTTTGTGCGCAAAAACTTAAGTATAATCTAATAAATTATAATGTGGGAATAATATCATAGATCTCCCGGAAGAAATGGAAAAGAAACTAAAAAAATTCAAAACTTGAAGAATGAAGAATGCAAAGAGTTTTAAAAATCTGATGGATGTGAAGAATTTCAAGGATCTGAAGAAACCCGACGAAATGGAAAAATTCCTCTGGAAAAATTCGAGGAAAAATCAGCTAATTTTCTCACCTTTTTTTAAATTATAACTGTAATTGCCCCCAAGAACAATTTTACAGGTACACGTCAAATAGAACAAACAACAGTACAAGAAAAACATTAAAAAGTCAACTTATTGAGGGTGTACTCGTATATAAATAAATAATGTACTGAGTGAATGTTAATGGATCTAGTAGTTTCACAGGATCACTTTCAGTAACTATGGAAAAAAAGTCAAATAAAACTAATGTTTGGCTCTTCATTTTTAAGCAACTTGTCTTGGACAATTTCTACATCATTTGTACAAGGGTAGTGTCCTCAAGGTATAATATCGGGCGTGGGTCGGCAGTTGTTGCAAGTGGCAACTCATTAGCGTAAACCTGGTCCCGCAACTCCACCCTGCGGTACTCCGAACTCGAGATTACGTTGGGTTTTTTTTTACTTGAACTATAGGTAATATTTTGCAGGTACGATTCAAATAGTATAAGAGGTATACTCTCCAAACTTTCCTATTCAGATCCTAAAATCATTCTTTTTTGCGATAATACATATTTCCTTTTTCTTAAAAATTCATTATATACAGGGTGATTCCTATAGTACCTGCCACCGTTTGGGAGCGTATAGGGGGTGCCTAGGGGAGTATTTTGATATAGGACACTTGGGGTCGGAAATCTAAAATAAGGGCGCCAGAACCAAATTTATCTTCTGGAATTTCACGCCTGTATGTAGGCAACCCAACCGACCGACGTTTCGCGCGGAGCGATGCAGAGCGAGTTAGCGCGAGGAAGCGACATGGGAGGGAAGGAGGGAAAACGACAGTCAAAAGCAATAACGTTTACAAGTGTTCAACGTGGCCACCGTTGTTCTCAATGCACTTCCTACATCTAGCCAACTATTATTATACTATTGCCATAGTGTTTATTCACTTGATACGCGTCGTTGCAGACGGGATTTCGTGGGTTTAAACAAAATTCTGATCAAGTGTCAGCCACACATCGCCGCCTGAGATCGCTCCGTGTGCACCGCCGGCCGGTTGGGTTGCCTACCTACAGGCGCGAAATTCCAGAAGGTAAATTTGGCTCTGGCACCCTTATTTTAGATTTCCGACCCCAAGTGTCCTATATCAAAATACTCCCCTACGCACCACCTACACGCTCCCAAACGGTGGCAGGTACTATAGGAATCACCCTGTATATAAAGTTCAAAAGGCTGTAACTTTTGATCTAGTAGTCCAATCTTGGAACTGTTTGAAATTATGGATTCTACGGGTCAAACTCTATAAGAAAATGTTTTTTCCCGGTCGATCTGAGGCAATTTTTTTTTCCGGCCTCAAAAAAAGGCAGTGTACAACCTTCCTTTTTTACCACAAATCGACTGCCCCAAAATTTCTCGGGAAAACACTTTTTCTTATTAATTTTGGTGCGTAGAATCCAAAACGATTCGTACTTTTTCGATCCGACTTCTCAATCAAAAGTTATGGACTAGAAACCAATTTCGAAAGAAAATTCAAAGGGCTGTAACTTTTGAACTAGTAGCCCAATCTTGGAACTGTTTGAAATTATAGATTCTACGGGCCAAACTCTATAAGAAAATGTTTCCCGGTCGATCTCAAGACAATTTTTTTTTCCGACCTCAAAAAAAGGTAGTTAATTACCTTCCTTTTTTACCAAAAATCGACTGCTCCAAAATTTCTCGGGAAAACACTTTTTCTCACTAATTTTGGTGCGTAGAATCCAAAACGATTCGTACTTTTTCGATCAGACCTCTCAATCAAAAGTTATGGACTAAATACAAATTTCGACAATATAATATATACACTCGATGTTATTTTTGTCAAAATATCAAGTAGCGGTAGAAACAAAAAAAAACAATAAATAAACAATAAAGCTACTTGATATTTGGATGAAAATAACATCAAGTAGAGCATTCATACGCTACTTGATTAAAATGTTAGTTTACTTTTTGATAGGGAAATTTAAGAAAAACGAAATAAAAAAGAATGTTTTTAGGATCTCAATAATAAAAAAAAGTTGTTTCAAAACCCGCTCATGGATGTTACTGCGTAACACTACTGCAAATGACGAGTAACGGGCAAATATAGACCATAGCAGCTATCAATTAGCGAAAACCAGAAGTCTCTAGGTGGCCCAGGGGCCGAGATCTCGATGGAAGAGACAGACACAGACAGACAGACGAAGGAAAATCGAGCACATAAGCGTTACCTCAACGTCTTTGTGTTAAAACGGAACAAAGCTTCGTCTCCGGCGGCTGCGCCACCTCGCCTCGCCCATTTCTTAACTTATGGCATATTCTTGAGTCTGCTAGCTACGTTACCTCGCTGGGTTACTTAAATAATTTAAAATATAGTCGCCGAATCGCCTGCTACTCCGCCTCGCCTCGCTCTTGAAAAGGAAATGGGACATAGCTTCGGCTTCGGCGGCTACGCCGCCTCGCCTCGCCCTTTTCTTAACTTATGACATATTCTTGAATCTGCTAACTACGTCACCTCACTCGGTTCTTTACACAATTTAAAATGTAGCGTCTGCATGGCCAGCCAGCCATGCCGCCTCGCCTCGCTCTTTAAAAAAAGAGTTCGAACAAATGAAAGAATTTCAAGAAATCGAACTATTTTTATGATTTTATAGGAATTGCTGGGACAATTCGAGTTGGCTTTGGTTTGCACAAACTATCCAAAAACAATTGCTACCTTTGGTTGTGTTTTTTTTTTGTTATTTGTTCAGAGATAGATAGTGTCGGATATCGCACATAGACGACAGGATGCCACCAAAATTGTGCCTCAATGCCTATTTTTGCTAAAATCCTCGCAAAAGTTTGCTAAGTAAAGGGGAGGTTCAAGGTGAATTAGCACCATTAGTAACGACGGGTGGATTACCTTTTACGATCGGAGACTAATGTTGTATTTTTGGTCTCAATATGTTACTGTATAACTGGCATATTTTTCCATATTCATTGCTGCATCACTTGCAAATCACGTTTTCGGTGTTTTTTGACTCCAATTGTTTTAAACAAAATAAATATAGTCATCCAAATTTCATCAAAAACAAAATTTGGAGTGTAGCGCAGTAGGCTGCTTTTTTCGGTTTCATTTTCAAACTAAAACAAATTAAAGCAGAGAGATAAAAGACACCTTTCAAACGTACTATTACTTTTTAAAGATTTTTAAAGATTCCGGATTTCCACAGTCGATTTTGAGGTGTTTGAAAATTCCAATTTATCTCGCGTCTTTTATTCAAGATTTCGGCTTGAGATTCGATCTTGTCTAAATGTACCTCAAGTTTTTTAAGTTAAATTGTGATTGTAGTGATTCTAATTCGATCTTTCCTAATATTCAAGATTTCCGTTAGCAATCTTGAGCAGTTCGAACCTTTAAAGATCGAAGATTTTTTTAATCCGCTCTTTCCTAAAATTCAAGATTTTTGTTAGCGACATTGAGCAGCCTGAACCTTCAAACGTCGTGCGTTTTCAAGAAACTAAAGATCGAAGATTTTTGAAATTCGATCTTTTCTAAAATTCAAGATTTCTGTTAGCGACGACGCGCGTTTTAAAGATATTAAAGATCAAATATTTCCGAAACTTTTCTAAAATAAAGATCAACATGATTTGTTTTCTAAAATTCAAATTTACCTCGCCTTTTTTGACGAAGTTGCGATTATAGCAAATATTTTATAAAACGATTAAAATTTATAGGCGTAACTTCGATCTTCGCGCGTTTTAAAGAAATTGAAGATCAAAGATTTTTACATTCGATCTTTTCTAAAATTAAGGATCTCGGCGATCTCGAGCAGTCTGAATCTTGAAACGTGCCGCTTGTTTTAAAGATCAAGATGTGTTAGATACTTTGTTTTCTAAACTTTCAAATCAGTCGCGCGTTTTTTGGGCAAAGTTGCGTTTGTGGCCATAATTTTGTATACTTAAGTGAATCAAAATTTATATTCACAAATTCGATCTTTTCTAAAATTCGAGGTTTCTCCCAGCGATCGTGGGCTAAAACTTCAAACGTGTCGCGCGATATTTAAGATTAAAGAATTCGATCTTGAGCAGTCCCAGCCATTAAACGTCGCGCGATTTAAAGATGGCGATATTGACCAGTCTGAACCTTCAAACGTCGTGGGTTTTAAGCAAATTAAAGATCAATCAATTTCGAGATTTCCCAAAATTCAAGATTTCTGTTGGCAATCTTGAATAGTTAGATTCTTGAAACGAGCCGCTCGTTTTAAAATAGAGATCAAGATGATTTAGTCTTTGTTTTCTAAAATTCAAATTCACCTCAGGTTTTTTTGACGAAGTTGCGATTATCCCAAATATTTTATTTTTATCATTATTAAACTTTATATGCATAACTTCGATCTTTGGTAAAAATTCAAGATTTCTGCTAGCAGTCTGAACGTCGCGTCGCGCAAACAATTCGATCTTCTCTAAAATTTAAAATTACCTCGTGCTTGTCATTTCATATATCATTTTATATATTGAATGTGAAATTTAAGTTTTCTACTTTTGAGACGTTTCAAACGTTTCGTCCATTTTAAAGACGTTTCAATTTAATCGCGCGGCCTTTGGGCAGCAATTGTTTCAAAAATTTCAATTATTTAGATCAAAAAATTTCGTCGTGCTTGAAACTGCGCACGCGTGTCGTATTGAAGATCTAAAATTTCGATCTGTTCATCAAGATTCAAGGCTTGCTGCGAGCAATTTTCAGGTGCTTTCGAAGCTTTTTAGATTCATTTGCTAGAAATGAAAATTTCCACCAAAAAATTGAATCCAAGCTCGCGTCTTTTGCGGAAGTTGCAATTGTTCAATTCTCAGAGGTATCTAGATCTAAGATTCTGCCGTGAAACTTTTAAAGATCGAAATTGTTACAAATTAGAGATTGATCCAGATCTCCAAATGCTAAAATGCAAACTTGTCACGCGTCTCACGGGGGAAGATTAATCTTTCTCAAGATTTCTAACTAAACTAAAACACTAATCTGTTACATACAGGGTGCTTCAAGTAGGTATAATGCGATTTGATTTGGTGCGTTTTTGTTTAGTGGGTCACGCAAATTGGCTACATTTTTACGTCGGCGGGCAACTGTTGAATTGGCAAAATTTGCGCGAATCCAATCCAGATGTGTAAAACGCGAACAAAGTAGAAACAAAATAATCGGCCCAGTGCTGCCAATTGCAGGTGGTAGGAGCGAGACATACATGTGGAAAGAGGAAAGAGTGCGGCAAGTAAATATGTGTCAGAAAGAGAGAGTTTATTTTATCTCTGTATATATACATATACAATATTATTGATTAACTAAGCCGAAGCCCCGACGTTCATCTTTTATACCCCTTACCCCTACCACTCGATCTTACCCCTCGCATCCCTACACCACGTATTTTATATTTCCCTCTCTCTTTTTTGATCTGTGACTTTAGATATGTTCGATACGCGTTTTTGTTAAAATTGGAACTAAAAGGCTCACACGCGTGGAAATGGAAAATAAATGTAACAGGTGAAGAAGCTTACTTTCCGAGCGAATTAACATAAGTCTTACAGTGCGATTCCATTAAACTATTAGACACTAAGACGGACTTAATTCGCCGTCTTTGTCTATTCTCATGTTACATTTTAAAGAAAACTCGTGTAAGTTTTGAAGTGCTATAAAGGGTTAAATTACATAACGAACTCGATAGGTGCTGCCGTCGACAGCCCTTACGGATCGTATCCGAACTCTTTTTACGACTGCGATTATTTATTACCAATATAGTCATTATTTATACCTAGAAAGGCCCATCGCACTATAAAATAACGAGTCGGTGACATTTTTTATGAAGCACTAAACTTGGACTGAGTGGTTATTAAGAACTTAATAGACCCTAAATATCAATGTAGACGATAAATTTTTTTTTGAAACTTTGTTTCAAAAAAAAAGGGGGTCACCATTTTCGTGTTTACAAACTTTGGTTAGTGTAAACAGTTACCTACCACCCGAATATTCTCGTACGCACGCGGTCACGAGGTGTTAATTCAGTTTTAGCAGCCGGTCGAAATTCCGATAGTTCCACTTTGGAAACTTTGCGTCAAAGTTGGCGTTTGATCCCGGCAAAGTTTCGTTTGACGCGCGCCTTTAGAGAAATATATAAAAATGTGTGTACCTGCTGCCAGAATTGCGCCAGTAGATAAATCCGTTCTTTTTTAAAGAGCCAATCCATAGACTGCATAGCCTGAAGGTCCATATCCGCAGGGGGCGGTATGGAGGCCGTTGCCGTAGGCTGCATGCGGATCCTCTCTTCTACATCCGCCAGTGCTGGGGTCTTAGCTAGGAACGCCGTGGTGAACGCGGGACTTAACCCCAAAATCACCCACTTGACCGCGACAACACCATCACTGGGTTTACTAAGAGCCCCTTCACTTCATTCACTTAATTGGGCTTACAACTACTACTGTCACTTGTTTTTGGCTACGACAACGACGATCATCATTTGTTTTTGACACAAACAACACACGCACTCATACACAGAACACAATGGAATAATTAGCCGGTGGAAGCTCTCGATGTCTCATCTTTGGATGAAGCTTGACGTGCCTAAAGTGCTCTTTTTTGTGTCTTAGAAATTCGATTCAAACGATCTCGCGTGTCTGAAATACATCGAACTTTAGCACGCAAACACAATTTTTGATCGAAAATGTCTTTCACACAAAAGTAATTTCGGGTCGAATGTATATAATTATATTTCGATATCGTGTCACTGGGATTTTTTTTTCTCTCTCTCTGCGGCTAAACTTTTTTAAAACTTTGTTTTCGGAAGCACTTGTTTGGAAGTCACTGTGGAAAAATGAGGGAACGCACAAAAGTGAAAAGTTTGACGGAACTGATAACGAAGTGCTGACAGACAATCGCTTAATCTACGCTCTCGCGTGTCTTCGTCGGGATGATCACCCCAACACTGAGTCATGAGAGCAGCATGCATGGTGCATCACAGTAGGCGCCTATTCTGTCCCACTCGCGCCAACTACTGTTTCATCAAAGGCTCCGCCTTCATTGTTGATCGTAGGCGCCAACTGACGGTGGCTTAAAGAAATTCACGGAGCGTCTCCTTTCACTCTCACTCTAGCCGCCTCGTATTTCGTTCTCGTTCCTCTGTACGACCACATAGACGACCAATACTGAAGCAAAAGGCTAAGATATATTCTTTTTGGTTAAAAATCGAAGTATGTTCTATGTGCGCAAATCGCACGCCACCCTACCCCTTTAACTGCTTTTTCTTGTGACTGATGTTAAGGGATGGTGTCATTTGCGCATGAGTCGCGCGCTTCAAATTCTGATACTTCTTGAGTGATTTCGAACACATTAGCCCGGCGTTTCTTGCGGCGAACACCTCTAAAACTTCGCCGAATGCACCCACAATATTATGCACATCATTGCGGAATGCGACCGATTTCGTCGATTATCGACAGAAATGCACGTGCAATTTTTACTTTCCGAGATAACTAAACGCGAACGCAATTACATGAAAATTTAGGAGGTTGCTATTTTTTATTTACGATTTATGGGATTTTTAGATTGGAATTCGTATTCTGCTTACCCAAGAAAACCCTTGTGTTGACTTTTATTGGGAATTTATCGGTATCAGAAGCAAATTGAGTTTTACCCGTTGTTTTTTTTAACATATGACTTACTAGATCTCTTACAAAAGCAATTGTTTTAAATGTTTTCTTCGGGGTCTATGACTATGCCCTTGTTATGAAAATGTGAAGGAGTTTTTTTGTGAGTATAATGCACGGTTAACTAAATCCTAAAATCTTAACACAAAAATAATGTCATATAACCAATTGCAGTTGTTGTGACTTTATTACAAAGGCCTTCCTTCTTGATAGTTACATCAGATGCCAAAAAATCATTCATTAGATGTCATTTTCGAACTGTTTAAGTATAAAAGTAGGTAGTCTAGGTTATAGATGCGTATTTTTTGTTTCTAGTCTTTCAATTGTTTCCACAAACGGTTCGAAAATAAGGATTAAAAAGGCATTTAATTTATTTATTTTGTCCTGTCGACACAGTACAGAATTTAAAAAAAAAACAACTAAAACTAACCACTTTCTTATGCTCATTGCATTTGCGACCCCGAAATGAACTACTTACAAAATTTAAAATTGGTTGATTTTTATTGGCAATTGATCGACGAAGATTAAAAATCGAAATGCGAATCTGCTTATTTTCCTATTTACCCAGTGAGTCTGGTTTTACGGCCCCGCAATTCTCACTCGAATTGTTTTTTGCACGGGTAACTAGATATCTTACAATTGTTATATTTTCTTCTGTGTCTAGGGCTTTGTTATTTTTAAGTTGTGAAGCGTCTGTAATGCGGTTTTTTCATTTTTTTTGTAAATAAGGCTCAGCTAATCAAAGGTCTCGCTAGTCCAATGTTTTAATATTCTTCCGTTGTTAATAGCTTAGTTTTTGTGAACTTTATAAAGAATTGGCAAATGGCAATTTCATACAGTGTAATCAAATTATTCCAACCAAGATTCAATTTTTAAGGTATACACTGTGTCCAAGATAATGATGTGTATGGTCAAATTATAGAGAAAAGATACGCAATTAAAGAGCTTTCAAGAAAACCAGAAAATTCCGATTACTTCCGAAGGTATGCCAAAAAAACCGAAATTTGCCGAGTTTGTTTTCATTTTTATCTGATGTTATCTATTTATTTTATTTTTTCATCCGCCCCGCAAAAAAAGGCATACAAAAAGAAACAAACCGTTGGTTTCAACAGGATGGTGCACCCGCGCACAACGCCTGTCGGACATATTTTCCATTTTCCATTTGGCCGATAGGTATTCTCGCACGATTATAGGGCGTTTTACGCCGGTGCACCATCTTGTTCAAACGAACAGAGTAATTACCTATTAGAAGTGCGGGTTATATGCAAAAATTGAGGTGGTTTTCAATAGTTTAAATTGTAAAACGTAACTGTCTCATGAAAAATGAGTAATAGGTAGTCAATTTTTTACCTTCCGTGCAAATAAACTTAGTTTCTTTCGGAAAAATCCCTTAAAAAGACCAACAATGGTTTCGATAAGAAAAAAAAACAACTTTGTATTCTATTTTGAAGCGGGGAAACGCATACAAATGGTTTATTTTGGAAAATTACTATTTGGAAACTATTTCATTAAAATAAATAGTAGCATCTTGAATGTGGGTATACATACACTACCGGGGGCTGTGGGGGATATGGAATACACCCTAGTTATTGCTCCAATAGTAACCATGACATTTAAGTGTTGCTTAAAATTTCCACGAGAAGGTCACTTTGACCGCAATCTTTTTCCATTTTGAAGAGGGGGGGCATACATAAAAAATTCGGTTTCGAAATTGACTCTTTAGAAACTAAACAACAACTCATTAAAATAAATAGTAGGTAATATTTTGAATGTATACACAATTGAGTTTTTTAAATTATTTTCGGGGGCTGCCAATAGTTTTTTTAATTGAATTTGATACAATTTGTCCTCCTAAATTCAATGATTAATATCAGAGTTACTTTTGGTTGGAATTTTTCATACGAAAAATTAAAGAGGCTAATTTTTCAAAATTTTGTAGCATGCCGTGGAAACAATCCTCTTTACGCATCGAGTATGTGTAATAGAAATAGTGAAAAATTTTATAGCATGCCATGGAAACAATCGTTTAATTGCTGTCATTGCGCTTTTGTGTGGTTCTTTGTTCATGGATTTCAACCAATCAGAGCTGGGCAGTATTCGATTTTGTAAATACTTTTTAGTATTCAAATCTTTTAAAGTATTCAAATACTTTGTAATTAAATACTTTTATGGAAGCAGTATTTGTTTTTGTAACTCAAATACTTTCACAAATATTTAGTATTCGAATCCTTCGCAAGGTATTTGAATACTTAACCTTCCTTTTTACCAAAAATTGACTACTCCAAAATTTCTCGGGAAAACAATTTTTCTTATTAATTTTGGTGCGTAGAATCCAAAACAATTCGTACTTTTTCGATCAGACTTCTCAATCAAAAGTTATAGACTAGAAACCAATTTCGAAAAAAAATTCAAAGGGCTGTAACTTTTGAACTAGTAGCCCAATCTTGGAACTGTTTGAAATTATGGATTCTACAGGCCACATTCTATAAGAAAATTTTTTT